>NW_012117032.1:2703783-2948502 GCF_000951035.1 Colobus angolensis palliatus | reverse complement strand
CTAGCCATAAGTAGAAAGCTGAAACTAGATCCCTTCCTTACACCTTATACAAAAATTAATTCAAGATGGATTAGAGACTTAAATGTTAGACCTAATACCATAAAAACCCTAGAAGAAAACTTAGGCAATACCAGTCAGGACATAGGCATGGGCAAGGACTTCATGTCTAAAACACCAAAAGCAACGGCAACAAAAGCCAAAATTGACAAATGGGATCTAATTTAAAGAGCTTCTGCACAGCAAAATAAACTACCATCAGAGTGAACAGGCAACCTACAGAATGGAAGAAAATTTTTGCAATGTACTCATCTGACAAAGGGCTAATATCCAGAACCTTCAAAGAACTCAAACAAATTTACAAGAAAAAAACAAACAACCCCATCCAAAAGTGGGTAAAGGGTATGAACAGACACTTCTCAAAACAAGACATTTATGCAGCCAACAGACATATGAAAAAAGGCTCATCATCACTAGCCATCACAGAAATGCAAATCAAAACCACAATGAGATACCATCTCATACCAGTTAGAATGACAATCATCAAGAAGTCAGGAAACAACAGATGGTGGAGAGGATGTGGAAAAATAGGAACACTTTTACACTGTTGGTAGGACTGTAAACTAGTTTAACCATTTTGGAAGACAGTGTGGCGATTCCTCAAGGATCTAGAACTAGAAATATCATTTGACCCAGCCATCCCATTACTGGTATATACCCAAAGGATTATAAATCATGCTGCTATAAAGACACATGCACATGTATGTTTATCACAACACTATTCACAATAGCAAATTCTTGGAACCAACCCACATGTCCATCAATGACAGACTGAATTAAGCAAATGTGGGAAATATACACCATGGAATACTATGCAGCCATAAAAAAGGATGAGTTCATGTCCTTTGTAGGGACATGGATGCAGCTGGAAACCATCATTCTCAGCAAGCTATCGCAAGAACAGAAAACCAAACACCACATATTCTCACTCATAGGTGGGAACTGAACAATGAGAACACTTGGACACAAGAAGGGCAACACCACACACCAGGGCCTGTTGTGGGTGGGGGAAGGGGGGAGGGATATAATTAGGAGATATACCTAATGTAAATGATGAGTTAATGGGTGCCATACGAACATGGCACATGTATACATATGTAACAAACCTGCATGTTGTGCACATGTACACTAGAACTTAAAGTATAATAATAATAAATAAAAGGACCTAAATCTAGGACCTACAACTATAAAAATTCTAGAAGATAACATTGGAACAACCCTTCTAGACATTGGCTTAGGCAAGGATTTCATATCCAAGAACCCAAAAGCAAATGCAATAAAAACAAAGATAAATAGCTGGGACTTAATTAAACTAAAGACCTTTTACATGGCAAAAGGAACAGACAGCAGAGTAAACAGACAACCCAGAGTGGGAGAAAATCTTCACAATCTGTATATCTGACAAAGGACTAAACAAATTACTAAGAAAAAATAAAATCCCCATCAAAAAGTGGGTCAAAGACATGAACAGACAATTCTCAAAAGAAGATGCACAAATGGCCAAAAACCATATGAAAAAAACGCTCAACATCACTAACAACCAGGGAAATGCAAATCAAAACCACCATGTGATACCACCGTACTCCTGCAAGAATGGCTATAATCGAAAAACCAAAGAAACAGTAGATTTTGACGTGGTTGCGGTGATCTGGGAACACTTCTACAATGCTGGTGGGAATGCAAACTAGTACAGCCAGTATAGAAAACAGTGTGGAGACTCCTTAAAGAACTAAAAGTAGAACTACCATTGGATCCAGCAATCCCACTACTGGGTATCCATCCAGAGGAAATGAAGTCATTATATGAAAATGATAATTGCACACGCATATTTATAGCAGCACAATTCGCAACTGCAAAAATATGGAACCAACCCAAATGTGCATCAATCAATGGGAGTGGATAAAGAAACTGTGATGTGATATATATATATATATATATACACACACACATACATGATATATATATCACATATATATGATATGTGATATGTGATATATATATATGTGCGTGCATGCACGCGCACACACACACACTACGGAACACTCATAAGAGCCCTGTAGTATAAGCACTACCACTATACTATCCCTTCTTTTTTGGCAAGGAAAGTGAGGCATTGTAGGTTTAAATAATATGCACAAAGTTACACATAGGCACTGGAATTTGAAGGCAAGAAGTGAGGGGTCAGCATCTAGACTTTTTGCCACCATGCCATCATGCTCGGTATGGTTTAGGCTACAGTGAACAATGGTGCTGGTGGGAAACAGACACGCTACTAACACAGCAATTTCATTCTCTTGAGAGAAAATCCACGAGCCCAAATCAAGTGCAGTCTTTCAAATTCCAGCCTAGGTGCTAATAACCTAGATGATACACGCATGATATAGAAAGCAAAAGACAGATAATAATGGACCCTGAGACATAATCCTCTCCTTTAGTACACCAAGGCTGGGGGAGCCCCACTGACCAGCTGCCCTAAAAGCCAACTTGATTGGCGCTAGAACTGCAGGAGACAATGGCTGAGCAGCATAGATAACTGGAAGGTGTTTGCTATTTTTTTTCTTGACAATAAAGATCAGAATATTATATACAAATCTCCAATACCTTTTTATGTTTCCTTGGAAACAGTCCAGCCTCAGGACAAAGACTCAGAACAGCTGCTGATGGCAAATCAGCCTGCAGAGTTGTGTGCACAGAGATCTCTACCACCCATCCCATGTCAATTTCCAACTCCTCCATCCCTACACCAACCCCCCCGCACACATACACACATACATGGTCTGGTATGAAAATGTTATACAGATGTTTTGACCATGACCTCTCCCTTTATTTCATTCAAACACTTCACCGACAGTGTCCAAAATAGCACCCAACTGTCAGCATAGTTTTAAAGAATTTGGCTCTGGAGTTGCTATTCTTGGGGTCAGTCATAGCTGCCTCTTATCAGCTGTTTAATTTTAAGTTAGTCATTTTGTCCTCTCTGTGCTCAGTTTGGAAACCTATAAAATGGAAATAGTAATAATACTCCTTTCCATTGGCAGGTGGGGAGTGGATTTATATTAGCTAATATAAATGCATTTTGTAGAGCTCTTAGCTGGGATAGTAGAACTTAACATATGACAGCTATTTATTAAATATCTAAAATGTTCTGGCTAATTCTGGCTATGTCAATCAGAGAAAACTTGTTTAACCTCTCAAACTTAATTATTTATTTGTATAAGACAGATGATATCTACTGATTATGGTTTGGGGAAGCATTAAATAACATAACATAAGTAAAGATTATTTAGGCACTAAATTAACGTTAACTGGTTCTAAAGCTTTCCAGGTATTCGCTCATAGGCAAGAGTCCGATGAAATTAATCTACTCCTAATGACCCTGGTATAAAGTCTCCAGTTTCTCATCTCTCAGGCAAGAGAAGCATTTTGAATGAGTTTTCCTATTCTTGAGAAATATGTCAAACAATTAATGCAATTTTTGTAATAGGCTAGTTTTTAAAAATCTGCTGATTACTAATTGTTCACAAATATTTTGTGTCATCTTCTGAATAACTCAGTGCTACGAAAACTTTTTTAATATAAGCAAAGTAAGGATTTGGTTCAATATTTACTATTTTTTTTTTTGAGACAGGGTCTCTCTCTGCAACCCAGGCTGGAGCACTATGGTGCAATCATAGTCCACTGCAACCTTGAACTCCTAGGCTCAAGAGATAGTCCCATGTCAGCCTCCTGAGCAGCTGGAACTGCAGGCACACCCAGCTATTTTTTTTTATTATTTATTTTTTTGTAGAGACAAGGTCTTGCTTTGTTGCCCAGGCTGGTCTCAAACTCCTGGGCTCAAGCTATACTCCCACCTCAGCCTCCCAAAGTGCTGGGATTAGAGGCATGAGCCCCCACCCTGACCAGACATTTACTCTTATGTGTTAATTTCAAACAAAGATTTTCAAACACCCACTTTGCAACCAAAGACACTAAACAAAAAGCTGACAACCAGTGACTTGAAGACTGAGACAAAAATCAGTGTTTGCTAACTGGGTGATACATCATTCTGCAAAGAACTTCAGTGTGTCCACAGAATATGAGGAAGAGAATTAGCACTGTATCAGGTTTTTAGACTTTCTTCATATTAAACAAGCCCTACAATGCCCATTAATCTGCATTTAGACAAGTTCTGAATTTAGACAAGAGCCAGCATCTGGGCGGAAATGAAGAATCACAAAACAGTAAATTATATTCACAAATTGCATAACCTCTGTTCTTTGGGGTTCCAAATGAATACAATGAGCAATTACATGCCCATCAGATGCTCAAGATAACGACAGATTTCCAGAAATCAGGGAGATTAACAATTTTGTTGAGTAAGACCAGACACAGAAATTTATAAAGGAAGAAGGATAAAGATCAAGGCTTCAAAAGAATAAAAGAGCACCATAAAAATCCTAAGCTATTTAAAATATTTACTCATTTTCAGCTCTCTCTACAGGTACTTGAAGGTCATTTGAAGAAAAACTAAAATAATGAAATTACATTCTCAGTGTAGGAGCTTTGTAGTATAAAGCAGAATTTAAAAGTGCCAAACACAGATACGAAGACGAGAGAGTCATATTAAAACCCTACATAAAGGACAGCAAGGAAGTTACAAGGGGAGGAGGGGGTGTTAAATGTGAGAATTAATAGTTATGCTTTTTCCTGGCCCCAAATACTTTGGCCTCAGAGTTAAATTAATTCGAAGATATAAAAACATAAAAAGGCTTTCTTTGCATATGTAACACAGAGAAGAGAGATTAAAAACTCCCATGGGTCAGAAACACAATCATTACAAACTGAATTTCTGGGCCATTGTGGCTCCTCTCTTCCCAGCACAAAGCCTTCTGTCTCTGTCCAAGCCATTGGACTCTACTTTTAATATTCCTTTGGAGATGGAGTGCTCTCTTCTTTCACTATGGCCTGTGTCTATAACCAGGAACTTGTTTCAAAAGTCTGAGACAATGATGGTTTTTGCATTGACAGACATATGAGAAGCTACAACTGCATTAATCAAGATAGCCTTAAGGGTCCCCTCAGCTTGACTACAGTTTAGACAGGTTTCTTCCTAACTGTAGGCCCCCATCTCCCTTTTCTTAAAGCATTTATTGCAAATTCTTTCTCTGGCCCTTTGAAATGTAAATAAATCTTCCAGTCTCTTACCAGTTTTACAACTCAGGATTGTCTTTCTTAAGGACCTGGGAGCCAGCTCTTTGAAATGAAATCATCAAGAAAGATAGTGTGTCTTCCTCCCAGTCTCCGAGGAAGGGTAGGAAGCTAACTTCAAGTGATAAGCATCAACTAGTAAACACAATGGCAGGTAACCACACTGACTAACTCTCCCACTAAGTTCCTCCAGGACTCTCCCACCAGCTTACCCCCTACCCCAGTGCTTAAAAACTCCTGCCTTTTGTTTCAGCAGAATTGAGTTCAGTCTCTCTCCCCTATTGCAATAGTCTTAAATAAAGCCTTTGTTGCTGTTTAACTCTAAACTTAAAATCTGCTGCAATTTTTCCTTGATGGAATACAGGGTTTCTAATGCATTGTTGGATATCTTTTACCTTGTTAGAGAATTTCATAATCAAGTGAAACAAAAATATTTAAAGTATACATGCAATAATGCATTTGATGCCAATATTTTAAGTGACCAATAGTTACTTCGATATACTTTGAGAAAAGTGACAATTAACAGTGTGGCACAGGACAATATCCTGTCTAGAAAGCTAAGGGGGTAGAGACATTTTAGAAAGACATAATGATCAACACAGTCACATGTACGGAGTCGCCCAGTGCAATAAGGCAAAAAATGACTGCCAGAGTGACCTTTCCAAAACAATTCTAGTTAAAGAATGTCGTTGAATATAAGTCAGAAGAGAAGAAAAGAAAAAAGGAGAAATAAACCAGCTTCCCATGACAACTGCTGATGTAATGACAAATCTGATATTTTTGTCTTGGTTCTACAGTGTCTGAAGGATAAGACCTGGAATACGAGCCTCATGTGGGTAAGCACAGCATATATTTTCAAATGCAGCCTCTAATAATCAAAGTGCCTTCCAAGTCAGTATGCAGAGGACCGAGGCAACAAAACAATTAGTGAAACAGCTGAGTGGGATGGAACTGAACACATCCAGGAGGCAACAACTACATGGGCTGACAGTGAAATTTTAACAGATTACAGAAAGAAAAGGAAACTGCTCAAGTCTGTTGCTTATATTTAGTCCACAAAGGAGTTTGATATTCAGAGTGATAACCACTGACCAAACATTGGTAAGAGGCAAATGAAGTTTATATTTGGTGGAGAGGTTGTTAGGGAATAGCTGCACTAAATAAGAGTTCAAATTCTTCTTCCCATTGAGCAACTGAATACGGTCCTGGTGACTCTGTGATGGACGGTGAAAAACTAACATTCTTGAAAGCAGAAGTTGTGGAGAACTCAAAAGTAATTCTTTAGTAAAAATCAGACCTCAAAATATCATTCCAAAAAGTACTTACTCAGTACAAAGGAGAAAAGATATCTCCACCCTGGAGAAACTTGGTGGATGCCACTTTAACCAAGAGATCAACTTAAAATCACCAACCATGGGACAAAGGGACATCACCTGTCCCCTAATGTAATATGCTTAGAAAGACACACCACCTATGTAGTATTCTTGACAAAAATGTTTCACCAGAATCTGATCATGAAGAAACAATCAGATAAATCCAAATACAGAAACATTTTGCAAAATAATCATACTGAACTCCCCAAAATTCTTCAATGTCATGAAAGCTATAAAAGGCAGGGAAACTATTTTAGACTTAAGGAGACTAAAAAGGCACAACAACTAAAAACAACATACCAACCTCATTTGGATAGTGCTCTGAAAAACACTATGTGGCAGTGGGTAAATCTGAATATGAACTATATATTACATAATATGTTAATAATAAATTTCTTGAAAGTGATATTATATGGCAGTATATCTAAAAATTCTTCTTTGCTGTCTTCCTCTTGTTCTCAAACAATTCAGCAAAATTATACATATGTATCTTACCAAGTTTAATTGTAAGCAAGATTCTATTAAAAAATACCAAGAACTTAGAAGAAGAAATCAAAGTTTACTAGAAACTGGTCGCCTACTTACTAAATTAAGTTAGACTCATTTTTGAGAGCTTAGAAAAGCTATTTCAGGGAAATAAAATTGAATTTAGTTTTTTATTCAAAATTCAAAAATGCAAGTAATGTCTATCCTGATATCATGTAGACAACCTAAAGAAATATGAGTTGAATGGTCATATAGCAAACTGAATTCAATTTTCTCCGAATGGACATAATTCAAAGGGTTGACACTGGCCTGAAAGGAGCTCTCTAGTATTATGATACAGGAGTCTAGCCATTCATTGGATGAAAACATAGATGGCATGCTAACAAAATTTGTTAATGATAGTGACATATATTCTCTGTAGCACAGTTTTAAATCCCAAAGGTCTTGATAGACTAAGTGGTTGAAACCATTAACACGGTAGTTAACAAAAATTAATCAAAGGTCCATTATTGTCAATTAGTCAATATATACAAATTGGACATGTGCCAGAAAGTGGGAATAGAAAAGTAAATCCAAATGTCATAGAGCTTTTGTTCTTGCATGAAAATTACACATTTAAAACAATGATGACTGAGATGAGTACATGAAGGTAGAAGTACAGAGACCTTGGATGTGTGTGTATCAGGAAGATCTAACCTAAACAGAAAGTCAGGAAAGGCTGCCTATAGGATGCACTGTATATGCCCAAAACTTTAGGGTGTTCTGGGAATAAATAATCAAAGGGAAAGGTGTCACAGGATAGGAGTGAGGGGAAGCAGAGCAGAGGGAAGCAGAATACACTAATATGGCAGAGGGAATATGTGCAAAGGCCTTAAGGATATGGGGCTGTGGCATATTAACCAGCAAGAGAGATCCAGTGTGGCAAGAACAGAGCGAGTAAAGGGAGGTAACTGCAAAGAAATACAGGATAGAAGAGGCAACCCTAAAGGCAACATGAGCCAAATGGCATCACAGGTTTAATTGACTCTAATTTCATCATGATTCAATATTGCAGTGAAGTTCCTCTAGGTTCCAACATCCAAAACAAGGGTGATGAGGTTCTGCTCTGAGCATTGTCAATCACACCCAACTGTATTTTTTTTTTTTTTGAAACAGAGTCTTGCTATGTTTCCCAGTCTGCTCTTAAACTCCTGGCCTCAAACGATCCTCCTGCCTCAGCCTCCCAAGTAGCTGGAACTATAGGCATGCGCCACTGGGCCCCACACATCCAACTTTACATTTGTGCTAACATTGGGCACACTGGGACATAAAGATGGGAATAACAGACACTGGGGACTCCAAAAGGTGTGAGGGAGGGAGTGGGGCAAGGGCTAAAAAACTTTCTACTGGGTATTAGCTAGGGGATTGGATCAAGAGAAGCCCAAACCTCAACATCATGCAATATACCCTTGTAACAAACGTGCACATGTACCTCTGAATCTAATTTTTTAAAAATGTTGACATATAAGAAATTAAATAAATAATAAATCTGTGCTTAGTTCACACAAATTCATAGCACTCTGTATATTGAGGCCAATTGAAATCCCAACAAGGTATTACAGAATTTAGGAAGTACATCACTTAAAGAGAAGAAGAGGGAAGATTCCAGGAGGCATGATAACTATCTTTAAATATCTGAAGAGTCATCTGTGAAATCGAAATCGTAGCTCGTATGTGTTTATCAAGAGTGAATGAATGGGGTTCTACAACGCATTTTTAGTTTAATCTTTGGAAGACTTACTAACAGGTCCTGGCTGAAGACGGAATGGCTGTCTGGGGAAATGCTGAGGCTCCCAGGCTGACTGATAAATGGGCAAGGAATTTTTACAGAATTCTTGTCCTTGATCTAGATCATTAATAGGTCTTCCTCCAATCAATCCAGAGATTCTATAATTCTGTGACAGTGCCATTTCCATTATACTGGCAACATACGAAAGAGCTATTCAGAACATTCCAGTGGGAAGAAGTTAAACGTGGCCAAACTAAAGAATTTGTAAAAATTAAACTTATAACTGACATCTGTACCACAAGGTTAAGACTGAATCTTAAAAAATAAAAATAAATTTAAAAATAAAATCTCAAAATGTAAAATAAAAGTAAAATTCATTTTTGTGATGAAGGCAGCCTAGCCACTAGAACACGAACTTTGGAGCAGACCCACGGGGGTTTGGACAAATTTCTCAGCCTTTCTGTTTTAGTCCCTTACATGTGAAATGTAGATTTTTAAAAAATTGGTTTACACACTTGTGAAAATTAGTATGTTAACAAATTTAAAGTGCTCAAAATAGTGTCTGGCAATAGTAAACCCTATAAAAGGGTTTGATATCTGTGATCAATCATATTAGTTGGAGTAGAGGTTGTAGAGTCAAACTTGTATTAAATCTTAATTCCATCATTAACTGGTGAGGTGACATTTCCCTCTCAACAAAATAGAGATGAATGTATCAACTAGTCAAGATTCCAGTTTCAAACACCAGAAACCATCCTAACCAGCATAATCAGATGGAGATTTAATGCTGGGAATTAGGAGCTTATGAGAATTTATAAGGCAGTGCTGGAGGAGTCATTCTGAGTTGTGAAGTGAGACACCCAAAATAATACCTACTGCAGCTCTGGACTGACACAGGAGTTGCTGTCTCTGGCACAATCTGAAATCAGAAGAATGTCAAAGCCACTGTCTCAACTGTTAATTCCATACCACTTCCACCAGGATCTAGAGATCTAAAACTGCTACCCACAACTGTTGGCTTCCAGAACCACACCCCTGAAAATGGATGCCTACACTCAGCCTCTCTATAATCACCTTGTTATCACTGTCGCAAAACAATAAATGTCTCCATCACACTGCTTCAGAAGCAACAGAAGTGTGGATTCCACCTCATGTCTGCATTCGCAATACCATGGAGGCACATCTGCTTGACAGAAGTTGGGTCACACACAAACCTGCATTGTAAGGAAGTCTGAGAAATGCAGGCTTTTACCTTTCCAGCTATAACAGCAATATAACATTCAGAAAGAGATACAGGATGGAGATAAAAGAGCTAATCTGCAACATCTGCCACTCTCTCTCTTATCGGCAGAGTGAGAATTAAATGAGAAATAACGTTATGTATAGTATTTAGGACTCTATTTGGTACATGGTAACCACTCAATAAGATTCTCATTGACTTCTCATATAAACATGGCTAAATAAGAATTCCCTTTCCATTTCTCTTCCTAAAAAATTAAGAAAGAAAATGAAAACTAAAACCAAATGAAAACTAAAACCAAAACTCCACTTTCATTAAAACTAGCAGAAATACATAATCAACTGACTCATAAACATACATAAAGCCCTTCCAAATTAGCAAGAATAAAAGAGAAGCCACACAGGAGGTCACACAGAAAGGAAGCAGTAAGGATTCTGAAAAAACCCAATGGTGCAGACCATATAAAGCGCTGGAAAGAAAATAAACTTCCTAAAAGGGAAAACTCACACTGAAGCACAAAAGCTATATAGCTGGTTTATAAAAATGGGTGCAGAAATGGAAATAAGAAAGTAGACAAAATAAACTTTCCTGAATGAATTGCATTTTATTTGGAGACACAGAGGGGAAGAGAGAGCATCCTAACCATTCACTTGCGGGAGACATGGTTGTGGAAAGAAAGCTGTCTCTCTGTGACAGCAAAGCAGAAGAGGGCCTTGGGGTTGAGAACCATGGAAGGTTCCTAGGAATAACACACACACACACACTCTCTTACACATGCCACACACTCACATTCACACACACTGACTCATACACACATTCACACATACCTTCACACACACAACTCACACTCACCTACACACACTCACCTATATTCATTTACACTCACACACACACTCACAACTCAAACACACACACACACACAAACACACACACACATACATATACAGAAACATTATACAAAGAAACAATCCAGGAAAATTTAACTTATTCAGTGAGTAAAATAAAAGAGATTCTCACAGAATCAGTATGAAAATATGATGTAAAAGATACAGAGGGAAACAGCAAATTTTACAATTGATGAAGAATACTGACCACAAAATGTAGCAAAAGGAACAGACTCAAATAACTAAGTATTTTGTTAAGAATTCAGGAAAAGAATTAAATGATGTAATCACTTGTTGTAGGCTGAACTGTGTTCCTGCACCACTAAAATTCATATGTTGAAATTCTAATCCCCAGTACCTCAGAATGTGACTGTATTTGGATATTGAGTCCTTAAAGAGCTAGTTAAAGTTAAATGAGGTCATGGGGTGAGCCCAAAGCCAATATAACTGGTGTCCATATAAGAAGAAATTAGGACACAGACATGTGCAGAGGAAACATCATGTGTAGACACAAGGAGATGAAAGCAACCCTGCCAGCACCTTGATCTTGCACTTCTAGCCTCCAGAACTGTTTGTTTAAATCACCCAGTCTGGGGTGCTTTGTAATGGCAGCCATAGAAAACTAATACATCACCTCTATAAAGAAAGATTACGAAATAGAAATGCAAAATCTCAGGAAAAAGGTGATAAGAAAACAGAAGAAATTGAAATATGAGCTGACCAAACATAAGAAATGAGTAAAAGGTGGAGGAAAAGGTATCTATGGGGAACAAAATGAACAAATAGACCCTACGGAAAGCATTATTTGGGACATAAAATAAAAAATAATAAAAATGAACAGGAGGCAGAGGAAGTAAAAGTTTAAAAGAATTAGAGGAAAATGATTACGGAAAGCAGTCGCAGCAAATCCAAACTATGTATAATTGGAGATTCGAAAGATGACCAAAACAATTCAACAGAATAAATATTTAAATACATAATTCAAGAAAAAACTTCCTGGTTCTCCATACTAAAACTTTCTAGTTTTCCACATGGCCAACCATGTGTCTGTCAGTATGATGAACAACAAAATATATCCTGGTAAAGTTACTGGAGTACAAAAATAAAAATAGAATCTTTGGGCAGCCAAACAGAAAGATGAAGTTGCTTTTCAAAAAGGAAAAGCACAAAGCATTCTCAAATTTCTCTCCAGAAACATGCAGTGCCAGAAGTGGAACAATACCAAAAGATAGTCAAGAAAAGACAGTGTGAGTCAAGGATTACGTGTGCATCTATTCACAGGAGATTCAGATGCAAATTTACATACAAATGTTTGACCATGCAAATATGCAAGGAATATGCACTCATGGGTTCTTCCAGAGCACTCTACTAGATAACCAAGAAATGCTAGGGAGGAAAAAGGTAAGAGAACTGGCAATGAGAATTTTTGTAAACTAAGACTAAAACAAATGTGAGAATCCAGATAATAAAAGAAAATTTAAAAAATATATTATAAAATATATTTCCCTATAATATAGGAATGATACAACTATTTGGAGAAAAAGGAAGTAAAAAGGCTTGATATACAGGAAGTTTATTACCTCATCTGTATGGTTTATAGTCAAAGGGTTTCATTCAATACCATTATTAAGATGATTAAATATAAGCATAGTTTAGCAATACAAATGTAAACATTAAGAAAATACTAATAATTAAAATTGAATTGTAACAAAAAGAGAGAAGGGGAAAAACATGTGCTCATGGTATATAGTATAAATCAATAGATTTAATTTTTCTTTTTTTTTTTGAGACAGAATCTTGCTCTGTCACCCAGGCTGGGGTGCAGTTGTACAATCTCAGCTCACTGCAACTTCTGCCTCCCAGATTCCAGTGATTCTTGTGCCTCAGCCTCCTGACTAGCAGGAATTACAGGTGCCCACCACCACACCCAGCTAATTTTTTGTATTTTTAGTAGAGACGGGGTTTCACTATGTTAGCCAGGCTAGTCTCAAACTCCTGATCTCAAGTAATCCACCCACCTTGGCCTCCTAAAGTGCTGGGATTACAGGTGTGAGCCACTGTGCCTGGCCAGAAGTCAACAGATATTGACTAAAGAAATGTAAGAATACAGTTATTATTATATAAATATTTAATTAGAAAGATAGTTACTGGAACATAAATATAAACATCTCTATCTTTTAAAAGCCATTTAAAAACAAAACAAAACAAAACAAAAAAGACACACACCCAAACACAACTAACAGACCCATAGGAAATGTAGTTAAGATTTTAATAATATTATAAAAAGAGAAAACATTACATAAAATGACAGGAATAAGATTAAATACAACTTATATGTGTCAAATGAGTAAATGTAAGTAAGTTTAATGCACTTACTAAAAAGACAGTATCTTTTAATACTAGATCAAAATGGAAAATCCAATTCTTGATTTTTATAAAAGATAAATTAAGACAAAGTGAGACAAAAGATGAAAAATAAAACAACAGGCAAAACTATACTTGGCAGAGGCTGGAACCTCCAGCTGTTGTGGTGTAAAGAGATTGGAAAATATTTGCCAAAAACGAAAAGTGTAAAACTGGTCAAAACTGTCAAAATCAACTATTCCAGGGCTCTGAAAAGAGAAAAGGCAGACAACACATAGGAAAGTCCTTACTCTAGAAAAATTACTAAAGTTTCTGGTAAGAACAGAGAACGTCCATGGCTTTGTTGCCTGGGGTTGCTTGCATTCTCACCCTACTACTCAGGAGATAAGAATGGCAGTCTTACCAGAGTGTGATTTGCTGGAAAATCAGCCACTCTGATCCCAAAAGGAGTGTATTAGTCTGTTCTCACAGTGCCATAAAGAATACCTACGACTGCATAATTTATAAACAAAAGGGGTTTAATTGGCTCACAGTTCTGCAGGCTGTCAAGGAAGCATAGCTGGTGAGGCCTCAGGAAATTACAATAATGGCAGAAGGCAAAGGGGAAGCACATGCATCTTACATGGCCAGAGCAGAAGGAAGAGAGAAGGGGTTGGGGGAGTGGGGTGGGTGCTACACACTTTTAAACAACCAGATCTCCTGAGAATTCACTCGCTATCACCAGAAAGGGGGAAATCTGCCTCCATGATCCAATCGCCTCCCACCAGGCCCCTTCCTCAATATTGGAGATTGCAACTGGGCATGAGGTTTGGGTAGGGACACAAATCCAAACCATATCAGGGGGCAATTTTATTTGGATTGGAGGCTGAGGGTGGAGAGAGGCAAAAATCATGGTTTTCACAGCTAAAATGGAAAGTCTCAGCAGGAAGCAATTAGGGGAAAACTGCCTCTCTTTTACTCTGAGGTATGGTCATAGATGGGTTAAGTGGTCTACCGGCCAGATCATGAAAGAGCCACAAAAGGACTAGATAAGCTGTCCACACATCCCTGGACTGCAAAATACATGTATGTGCAGGTGAAACCCAAGAAAGCCAAGTGGAAAGAAAAACCAACAGTACACTTAAAAATTACTGATCTATGAATGTACTTCCAGCTTCAGCAGAGTGCTGAACCCTTATGGGCTCTGTGTTTGAGCACAATCTCTGTCTAAGTCACTGATGACCACTAAGCTCTGCAGACACAGATGCAAAACCCCTGTGGAGCCTGTCTAAAAAATTACATTAAGAATAACTAAATTAAGCAGAGACACAGTGGCTGCATACAACAGAGGAAACAGATTCCACAGATTAAGATTAAGTCAGATTGAGTCCAAGCAATTTACAAAAATAAAACAAAACTCAAATAAATCAAAATCCATCACTGCTACACAAGGATGTTAATGGAAGGATCCAGGGTTCTTTGACCAAAATTACAAAGCGGGAAAAGAAACAGGAAAGTATGACCCATACTCAAAGGTAAAAACATTCAATAAAAACTGACTTTAGATGAATCTGGATGTGAGTAGACCCAGATGCTGGATTTATCAGACAATAAACTTCAAAGTATTTATTGTATGTTAAAAAAATTAGTTGATAATAGTGACTCAACTAATACTCAACAGAAAATAAAATCCATATTTTAAAAATGGGAATTCCAGAGTTTAAAAGTAGAATAACCAAAATAAAAAAAATTCACTAGATGGAATCAACAGCAGACTTGAGATGATACAGTATCAGTGAACAATAGAACAATAAAAAAGTATCCAATCCAAAGAAAAGAAAGAAAAAAATTGAATGAACAGAGGTTCAACATTAAGCATGCCAGCATACGTGCAATGGAATCCCAGAGAGGCAAGAGAGATAAAAGAACAGAAAAAAATATTTGAAGAAGCAATGGTCTTAAATTGATCAAATCTGATGAAAAACATTAATATACACATCTAAGAAGGTCAATGAAATCCATGGAAGATAAACACAAAGATATCCACACCCAGACACATCATACTCAAACTGATACTAAAGACAAAAAAATTTAAGCAGGAAGAGAAAGTCAACTTATTCAATAAAGGGAAGAATAACATGAATAATGGCTGACTTCCCATCAGAAAGCATGGAGGCAAGAAGGCAGAGGAATCACGTAATTAAAGTGCAAAAGGAGAAAATCTGTCAATGAAAAACTCTATCTCCAACAAAACTAGCCTTCAAAAATGAGTGTGAAATAATGATATCTCCATAATAATAACAAAAAATTAATAAGCAAATTCACTGCAAGCAGACCTGCCCTACAAGATATAATAAAGGAACTTCATCAGTGGGCTAAAAGGAAATTACACCAAATGGTAACTCATATCCACTTGAAGAAATGAAGAACACTGGAAATGATAAGTACATGGGCAAAAGACCAACCAGCACAGCACCTGCACACTGGTTAGATTGGACCTGCAGTAGTTTCCCCAGCAGCTACCTGAAGGAGCTAACGTGACCCATCAGTGCAACCCAGAAGTGTGAGGGAGCCCCTGTACCCTACAGCATACCCCAACCAATGGGAAATGAGAAACAGAAGGAAGTCAGAAGATAAACTGCACACCTGTCTACTCCCTTCCTTGCAAAAGATCTGTTGTGAGATGCAATCATTTTAAATGGCATCTCTGTTAACATCCATGAAGAACCAGCTGTGTTTTTGTGAAGCTATGGCTTATGTTATAACATATTCCCTCATGTTTGTTTCACTTTCTTCCCCATTTTACTTGCATTTTCCCCTCATTTTTGCTCTCTTAGAATGACAACATGTCTCACAGTAGAGCCTCTTTTTTAGGGAACAAAGCTAAGAGAGTAGTACAAAGAGTGACCCAAGAGATCTAACCCTCAGGATGAGATTTTGGAGTTGAATTAGTAATCTCTCTGGAAATAATAAGAAAGCTACCTCTGGTAGTTAGTATGGTACTAATGATAATAACTATTATTATTTGTTATTATTTTGCCCAGTAATTTCTTATTTAACAAAGTAATTGACTGATTTTTCAATACGAATATCAGAAGAGTTTTCTCATTCTAGATTTTTGTTTTATATTCTCCATAAGGGTTAATTTCAATATAACCAGAATATTTATTGAGTATTTGTTCATCCAGTATTTCTTGATCCCCCATATTGTGCCAGGCATTATGTTAAATACATGAAACTCTTATCCTCATGGAGCTGGCAGCATAATGAAAAAAATAGCATTTAAACAGATGAGGACACTCAGTGGGATGATTGAAGCAATGGTAACAATTCCTGGCATTCAATGGCATGAGGATTTCTAAGGCTTTCATTTGTGGTTAACTGGGATGGGTGCAGGTAGAAGGTGAGGCACTGGACTACCAGGTGCCTATTGCCTTTACTAGGTACAGAGCAATGATAATGATGGGAACTGTGGAGAATGTCATCTCACTTTAAAGAAATTGAAATATTTGAAAAAAAAAACAGGCTCTGCAGTACAAATAGTATGGATAATAAAAATAGAGAATAGTAAAATCAGAAACGAAAAAGGCCCTTCCAAAACACACACACACACAGACACACCAGGGGTTAGCTGATTCTTACACTAAGCAGTACTCCAGCCCAACGATGGAAGAAGAATCAAATGGCATCTCGGATTCCGATGAGCTGCTACAACAGTAAGAACAGATCATCTGGAGTACTCAGTACAAATACAGGCTGTCCTGGCCTTCCAGGATTATGGAGGACTGATGAATTATTAAGCTTGGTGGAGGACAGGAACGGACACACACACAATGGAAACTCAACTGGGATTATAAGAGTGATAGTTAATGTGTAACAATTTATATGACAACTGGTAAAACAAGAAAAAATGTCAGAGCAATAAATAGAAAGATGGAACATGCTCACCAGATGAAAATTATCTTCACTAGTAATGCATTTCCTGCTTTAGATTAGCCTCTAAACATCTCACAGGCTTTTACTAGTCAAACCTAGAGAAACCTTGCTCAATTGGGAGGAATAGTTTGGAGGTTAGCATCGGGGTGAGGGCAGGGGAAAGAAAGGTGACCAAGATGGTGTCTCCCTGCTCCATGTAGTGTCTTGAAGCAGCCCCTCCTCATCTGGGAGCTCACACTTAGTCGACCACAGCCACCAACAGCCTGGTTATATCTCCTGCCTATGCTGCTTCTCTTTCTTTCTTGAGCCCGCCTGCCTTCTGAGGGCATCACTCCTTCAACAGTTATGTTCCTGCCTCCTTCCTGCAGCTTCAAGCATGATCCTTTTCTCCTAGCTGATGTCTTCAGCTCTCTCTTCACTTTTGCTTCCCTTCTTATTTCAAAGCACTCAACAACCTTGGCTAAACAGAATCCTCCGCAGGAAGTTTCCCATCCAGATTGGTCTCTATTTGAGGATGAATCCAGATACAAACACGGCAGTTCAATTACAAGCAGAAAAGTAAAGAAGAAAAAGGCTTTGGCTTAGAGTACCAGAAAACCAGTCCAGAAATTGTGCAAGGATGGTACTAGTACAGATTTAAGAGCAGATTTATGTGAACCCAAAAGTTATTTCCTAAATAGTTCTACAGATTATAACAAGTGCCCTAAAAAAATGAAGTAGCTGCTTTTCCATAGCAGAGCTATAATTTCCCAATATGCCTCTGGCTTCCATTATTTATGTATTTAACCTGGGTACTCAATAAATATTTGCTGAAAGGTGAATGAATGGGCGAATGCTTGTAGTTTTTGATTAGACAGATTATAGTCATTGGTCCTTTCATGGCAGTTGAAAAAGAACAATGTCATTTTGAATTATTTTAGACTACATCACTGGAATTATATGAGTAGGGAAGGCCGCAAACCGGTTGTGCCAAAAGATTCCATTGAAGAACTGGATTCACTGGAGTTAACTACTTGACTGCAGACTCCCCACCAACACAATAGCTCTGAGCTGTGACTGAAGCTAACAAAATCAGAAAGTTGGAGTAGGGATGGTTCCTAGCCCTACCTTACCCTCTCACTATAGTTCATAAGTACAATTTCCTCCTGGCTCTTCAAATAAACATTGGCTAGCTCATTCCTAAGTCTGTTGGGCTTGCCATTCTTTTCCTTTTCTTTAGTTTTCTCCTCCTTAATCCCCTAGTTCACTTACTTTAATGTGAATGTCTGACTCTTCTATCTTCTATCTCCTTAGGATCTTTCTTCTGCTCTAAGTCAGTCATACCCCTCAATCTTCTGTTCATTCTGATAGGGTCTTCTTTCCATTATGTATTAATTGCATTATTAGCCCATGGCTGTTGGTTTTGCACTTAAGACTTTAGCTGCTAGATTTTCTCCAGT
This sequence comes from Colobus angolensis palliatus, assembly GCF_000951035.1. Classification (NCBI taxonomy): domain Eukaryota; kingdom Metazoa; phylum Chordata; class Mammalia; order Primates; family Cercopithecidae; genus Colobus; species Colobus angolensis. The sequence goes on along the minus strand of NW_012117032.1, from coordinate 2,929,789 downwards.
TTGAATCCCAGCTCTCTCTTACTAGCTATGTAAACTTGAGAAAGTTACTTAATTCTCTCTGTATCCATTTCCTTAGCCATAAAATGGAGATGATAATAGCAACTTCTTTAAAGTGTTTTTGTGATATGTACATGAAAGTACATGAAAAATGCCCAGAACAGATCTTGGCACTTAGTAAGTACAGAGGACTGATTCCATTCAGCAAATATTTATTAAGTATATACTACAAGTGGGTACTGTGTATTAGGAAATGGAGACGTAAGAAGGAACAGGACACAATGTCTACTCTCCAAAAGCTTGTAGTCTAATGGCTCCACAGCAGATCATTTGCTTCGTATTAAAATAACATTTAAGCACTTGGCAATAAGCACTATGGCAAACCCTGTAGCTATTCTGTCGACACTCTGGCCATGAAAAAGATAAGCTGAAATATTTTGCACAGAACATCTTGAAAGTGAATGGGAAAATTGCATTTATTATTTGGGGCTTTCAATGAGCTACATATTTCATTTAGATCAAAACGCTTTTCACCCGAGTTAATTGAAGAATTTGTCTGTCTTCACTTCCTGAGGCATGAATGAACCAAGCTCAGGGATTCAAATGCTAATTCTTTACATGGATTCCAATCTCTCACTGCACCTAAACTTGTAAGAAGCAGTGTGACAGCTATGTCAACCCAAAATCTGTGCAGGTATGGAAAACAGAAATATAAAATTTCACATAACCAAGCTTCAGTGGGAGAAGTCCCTAGATTCAGACACAGATCTCTGATTAACATCATTATAGAAAGCAAGTTGCTAAATTGAATTGGAGAAGATGGCATGATTGAGACCTCTGAATCCAGCACTTCCCTCCTTGAAATTATAAAATTGCAATTATAAAAATGAAAGTGACTGAAATCCACTTATCTTCAGGGATTGGCTTACAGATTACTCCATAATAGGCACACCAAATGATAGCAGTAATTGAAGTTGAGACAAGGTAATATTAAGTAGGCCTCCCACCTGAAATCTCCAAGGAAGTTGTAAGAAATTGGGGCCTTTTTCCATTTCTTTCAAATACAATAATGTCCAATTTTTCTAAATCAGTTATAAATGTTAGTATCTGAGAAGCAAGTTAAAGGGACAACAACATTTTGTTCCTCAGTTTTCTTCCCTGCCTGCGGAACAAGAACGAACTTGGTGTAAAAGATGTTAAAATAGTTATTTAATAGGAATTTTCTATTTCTTTTATTTTCTGCTCCTTTGCAGTACATCCTGTAGCCTCTTGTAATAGCACAAACCTTCTGCAGGACCAAGTCAGTTGGATGTTAAAACTGTGATGTTACTTGTTCCAACCTGCTTAAGAATTACCTATGGGAATTCAGTCACCAACAGAAAGGAGGAGTTTGCAGCCTAAAGGGAGAGTGTGGTGGCCTTGGAAGTGGGGTGGAAGATGCACCTACTCCTCCAAGCTAAATGGATAGTGATCAGGAGAAACACTGAAGGAGACTGGAGAGAGAACAAAGGAGACTGGCCTCTCACTCTCAAACTGTACACTTGCAGAAATGCAGAACCTAGTTAGCCCACCTCACTCTGTCATCAGAGCAGAATACAGCAACAGGGTTCTTGGGCAAACCTGACATGTATCCTCAGTAGACTGAGGCATATATGAACATAGAGACTCACGAGTCCCCTTTACTGGAAAATTCTGAAGGGAGACCACAACCCATAATAAAACAGAAAGAGAAGGCAGCAGTGAGTCAGTCTGAACTCCCACTACAAGGTATGGCAAGGATGATACTGTTTCCCTTGGGCCAAGTGAGTACCCAGACAGAAACAGGCCTTGGGCTACCATTGCAGATACCTCAACTGAGAGGGTGCCAGCAGGAACAAGGAGAATTTCCAGTAAGAGGCTACAGGATGTACTGCAAAGTAACAGAAAATAAGAGGATTTGCAGCAAATTAGTTTACCAAAGAGTGATACCAATGGTCTGGAACTGTCCAATGCGGTGGTCTTTGAAATGTCTTTCAAATTACTCAACATGGACCCTACAAGTCAGCTTACCACATCCACCTGCAGAACAGACAGACACCAGTTATATAATGTTTCATTCTCTCGTTCCTCTAATTGTCTACCCTTACAAAAGACAAGAAAAAAAGAGAAAGAAGAGAAAGAATAAAGTATATAGAATGTACCTTTTCTCACTACAAAGAGTAGAGATGATGTCAGTTGCATGTGATGAATAGTTTTTTATTTAGTCTGCATATTTTTAATATTTGAAAGACACAATTACAGAAAACAGACTGATCTTTATTACAGAAAAGGAATTAGAAAGTTACATGATCTGCTTAAGATTTGATCAAGAGGTAGAGAACATCTTAGAGAGGGGTTGGAAAAAAGTCATTTTCTATTAGTTGTCTAAGACATTCAGACTATCCCATAAACAATCATCAATCAATCAACCAGGAACTGAATACAAACTCTATGAGAGACTGTGTGTTCTGAATAAACAATTTATAGTGTCTTTATTCCACCAAGAAAAATTGGGCTAGACAGTAAATGGAGCTGTATTGCCTAGTAGAGAGAGCCCACTGCTTCTCTATATCGTTTGGTACCTATGTAACCCTTCTCTATATGAATGGGAATGGACTAAGTAGGGATACTTGCTAGACAGGTATTCCTGTTAACTCTCTGAACTGGTACAGTAGTGGAACCTAATAACCCTTCCAAAGATAGGAAAGTTTGAATTAAAATAAATGACAAATGTAGAGAAAAAATAGTAGCTGGGGGTAAGAAATAAAAAAATGGATATATAATAAGGCAAACCCTATTGGATATTAAATTGGTAATTTCAGAGATGTTCAGAGCAAGAGAAAGATATTGTCCCTTAGCACAATCATACCACATGCCCAAAAGGATGAACCCATGTCTTCCAAGACCACCCCTGCTTTTGGAATCTGACAAGGTCTAATGGAACCCGCAAACGTGAGCAGCCTCACTCCAGGAAGTATTGTAGTTATATGATATGATGACGAATGAAACCAATTGTTGATGGCTGAGTGGAACACTAGTGAACTATTCTTTTGACTCTTATTTTTCAGGCTGCAGCTACTATAAAGGACACTGTTTGGGGAGAAATTTCCAGAAGCTACTCCTCAACAGACCATGCAGTATACAACTCCCAATAGACTGATCACTGTGAAACTGTAAACCTTGATGTCCAAATGCTCAGAAAGGTCTTTGGCGATAATGCAGAAGATGTAGCAGCGGCATTTCTGACATGCCACAGTGTGCTTCTTACAAGAATATTACTATCCTCATTTTTGTTGGTGGAAAGCTATAAAACAGAATTTTTAAAAAATGGGTTTCAGAAAAGAATAAAGCAGTAGGCTTCACAAGCTGAATTCTAATTTCCCTAGGGAGCAGCCACAACCTAAGACAAGGAAGTCCATGGGAGGCCTTATGGCATACCCAAACTATCAGCTAACCCTGGCATGAGGGACCAAACATTTTGAGATACAAAACACATGTGCTTACTGCACGCAGCATGCTAGTACACAATGGTGCACTAATGTGTGGTATACTCATGGTATACTAATACACGGTGTACTAATTAGTATGTTGGTGTACTAACACATGGTGGATTAAACAGCTTTTGGCCCACAAAACAGAAAGTGTTTGGGGGAGATATGTACAGCCTAGACATCATGGGACAAATTAAATTCACTTTTAAATGAGGATCAAGATTCAGAGGAAAAAGATATATTAACTAGAATAAACAGATTTGAGGAAAATCTTTTCCAGGAAGGACACAAGCAATAGAGGTCATCTTGTCCAGATGATGAGGCTTTAGTGAAGTGAGTGAGGAAGACTCAACAAACAATGATACATAATGCCAGGATCCAGCTCTGGGAAAGGGCTTGTACCCTGGGCCCCTTGATTATTTTAGTACAGATTGAGGCTGAAGCAGCCGTGCGATCTTGGCCCTCCGTCTAAGCTGCTGGGGCTCTAGGGGAACCTGTATAGGATCCTATGGATCTCTAAACTTAGGGAAGTTATCGGGAACTATTGTGATTTGCACTGATGCACAATGACTGCCCTCACCTTCAGAATAGATCAGCTAAGAATTATATATGTGCTATAAACAATTAGCAGGGATAGGGGCTGTCCTCAGTAATACCCATGTCCTCCCCATAGGAAGGAGGTGGGTCCTGTTATATAAGAGCACACAACGGAAACCAGTCTCAGTACAAGACTATGAACAAAGGCAGGCTAACTGGGTTTGTCCCTGCCTGGCTTGAAACCTACAAATAACCAAATCATGACTAATTGTAATGATGTCAGCCCACAATAATATCTGGCATATGGGCAGAGGCCAATTCAGTTGGGAAGACATCACAACTACCTCTGTAGTTCTCACTGATTTTTCATGTAATAGAACTGAATTGTACCATTACCATATTGTAATATGATATTAAGACTGGCTTTGTTGGTAAGCTTAAACTACCTTATGTAAATAACTTACATAATAATATTCATACTAATGATCAAGCATATTAGAAGAGGGAGTTCAAACCTCCCCAGGATGTACTCATGAAAAATGACAGGTCTGAGGAAGAAATGGCTTTAGCTAAACATCAACTTATTGCCATGCTAAATAGTTCTGCACAAGTTAATCACAAGATATGAATAAACGTACATCAAGGGGGTAACTGAGCAATTAAATTAGTACAAAAATACAAACATATTAATGCCCTTATAAGGTGGATCAGTTGTTCCTTCAAGTCTATCCCTACCCTACACTGGGCTCCTCCAAACGTTCAGTATCTTCATGCTGATACGATTGTTTCAGCTATTACATAAATGCTACACTAAGTATAGATGCTTGGAAAGTTGTATCATTTTAGTAAGAGAGCTAGGCAAGGAACCAGGGGTGTGGACTCTATGGGAAGGAGGTAACAGAACAGGCCTGGGTTGCTCAAACCTTGCACATGCCCAATAAATGCCTGCTTTGGGATTGGCCTTTGGCTGGCTCCTCGTAGGTGAGCTCTGAGCCTTTGGAATATTCTGTGCAGTAAGAATGCTTTTATATGCCTGAGGCTTTGGGCCATCCAGTACTAGTTTCAGCAGATGGTTTATACTAACAATGCGATTTATGGTGAATGACTGTTTTTGCTCTAGGGGACTGGAGTCTGAATAGTTGAAATTGTATATGCCTATGTAACTGAGATCAATTAAAAAGCCTAGACACCAAGGCCCACGTGAGCTTCCCTGGTTGGCTAAACTTTGCACATGTTGTCATACAGCAATGCTGGGAAAGTTAAGTACATCCATGTGATTCCCCTGGGAGAGAACCCCTGGAAGTTTGCATCTGGTTTCTCCTGGATTTTACTCCATAGACCTTGTGCCTTTGCTTAGTTTAATCTGTATCCTTTCACTGTAATAAACTGTAACCATGAATATAACCATGTTTTCTGAATCCTATAAGACCTTCTAGTGAATCATCAAGCCTGTGGATGGTTTTGAGGGTCCCCTAACCCATGAAGTAATTGGGGAAGGCTACATAAAGGAAATTGAATACAAGCTGAGACTTGAAGGATGGGTAGCTATCCTAAGGAAGAACAGACAATTCAAGACAGGAAGGAGGTTGGACATGTACAAGAAAGTCCTCTACTGCAATTAAAAATCTTACAAGAGAATAAGAAAAAATTTCATCTCATCTAGAAGTTTTCGGCCTGCCTTATGGCTTCCTGGAGATTTCTTTATGACTAATTTCTAACCCTGGCAATAAATACTATGAAACTGCATTTTTGTTTTCTAAATGACGTTTCATAAGTTTGGAAGCACATCATTAACAACTCTCCAGTTCATTCATCCTCCTTAAAACAGAACTGAAACCTGTTTCTATTTTGAATGTTAATAAGTTGTAAACTTTATCTTTCACAGAATCTAGTTCTTTTATTTTTACAGATAAAGCCCGCCTACAAATACAGGCCCGTTGACTGTCACTTTCTTGAGAAAATTCACAAATTGAGCCATATGATAGAACTTGTACTATAAAAAGTTATTCCACATCATCTGTCACCAAAAGCATCTGAATTTTTTTTGTTTGGCCAAGGCTTTTTGCCAAGTAGCTAAAAATGTTTTATCATGGACAACTGATTTCCTAATAAAGCTTCTAGGTCATATATATAAATATATATAAAACCATATTTATATAAATTTATTTGTATTATATGGCCCGAATTTGCCTGATATTCTAAATACCAAGATCTACACCACAAAATGCCCTTCTTTGGGTACTTTTATCACCTCTGTTATTAGCCTTTTTTGTGACTGCCTCCAAGTTTGAAGAAATTCTTTCTTGGCGCTCTAGCTCCCGAATCCAATACTTTGAGCTGCCAAAATGAAGACCTTCCACATATATTTCAGAAGTTTTTTTTTTCTCTGAAGCACCATGAAAATTATAACTAACTTCTCACAGAAATTTTTCTTCTGCATTTTATATAAAAAATATAAAAATAGGAGTGATGGGGGAAAGCAGTTCTATAGCAGGTAATCAATTGAAGAGTGTATCTCGTGAGAGAGTGTTGAGCTCAATTGATTCCTCTGATTTGCTTTCTATTTAAGATGTATCTTCAGGGACCTAACAGTTCTCCTGAGTTCATACAAATAACAAGACTTGTAGTAGCATAAGCCAGCTTGCTACACCACAAACTGAACACTGCAGAGCTATCAGTTCTCATTCTTATATTAAAATATAACCTGGTCAAAGTCCAGTGACAGACTTCTGCTCCTGTGTCACCAGGTGGGCGACAGTGCCAGGAGTACTAACCTATCTCATTGGGTTGCTTGAAAATTATTAAAAAGGGACATTCCAAAGAATTCTCCCAGCATAAAGCATTATACCAACGCTAAGTAAAAACACATCAGGGATTTTAAAATATCATGGTGAAAGTGTGTTATAGTAGAGACTATAACAGCCTCTCACATTTTGTATTTACACTGGCAAGAACGATATTGTTGGCAGATAATCTTTGGGAAAGTAACAACAATAGTCAGCCAAGGACTTGCCTTGAATGTGAAAGCAAAGCAAGATGTCTTGGGTACTTCCGAAGTTGGCACTCTCAACTACAATTCATCTCTGAGCCTAGCGGATACATCTAACTTGCATGAATTAGTTGAAAATGGAGTGCATTTTACCGAACTTCGCCTAATTTTATGATTCGCTCTGTTCTTTAGGCACCTGGCACCTGACAGATTCTAATTTCAATATTTTAAAATCATTAGTAAGATTGCACTAAGCTTTACTTTTAAATGCTTGTAATCACTTGCTATAATCTGTTTCAGCATTTTTTTAAGTTTTAATATTTTTTGGCTGTAAGGAATGAGTGAGAAGGAGCTTCTTTGCCCAGAATCTACCCAGAGCTTCTTTCACTAAGAAGAAACCTGAAAGTCAGCAAGCACAAACAACAACAGAAAACAACAAATCCGCATTTTCTAAAAATAACTATTGAAAATCTAGGATCAGATAATCCCTTTACAAGAATAATTCTCCTTTAATGCCTCCTTTATGGTTTCTGAAGCTGACAAGTGCAGAAAGCATTTGATTCTGAGCTACCTACAGAACACACTTGTGAATGATGCTCTTTTCAATCACATGAGAGAGTTCCTGCTATGACCCCATTCCACCCAATGCCCAGCTTCTCCAAACTGCATCACAGAGGAATTCAGCCTTAGTAGATAAGCATGCCAACAATGTCAATGGAGAAAAAGTGGCAGACTGTGTCCACACTCTCTCCACAGTCCCACTTCCTCAAGCGGGGGAGATGTGCTGTTCATTCATCATTTACAACTTGCTGCCATGATTCTGCAAAGTCAATACACACTCCTACCTCAAAGGGAAAAGAAAAGAAAATTGAATTTCCTCTAGTATATGCATACCTGCCTACAGTGCAAACATATTTGTTTAAACATATACACAAACATATGTTTAAACATATATAATGTCTTCCTAAATTAGTGTATCTGCATATATATGCCTTTAATCACTTGCTTCTCATATATATATGAGTGACATGTGTGACATCTCAGATATATATGTATATATGTATGTATATATGTATATGTGTGTGTGTATATACATATGTATATATATAAAGCAACAGTCTGACCAAAAGTTTAAGATTAACTTTTATATTTCTGCTAAGGCTGGGGTAGGGGAAGGACCATGAAGAGAAGAGCCACAGTAAGTAAAATGCAGGCAATCAGCAAGGTGTCCGTGAACTCTTTATCCCAGATACAGTGCACCTGCCCGCAGAAATTTGATTTTACCTAAAAACACAACTTAACTTCATGACAAAGAGTCTGACTCCAGTTTTTATATTTGGCTACTGACAGCTTTTAAGCTCCATTCCTTCTCTTCCCCTTATCCCCACTGGCTGGGCAAGCTGGTAAGAAAGCCCAGGGCTTCCTCCCTGGGGATCAGCAGGAAGTTCAAACATGGAAGTCCCAGGCCTGTGAGGGAACCTTTATCCTAGCCCCATTCCCTAACCACAATAAAAGCCAAGTCAGTGCCCTTCCCTGCTCTCTCAAGCCATTTTTATACGTGCTCACAAGCCCCCCTGTCCTCCCTAGAAAGCCTCATTTTGTGAGTAGTAAACTTTTCATCCCCTTTCGGTGCATGTGTGACATCAGTTTCAACAATAGAACCAAATTTTGGGTGGGTGACAAAGTCCACAGTGTCTTTGTGGTAGCCACAACAAGCATCATCTAAGTGTGATCATTATTGTTAAGGTGAACTAGGATTTGAGTCATTATTACATTCACTGTTTAGTCCAGCATTTTTATTTGTCAAGGAAAAACCAGTAACCAGTGTTTTATGACATTATTTCTGTGAAAATGGTTGTAACTCTTTGATCATGACTATGGGAATAGAGGGCTCTAATTTGTCTGTGGGAGTATCACAAGTCCCTTGCCTCAAGCTCTCCAGATACCTTGGGAGACTTTCCTGGGCAGCTCAGTATTTTTAACACCAACTCTTTACATTGTAGGCACACAGAGAAAAATAAACAAGATCAAAGGTTTAGTTAAATAAAATTTAAAATTATCAAGCATCATCCCACACTATATTAAAACCTGTCATAAAGTTTTCTATATCTAATTAGTAAATTACTTCCAAAGAATAAAAGGGCCTTAATAAAACAAAGAGATGATTTGGGGACATCCAAAATCAAGAAAAATGGGCTTCTACAAAAATCTCAATCTGTTTCTATCTTAATAAAAGCAGAACAAACTGATAAAAACTAAATAGGAGACCCTTATGAGACACATAAGTGACACCTGAGTCTTGGGCTAAGAGTGACTACCACAAAGAGAGGATAATAAAAGGCAGACAGAAATATGAAGAGTTCACCCAAGTATTGTACTCTCCTAATGGAGGGTGGGGTAGCAGAAGATATCTCCCTTCTTTGGAAAGACAATAATGGTATGAAATACACAAATCAGGATAATAACGATTAACTTGCAGCTGTAAGCATCACACAACTTTATGAATTGAAAATGCTGTGTAAACTTAAGCACTGCATAACTTGTAGTTGTGACTGTTTCTATCTCTTCTGTATCCTACATGGATCTCCTAAGAAGCCATGATAATTCAAGTCATACAAGAAGTTCAGCTTGATATAAGTTCTTTTTATTACCTTTTCATTTGTCTTCTTAAATACCTGTGCATGTTTGCAACAAGCAGATGTTGCATATTTGTAATACAGAACTAAAAACAATAAATACAAGTATAATAGGGTCAATTTTGTCTAGCTATAAGAAGAGACTTTCTAATTAAATCTGCTCTACAAAGAAATGGGCTTTCTCAAAAAAGAACTTCCAATGCCTGGAAAAACTCAGATAGAAGTCATCTGTCATGGGGTTGCAAACAGCACGTCTGCATTGGGAGGAAGACTGGAATACATGATTTGTAAGGTTGCTTTCCATTTATTACTAAAATGTGGTGACTGATTGATCGCATGAACAGAAAAAACATATCATGAACAGAAAAAAACATATCATGAACATGAACATTATTTTTGTCCCCTTAAAAATTTTTAAAATCTCTTTTCCAAAGGAACGTTCCTAAAGCATGTGGTGTTGATCATCCCCTGGAAGAAAGACAAACTACTCAACCTTGATTTCTCCTCTCTAAGACATAATTTCAGATTAAAAGCCAGGGGTGGGGGATAGTCATGAGAATAACATAGTTAATAAACCTTATAGCACAGCTAGTGCCATCAATTCACCAACAGCTGCATATTGAGTAGTTATTGTGTTGCAGGCATTGCAGGAAATAAAGGATGTATAAACGCAAAGTCCCTGGCTTCAGTGTCCTTGAAATATGTTTGGACAAATAAGACATAAAAAGTAAATGTTTATAAATAAATAAAAGAGGTTGCAAACAGCCTGCCAGGGACTAGATCCAACCTGCATGCCTCATTTGGCCAACACTGTCTTTAAATTTTTTAACTTAGAATGGCATTAGGTAGGATATCTACCTTTCCATTCACCATGTTACCAATTCTCACTTCTTATGCTGGCCCAACTCATACACTGACATCAAACACCTGACCCTACATGCATTTGCATTTTCAGCATGCTGATCTACAACATGAAAGATGAATAGCAGCAATAATATAGCTTGGCATATGGTTACTTTCAAATAAATATTACAAATCACAAACACTAGAGAGGTGAAGAGACAGGTGTGGGCCCATCTTCTCCAAGACTTCATTTGGAAGGGAATATCTAATCTGAGTTTTAAAGAAAAGAAAATACTTAAGCAAAAAGAAGAGGAGAAGCAATCCCAAGCATGATGACGGAAGAAAAAGTCAGAGGTAGAAAAGTACAAATTATAATTGGGAAGATACGTTGAGAGCAGTAGAGAGTAGAAGAAAAAGATGAGGGTGAGAAGGCTTGTTCAAATTGTACAAGGGTTTGAAAGCCAAGCCATATTAATTAGAAGAATTAGCTAAAAGTGACAGAAGCCCAAATCAAAGGAGTTTAATCCGAACTAGGAATTCATTGGCTTCTCCAAGTGATAAGTAAAGGGTAGGACTAAATTCAAATACAGCTGGGCCCAAGCACTCCAATGATGTTACCCACTCCCTCACTCTTTCCTTCCCACTCTTGCACTTACAAAAGGACTCTGAGTCCAGGAAAACGGGGTCCTGGGTCATACGCTGACTGCTGTGGTTGAAGGAAAGCAAGTCTGTTAATAAAAATGATGTTCTGTGCTCTGGGCAGTCAGAATAAAGGAAGGGTTTATTTCCTTTATTGCTCACCCAGGTTCAGGCTACAGAAAGCCACTTGGAAAATGCTATGACCAAGCACTCTCTTAAAAAGCTTGCATGATGAATTGAGGAAAAGATGAATGAACTTGGGGAGACCAGTTGAGAAGCTCATCTGGTGGCCTAAGAATAAGAACATAAAGTTCAGATTAAAACAGAAGACAATGAGAAACATACAGATGCAACAAATATTAAGGAAGACAAATCAAGAGGATATGGAGATTGACTGGCTATGGGAAAGGGAGGTTTCAATGATAATTCATTCAAGAAATAGTCATTGTGCACCAATTCTGTTTTAGAGACCGCTGTAGGCACTGGTGAATAAAGTAGACAAGATATTTGCATCATGAAGCATACATTCTTCTGGGCAATACTAAAGAGAGATACATAAGCTGATAAGTAATATAACTCCATCTCCTAATAAATGCTCTGAAGAAAAAAATGTGTAAATGACATACAGAAGTGAGTGGAAGGTACTGTTTTAGGGTCCTCTGACAAGGCCTTTAAAGGAGGTAACACTGAAGCTGAGGGCTAAATGGTGAGAAGAAAGCAGCCATATGAGGATATGAGAAAGAAGTGTTCAGGCAGAGGACCAGCAAGTCAAAACACTCCAAGACAGGAACGAGCACGGCAGAGTAGCGAGGTAGGAAGAAGACTGTTTGGCTGGAGAAGAGTGGACCAAGAGAGAAGGAAAGGAGAGGCAATCAGAGCCGGGCAAGACCCAGATCCAGCCAGGCCACCTAAGCCATGGAAGACAGGGTTTTATGCAAATTGCCACAGAAATTCATTGGGCAGGGAAGAGGCATGATCTCATTTGGGCAGTATGCAGATCACCCAGGCTTCAGTGTAGAGACTGGACCACAGGCAAGAGGAGAAGAAGTGAGGAGGGCAGACATCAGGTTACTGTGAAGGTCCAGGCAAGAAAAGATGGCGGCTTCTGCTGGGATGTTGGCGGTGGAGACGATGTTACATGTTAGATGGTCACAGAAATCCCAGATGTCTTGCCTGAGTAAAACCGGCATTACCATAAAGAGAAAAACAGAAGTGAACTAAAGAATGTTTTCATACTTAAACCTGAATGTATCTGCTACTCAAGAATGTATAAACTGTTGAATTTTATTCCCTTTACAAGACTAAAGGCAGACAAGTGTTTCCTTCTAACTCTGTGTAAAGTGAAAGAAACATGAGCTTGAGCCTAAGAACTGCTTTTGACTAAAAGTTTTCACCAACAGTGGAAGACTGTCGACAATAGCTATTTCTGATCTGGGAAAAGCCCTAAAGGATATCCCAAAGAAAGAGAAAATATAAGAAAGGAACATAAAAAATAAATCAAAATGAAATATTTAAAAGAAAATTTATTTCACAGAGGAATTCTTGAAAACTTCATAGGAAAAAAATGAGTGTTTTCGACCTCTGGCTTTGACAAATTTTGTACAACAAAAAAGACATGATTCCCTCTGTCTTCTTCACCTTATTCTTTCTACTGAATTTTGGTGATTTTCCAGAACAAAATATATTACAGAGACATTTCTATATAGCTATTTGAAGTGTAAACATGTACAGATTTTCTGGATGGGATTTCGGCAGAATTTATAAAAGAGAAAAAGAGGTATATCCTCTAGTCTGCTAGTTAGTTATAGGAATTTATACTAAAAGTATATTTTTAAAATTTATATTAAAAGTATACCATTTATATGAAAGTTATTAATTACAGAATTACGCATATTCATTAAAATCTGAAATAACCTAAATGCACAACAGTAGAGGATGAACATCGTTGCCATGAATGAGTTTTCTGTATCCTTACTGTGTCAGGTACAAACACACACGGGCAGGAGGAGAATCGGGAAACGCAACAGAAGGGCCCTTCTGGAGTCTCGCTGGGTAAGCAAGTCTCTGCAGGTGGTACCTGGTTCATGAAGAAAAGGGAAACTCTGGCCTCATCAGAGGAATTCCCTGAATCAATTATTTCAGACTTCAAATTCCAGTTCTGAAATGAAAATAACCAATAAAAAGAAAGGACTAAAAAATTAAAAATCCTGCAGAACTATAGGCTCGTCATTTGGGGATCAAAGCCAACTGGTTAGCACCTTGAGACTAAAGATGTAGCAGCTCTGTCAACCATATTTGTTTGCATTTTCATTCTGGAATCATCCGTGTTTTGCAGTGTTGTTTGTCTCAGGCATTCCTTGGCTATATCAGAGATCTATTGCTGTATCAGAGATCTATTGATATTTTGTTCCTTGAAATGTCTAAAAATCTTTACAGTCTCAGCCTTTATCAAGTTTAAGGAAGGTACCCAGGAGCCACACAAAGAGGATAAAAAGAATTAGTTGTCAATGGCTGTTTCAGTTTCATGTTGAAAAAGAAAGAAGGGTGGGGGGAAGGGAGGGAAGGAGAGAGAAGACAAATAAATACAAAAATGAAGCACATTTTACAACTACCTTAACAACTGTCTATGACACTAGCACTCCCTCCTCATCTCCTTTGCGCCACTTCTGAATTATTTTTCACAATTAGTGGGAGAAATGAATAAATAAATGGCAGAAAATTTAATTGCAGATGCTAACCCTGAATGCAATAATTGAGGCAGAGAATTTAATCTGATAGCTCCAGGTACTGAACCAAAAAAGAAAGGAAACACAATATGTTTATATTTTAATGATTTTCATTTTTAATTAGTGACTTCAAAGAATTTTAAAAACCTGAGTTTGACCTCAAATATTATCTCGTTTTAATTAGTTTCCATATTTCTCTAACATTGTGAAAAATAATGTTCAGGCTTTGTTTTCCTTTGAGTGACAAACAACTTCATGCACTGTGACAAAGTCCCACTTTAGAACTTTAAAAACACAGATGTGTTATAAACAAGGTTTACATGCTGGTGACTCTGGTTTAAAATCTGTTTAAAAGGTAACCACGTGCCCTCGGTTATGATGACATTTGTACCATACTCATTTGGAAAAACTCTCAAGAGACATCATTCATGTTTAACGGAACACATTTGGTGCAATCAAAGCTGTATTTTAATGTCCTCATTTGCAGTATTGTCTCATAACATTGGCCTCTGCTTTGGAGGCTGAGAAAAAAGAAACAAACAATCCAGATCCTATTTTTCTTTGCTTCCTCTGACACTTATTAGCTTGCCATGATTTTAAAATAGGGCTTTTTGCTTCTTTATGCATGATGACTTAGTTTCTTGCCTGGAGACGACTTTTTCTATCACCGAGTTTCCCATTCAAGGAAAGAGAGGGTAATAACCCTGCCATTGGGCTGAACTCTGGATCTATCTAGAGTTTGAAGGGACATTTTCATTTTAATGACGAAAATGCATCCACCTCTTCTCCAGTTCTTACACTAAAAGGAAGACTTACACTAACCAAAGATCCAAGTTCAATGAGGAATATAATCATCGTTTAAGCTGTGTGAACAATTCTCACTCATCTGATTGGGTCACCAAGGACGTTTTGGTTGGATGAGAAATCACTCAAAGGTCACATTGTCCCCACAGAATCATGGTAGTCAAAGAAATGAAAGTCATGGCCCAACGTGTACCCGTTTGATATTGGTTGAGAATCTAAACACTTTCCTAGCATGGCTTGTATTTATTTCAGAACATGCAGTGGTGACTGACTATGGCCATTAGCTTTTTCCTATTGTGATCTTCCTTTTTTTCATTTTGTGTGAGATTAATTTGTGACTGAGATTTATTAGCCTCAAGGAGGCTGGGGTTGATGAGATTTTGTTGATATACTGCATAGAACACACATCAAGTCAAAGAGAAAAGATGAGAAATTGAAATGATAAAGTTGTACTGCTAGCTTGTTGCTGAGGTAATTGAAGTGGCTTGTGTTGTGATGGGTAGAAATAAAATATGTACGAATTTATCTAGATCATACTTCTGAAGAAAGGGACGACAAAATATATCCCTTTTCTATTTATGTGTTGAGAAAAATCTCCCAAGCCTTTTTTGACAGTGACATTGAAGCAAAATGAAAACAAAACCCATTCAGAATGAGATCCAGAAGTGAAGCCAGCTCTACATTATCCATAGATATATGCTAAGGGTTAGCATCGATCACTGAAATATCTGAATAATGTAAAAAAGGTGTTTTGTCTCCTAGGTGAAACCACAGCTCCACATAATTTCTTTTTAACAAAACTGAAATAGGGCAGCAAAATGGATTCCTTTTTTTAATGTGCCCAGCTTTCCCTCAGATAGAGATTCTAATAATCAGTGAAATGCTTGGAAAACACATACTCACTAGAATAAAAAATATAGAAAAAGCAAGGGTCCTGACATTCAAGAGGCACTAGAATGTCAGTTGCACAATCACAGGGATCAGCAGCTCACTGATATGTCCCAAGCTCCTGGAACTGTGCTGGCACAGGAAAGGTGCCCACTGGGACTTTGCTGAATCAACCAAGTGCATGCTCAGTCCTTTACTGCGAAGATCTGACTGGTTGGCATGGTACGATCACAAATCTTTCTTTACTTTCCAGAGTCATGTGGCAGATACACATGTCACAGGAGAACCTGGTGCTTCAGAGAAGTCCCACAACACATGGCCTGGATAATGGATAATGGACCACAGCTCAACTCTAGTGGGCACCCCCCTGCCAGGGTTGTAGAGGTTTCAGAGACTGACTGATGTTCTCCCTGTGAAGCCTACAGTGATATTCCAGGATTGTTCTACAAAATAAAATGTCTTTAGTTCATTCAAACACATAACAGTGACCAGGTAATAGAGGACCCTCACAGGGTGATACGGCTTGGCTGTGCCCTCACCCAAACCTCAACTTGAATTGTATCTCCCAGAATGCCCACGCATTGTCAGAGGGACCCGGCAGGAGGTAACTGAATCATGGGGGCTGGTTTTTCCTGTGCTATTCTTGTGACAGTAAATAAGTCCCCCAAGATCTAATGAGTTTATCAGGGATTTCTGTTTTTGCTTCTTCCTCATTTTCTCTGGCAACGTAAGAAGTGCCTGTCACCTCCTGCCATGATTCTGAGGCCCCTCCAGCCATGTGAAACTACGAGTCCAATTAAACCTCTTTTTCTTCACAGTCATGTGTATGTCTTTATTAGCAACATGAAAAGAGAGTAATACAGTAAATTGGTACCAGGAGTGGGGCATTGCTAAAAAGACACCCGAAAATGTGGAAGTGAATTTGGAACTGGGTAACAGGCAGAGGTTGGAACATTTTGGAGTGCTCAGAACAAGACAGAAAACTATGGGAAAGTCTGGAACCTCCTAGAGATTCACCAAATGGCTTTGACAAAAATTCTGATAGTGATATAAACAATAAGGTCCAGGCTGAAGTGATCTCAGATGGAGAGGAGGAACTTGTTGGGAACTGGAGCAAAGGTGACTCTTGTTATGTTTTAGCAAAGCGACTGGTGGTATTTTGCCCCTGCCCTAGAGATTTTTGGTACTTTGAACTTGAGAGAGATGATTTAGGGAATCTGGTGGAAGAAATTGCTAAGCAGAAAAGTATTCAAGAGGTGACTTGGGTACTGTTAAAAGCATTCCATTTTAAAAGGGAAACAGGCAGAGAAGTTTGGAAAATTTGTAGTCTGATGATGCAGTAGAAAAGAAAAACTCATTTTTTTGAGGAGAAATTCAAGCTGTCTGCAGAAATCTGCGTAAGAAGCAAGGAGCCTAAAGTTAGTCCCCAAGACCATGGGGAAAAAGTCTCCAGGCCATGTCAGAGACTTTCATAGCAGCCCCTCCCATCACAGGCCTGGAGGTCCAGGTGGAAAGAGTGGTTTTGTGGGCTGGACCAAGGGTCTCCATGCTGTGTACAGCCTAGGGACTTGGTGCCCTGTGTCCCAGTAGTTCCGGCCATGTTTGAAAGGGGCCAATGTACAGCTGGGGCTGTGGCTTCAGAAGATGGAAGCCTTGGCAGCTTCCATGTGGTGTTGAGCCTGCAGGTGCAGAGAAGTTAAGAATTAAGGTTTGGGAACCCCTGCCTAGATTTCAGAAGATGTATGGAATCACCTGCATGCATAGGCAAAAGTTTGCTGCAGGAACAAGGCCCTCATGGAGAACCTTTCCTAGGGCAATGAAGAAGTGAAATGTGGGGACAGAGCCCCTACACAGAGTCCCCACTTGGGCACTGCCTAGTGGAGCTGTGAGAAGCGGGCCACCATCCTCCAGAACCCAGAATAGTAGATCAACTGACAGCTTGCACCATGTGCCTGGAAAAGCCACAGGCACTCAACGCCAGCCCATGAAGCAGTCAGGAGGGGGTCCTGTACAAGACCATGGGAACCCACCTCTTGCATCAGTGTGACCTGGATGTGAGACCTGGAGTCAAAGGAGATCATTTTGGAGCTTTAAAATTTGACTGCCCCACTGGATTTCAGACTTGCATGGGCCCTGTAACCCCTTTGTTTTGGCCAATTTCTCCTATTTGGAATGCCTGTATTTACTCAATACCTGTACCCCCATTACATCTAAGAAGTAACTAGCTTGCTTTTGATTTTACAGGCTCATAGGTGGAAGGGACTTACCTTGTCCCAGAGGAGACTTTGGACTGTGGACTTTTGGGTTAATGCTGAAATGAGTTAGGATTTTGGGGGACTGTTGGGAAGGCATGATTGATTTTGAAATGTGAGGACATGAGATTTGGAGGGGTTTGGGGTGGAATTATATGGTTTGGCTATATCCCCACCCAAATCTCAACTTGAATTGTATTTCCCAGAATTCCTATGTGTTGTAGGAGGGACCCAGGGGGAGGTAATTGAATCAAGGGGGCCCATTTTTTCCATGCTATTCTCGTGACAGTGAGTAAGTCTCACAAGGTCTAATGGGTTTATCAGGGGTTTCCACTTTTGCTTCTTCCTCATGTTCTTTTGCTGTCACCATGTAAGAAGTGCCTTTCATTTCCTGCCATGATTCTGAGGCCTCCTCAGTCATGTGGAACTTTAAGTCCAATTAAACCTCTTTTTCTTCCTTATCTTGGGTGTGTCTTTATCAGCAGCATGAAAATCAACTAATACACAGGGTTAAGCAAAACATAGTCTGACATTAGTGTCTTCTCCATCCTTTTATTGACCTGGTATTCTCGTATAAGTGAAATGAGGTTTAAGTCAACAAAATGCCTTGAAGAGGGAAAACTAAAAGTATGAAAAGAAACTCTGAAAGAGGTTTATGAAAGCATGTGTGCTTCATTTTGATGAGTGAGGGCTATAAAAACTGATAGCATTTCTGAGACTCCAGTTTTTCGACAGGGCAATGGCGAAAGGTCTTTTTTGTGCAAATGGGAGTCATTTCCTTCCACTTCAGACTGCCCTCCACATAAGCTCTGCAGCAAACCAGGGGTCTCCAGCCCCAAAGTGTGTTTACTTCAATGCCTTAGGGAAAACTACAGCCTTAACCTGGGAAGAATCCACTACTGTTTTAGTACCTGTTTATTTTAGTCTTTCCCACAACAGTTTGTGCTCCAAAGGGCACCTGGAATACACTTCGCATTTCTTGAATAAAGGTTGAGCTTGCACCAAAGGACCCCGTTACAGTTCTGCTCTCCCTCAAGACAGCTCTGATGACAACAAGGAATTATCTAAGACCCTTTTCTACATTAATCTCTGAAAGGACATCTAAGTCTCAAACTGCCCCAGACAGAAGAAGCATCTCACAAATAGAGGAATAGCTAAAAGTGCTGGCTCTGGAAATTTATTGGCCAGGCGACCTTGGGCAAGTCACCTAATTATTGCAAGGTGTATTCTTCTTCTCTTTTTAGGTTAATTGGAAATACAACACACAAGTGCCCACCTCTGGAGGCTGTTGTCTTGATTAATACATGAAAAATATTTAGCACAAAGGAAGTACTGATCCATGCTACAACTTGTATAATCCTTGAATACATTATGGTAAGTGATATAAACCAGTCATAAAAGACCACATGCCTTATGATTCATTCATATGAAACCCCAGAATAGAGAAATCTATAGAGATAGAAAGCAGATCAGTGATTGTTTCAAGTTGGCGGGGGGATGAAAGGATGGGAGGGAATAGCTAAAGGGTAGATTTGAGAAAAATTCTAAACTAGACTGGTGATTCACCCATCTGTGAATATATTAAAACCATTGAATTGTACATCTCCAATTAGTGAATTATTTGGTATACGAATTATATCTCAATAAGGCTGCTTAAAAAGACATTTAGCACAGTGCCTATCACACATTAAATATTTTTAAAATGTCAGCCAGTATCATGTATTGGTTCACTCAACAGATGTTTATTAAGCTCCTGTTATAAAGCAGGCACTGTCTCTCGTTCTTCTTATAACTTTTTACCTATTTTACATTTTAAACTCTTGTATGTGCATGAAATACGCAAAGGTTTTATTATTGCAGGAAAAGTCCAGAATGCTGTCGTAACTAAAATGCCTCATTTGAAAAGATAAAATTAATTTTGTGAATACAATTCTTTAGGTATAAAGTTATTACTTTATAGTCACATAGTCATGACAACCCTGCAGCCATATAAGCATCTTAAGAATACCAACAAAAAGTTTTCATTAACTTAAAACTAGACAATTCATTTATAGTCAACTTAGAAAGTTTTCCAAATGAGAAATACAGAATTTAGTGACAGCAGAGCAGTTCTATGTTTCTGTGGATTTGAGCATTTCATATTTAACAATCATAGAAATAAAATGTGCATGGAATGGTTTAAATCAAATAACGAGTTCTAAAAGCCATATTTGCAACTCAGAAGACATTAGACAATTATTCTAAGTAGCTCTAAAAACGCCATTGTCCCTACTATATTTCCCATGACTTTTATAAAGCAATTATCCTTCCCCTTACACTTTTCTCCATCATCAACTCCCTCATTTCAATTTTCCAAGAAAGACTCTGTATAAAAGGCAAAATAATAGATTTCTAACCAAAAATATATAGTAAAGAAAAGGAAAACACAGAACTCTAAAAGCGATGCCCAAATGGTAAATTCTTTTATCAAAAAAAAAAAAAGGATCTGCTTTGGCAAATGCAGAGATTTAAATGGTGTCAGGTTATGCCAAGTTGGTGTGTGCAACAGCTGGAAGCTGTCTTCACCATAATTGTGGCCTTAAGCACAAAAGAGAACAAAGAAGCAAACTAAAAAGACAATTCCCTAGCAGCCAGATTACCCTCTGCAAATCCTAACTTCTTTGTTTCTCCTTTCAGATCAGATGGGCTGCGCATCAGAAACCAAGGAAGAATGGAATGCATTGAGGACCCCTGTAACCTAATTTCTCCTAGAGAGATTGACTGAGATCTTGGCTGCAGGAGCTGGAACCCAGGTAGAAAAAGTAAGTCTGTGCTGGTGCAGGATTTTTATTTTAAAATAATGCTCTCTCGGCGTCCTCAATTCCTCCATAAACACACCATGTTTTTGTTCATTCACACTGTTTACTACATCAGCAAAAGTCATTGCAAAAACGGGGGAAATTACCCTGAAAATAAAGTATTCTAGGAAGCTTTAACTTGTAGGTGTATTCAGGATTCCTTCACAAGCACAGATTCTGAGGTGAACCAAAGTAAAGAAATTTAAAAGACTGAAAAAGCAGGAATTCACTCAAGGCTTATTACCGAATTTCCATGAGGACAATACTACTTTCTCTACTCCTTGAACACCTGGCTAACTTATCCTGCTATATTTAATGATGTGGTAAATTCAAATAATTGAAAAATTTCAAATTATTACAGAAGAACACTGTCAGTTTTCTTTTTATAGATAAATCAGACAATATAAAGCAAACTCATTAACATCATCATCATCACCACCAACACCACCATCATCACCTGAAGTGAATTTTTTCCTTTTATTAAGACTTTTTTGATGAATTAAATTTCCTCTATTACCAATAATACAACTATGTCCTTGTAGACACAGCTACATTTACCTTAATACACTCGTCAGAAATTTTTGGCAAGTATCTGCTTGCAATGGTTCTAGGTCACTAGCTCTACCCTAAACTTCTTGAGGAAAATAACTGTGTCTTGATACTTTTTATCTCTCGGACCTCACACAGTTATCTGGCACATAGTATCAATTCAGAAACTGTTTGTGAGATAAGTGAATCACCACCTGAGTTAATAATGTATATTTGGTCTAGTTTTAGAGATCTATGACCAGTTAAAACAACTTCTTTCATAAAGAGTCAGCCTAAACCATTACCAGGATTTCACGGATTGATACCCAAAATATCACTGAGAAGGGAACTTCACTTTGATTTCCTCTTAAGTAGGTTTTGTTACTTGCTGGGAAAGAGAAAAGTCATTAAATGATCACTTTACTCCATTTCAGGAAAATATTTCCTGTTACTTTGAGGATTCAAACATAAGAAGAATATCCGAGCTGGGTCTTAACATCCCCCAAAATTGCATTTCCCCACCATTTCCCACTTTGCTGCCAGGTCCAGAACCCCAGCATGGAGTGAGCCCAGATGAGGGTAGACAGAAATTCAGACACATGACCCTTCCTATTTGCAGGCAATCAATGCCTGTAGCAGTGAGCCTGGGATGGATGGAATGAGTGTCCAGAGCTCCTGACAGTTACTGGACTCATTCTCTTTCTCTCTGTTTCTTTCACATGCTTCATTCTTTGCTTTCTGTTAAGGATATGTATTGACTTTGTGGAACCACTGCAGTGAGCCGTAAATGATGCATTTAATGAAAAATCCTTGCCTTGTGCTCTGAGAGAGAACACAGACAATGTAGTGCAATCATTGCTGGGCAGTTAGGGGTGTTGTAATATCACACACAATATATATTATTCCAATAATATAAATTGGAACTGTTTCAAAAATATACATTAAAAAAATTAACTCACATTTTAATCACATTTTAATCATATACATTATTTGTTGTTTCTCTTGTCCCTATGGCAGTAATCCTTTATTCTTAAAGATTAGTTACTCTTTTGTCTGAATTCCCCAAATCCTATATCCCAAAAGAAATGCACAAAAGGATTTTGAAAGATTACCTTTTTTGGAAGGATTATATTAAAATGTTGATTTTCTGCAGAGCACTGTATTTATTGCTACCATGCTTATATTTCAACAATGAATTTCAGGTTATTGAAAAGAGTATTTTTCTTCAAGTTTCTCTTTTTTTTCTCTATTTCTCTATTTAAAAACAAACAAACAAAATAAATGAATAGGATGTGGACTTTTCTAACAATGCCATGAAGTACAGCCTGAGTGACAAAGTCCAATTGAAAGAGGCACGTGCCGGTGACAGAAAAGTCTCATAGCAGAGTCTGGTCCGAATGAGGCTGGAGACAGCGACCAGAGCCCCGGGGCTCCTGTGTTGTCCTTCACACTAATAGTGAAGGAAAGTGCTGTCACTTGATTTCATATTCTCCAAAATGACCACACACAATGCCCTGGCACGCCATGCGTGCGTTTCCTGCTGTAGCATGATTCACAGTCTACCAGCTGAGGTGCCCCCCATTGCTGAACAGCCCTGAAACGACATCCACATGGTGCAGCCAATGACAGCCACAGGCTATACAGACCACAACTCTTCCAGCTTGCCCTTACCCCACATCCTGCTGAACTGGGGCTTTGCAGGCTCAGAGAGAAGAGCTGGCTCAGTGATAACAGCCGGCAGGTGCATATGCCGGCCCAGCCCCTGACCAAGCAGGCTGTCTTGGTTTCCCCTGTGCAGAGCAGAAGTCACAAATGAACCAGTCGAATTGTATTCACATAACTCGAGGCACTTGTCCTCCCTGGAGACAGTATCTTCCTGTAATGCTCTAGTTTTCAACTACTTCCTCCCCTAACACAGTATCCAAACTCCAGCCTAACAATTTGTCTTAACTGGCATCATTATTCCCTACATGAATGAAGGGACAAACTTTCTAGGGTACTATCACTAATGCACAGACTGGGTTTGATTTTGTTTGGTTTTTGGCCTCATCTGACCACCAGAACACACGTCCAAGTAAAGACAAAACTATTCTCTATGTGATACCTAAAGATTAGGTCAATTACGATGAGAAAAAAATTAGTCAACCATGGTTTGTGTGTCACGTAAATAAAAATAACTGGTTGACAGGATTTTGTTGTTATTTATTACTTTGGCTTGACAGTGACACAGTGTGAGTTTTAGAAATGGTTACTCATTTTTTTCTATTTACGTCTAATTTTGACAGGTTTCCTGGATTCTCCAGAATGGTATGCTATACCTCCAGGTATCCTAGAGCCTACCCAAGCTTTCTGAGAAGCCTAATTAAAATTGTCATTAGAATTGCCATTAAAATTATAGTTACTTTTAAGCATATCTCATCATGGAAATGTTAGCATGTGAAGATCCGTGCAGGATGACTACAGTCCTGTTCATTCCAAATATTATAGAATTCCTTATGTTTATAAGATTGCTATTTAAATGACTCCCTCAATTTCCTATAACTGAATTATAAAAATAATACACATACAAGTTGTAGATGTATAGTGTGCAAATTTTTTTTTCTAGAAATATGCCACATCAATTTCTTACAAACTCAATATGTTCATCTCATTTATTTATTAAATCATCACCTGTTTTATGTTTACTTTTCTTTTTGTTGTATTCATCTTACTAGTATTTTGAAAGTTTAGTGTCATTCATAATCTCTCACATTTAACTTATATGAGACTGAAGAGAGCTTATCACTCCAAATCTTGTTTTCATGCTCTTTCTCTTTCTTTTTAAAAAACAACTTCTTTTGGTCATTTCTACTTGCCTCTTCTATCCCTGATAACTCTGGAGCCTGTGTGACTCCAAAAATACTTTGCTGTGTGATATTTGGGCTGACGAGATGTTGCTGTCACTTCCTCCTTACACTGTCTTCCTGGATGAATGGGAACTCCTTGGAAGCATTGTATTGGCTTTATGCAGAAACCTGCTGCATGAAACATCACATATGTGACTCCAATACTTTGCCCCAGGTTTTCTGTTTCCTGAAGTATTTTAAGGATGATTTGGATATTCTCACTCTAAGTCCATCATATAAGTACAAACCCTCTTTGCCACTCTTCTGTGACATTTTGATGGTATTCTTTGTAAAAACTCAGCCTTTATCTCTCCTGGACCATCATCTTCCTCACCACATCACTACCTGCCTCTTTCTGCTTTCCAAAACATTTGTTCTCCTGCAGAGACTAGCTTTCTACCAGGCAGAGAAATAAGAAGCGTGTCCCCCAGTTGTCACATGCTACCTTCCTAACAGAGAATCATACAAAACCCAGTAGCAACTCACTACAAGTTACGGCTTGCAGCAAAACAGGGCATTAAATTTGCCTGGATCTCCCACACAGTAAGTATGCCAGCCAACATAAAATTTTCAACAAATCTACTGCACGAGGATTATACACAAGAACCTTTTCACATTGGAGTCACAGATTAGCACTAGGTAACAACTTAAACAAACTACTACTCCTAGACCCCAGCAAAAAACATGATTGGAAGACATGTTCTCTAAACTTCAGACAAAAATAATGAGTAAAGGAAATATTCTAAATCCAGCTGTTTTTTGCTTACGTTCTTCTACTGTGTTCTCAAACAATGGCTTATAAATATTCAATATCTATTTTTTCTGCATCTTTATTTTTACTTCTATTTAATTTTGTCTCTTTTTTCACTCTAAACTCCATGTCCGAACTCTTCCTATCTGCCCTTACCCTTACTGAATGGATTTTTACAACTTTCCATTTTCTTATATCTTCAGAATTTTTCCCTTTGTTTGAGGATCACACAGTCAGTTTTCCTGGCAGAACCATTAGATTTCAAATACTTTTTTTTCTCCTTACTACAGGTGGAGCATTATCCATGTATGTTAATATAAGATACTGCTTGTTTTCAACCTTTACAATTTACTTGCCTCCATGAAACAATTATTTGTCTATTTATCCCTTAAAAAATTAATTCATAATACGGAAAGAGCTATGACACATTTCTTATTCCCATAATATTTTCTTATCCACCACTGAGAGTAAAGATGGATGGCTATCACTTCCATATAGAGACTCTTCATACATTACAGTAACTTGGCTCTCACTTATGGCTTTGAATGATCTTGAAGAAAAAGTGTGTTTGCTGGATCCAAAAGTTGTTCTCAGTCTAAACCTAATAAAATGTCCTCTTTGGCACCTTCTATTGGTTTTTTTCCTAAGGCTAACATCAGTCATCTGTCTTTTGCCACATAAACTAGATGTGTGGAAGTGCTTAGAAACCTGTTTAATACTCTTTGCTCTTGCCAAGCTCCCCAGCAGCCAAAATTCTCCCGCAAATTCTGTAATCAGTGCTTGAAATATCCGTGAAATCAAGTTCTAAGAGCTGCCTTCTCCTTCTCTCTGCTGGTCTCCCACGTGCTATTAAGAACTTTGAACATTTGTTCACCCAGGCTTCAAAAATGCATTTAAATTAGAAATGTTTAACATCTCTAAGAACTTGATATACTGGTAACTTTGAGAAGCACATACACGATGTTTCAAAAGAGGCCATCAATAATGACATTCTTTGTAGAACTGTTTTAATGGCAAGAAACTAATTGGCTTCCTTTAAAATACACACACACACACACACAGACACTCAGACCCTCCTATTACCCTCTCTTGGTAATTCTTCCTACCCTGCAGGCTAGGATAATCTGGGCTTGGTTTTACAAACTAAGCTGAATTTCACTAACGAATGGGACCATTGAGATGATTGGGAGAGGACCAAAGATGAGGTGACTCTGAAGGAACCTGAGTTAGGACATCAAGGCCCAGCCCTCCCTCCTGTCATAGAGAATCTGCCTCTTTTCTTATCTTGGAGGCTGAGGGATTCTTTACCGTTAACTGCTTCACTTCTCCGGTCTTTCCTCCATCATTTCTCCACCTCCTTTAATTTCAGAACATATCTCTCCCTGCTCTTGAAACAGTTCTTAGAAGTGCTTCATTATTCACATCCTCTCTTGCAGCACCATCCAATCCATTTGTTTTCCTCTCCAGCTAAGCACCCCCTTTACAGCTGGCAAATCAGAGTAACTTCCCTTTGCTTGACCTCTTTTCTTTCCCAATCAACTTTATCCTATGTATAAATTCTTCTTTTATTTGTTCCTTGATTTCTGTTATTTGTGCTCTAATTTATTTTCTTCTATACAAATAAATTTCTTCATTGAAAGTCTTTAGTCTCATTTCCTGCTTTGTAAGTATTCTCTCTCTTGCTTAATTAATACATGCTTTATCCCTTGATGATCTTTGTAAGTGGAGTTTCTGCTTATAATTTTTTATTTCCACATATCCTAAAGCGAATTTATTCCTCCTACATAGACCTTTACTAGAATTTTCAGAGTTTGAAAAATCAATTTGACTATTGCCTTAAAATTATAAGGAAAAAGGACTATTCATTCAGATGTTGGTATACACACACACACACACACACACACACACATACATACAGATGTTATTTTTAAAAAAAAATATTTATTTACTGTCTGTGGTAGATATGGTGCTAGGCATTTGGGCTATACTGTTGACAAGTGGAGACTGACTCTCCACTCCCAAGCTTTTAGGGATCAATCTGGAACTAGGTATGCGAAGACACAGCAGTATCCCATGAAGCTGCACCACCATGGGCAGTACAAGAACTCTTCATCAGTAGGAAGTGATCAAAGAGGTCCTAACAGGAAGAGGAAAGTGAAATTGACAGAGAAGACCAAGTTTGCCAAGCAGAGAGCTGAAGAGCAGGTGGGAGAGTGGACAGAAAAAGGCCCTCCAAACAGAAAAAGGAAAACGACAAAAAAACTAGCATCTTCCAAGTTAAAAAAGAGTAGAGAGCACGACATTTTTAGGGAATTATACGTGCTAACTGCCTTAACAGAGATAAAATCTGACAATGCAGCCAGCCTGTTAGCAACAATAGCCCCTATTTATGGAAAATCCACTCTCTGTTCAGCAGTTTATGTTATCTTACTTAGTCCTAACAACTTTGCAATAAAGACATTATCCCCATTTTATGGATGAAGAAACAAGGCTTGAAGTATTTTTTAATGTGTCCAACCTCAATTAGCTAATAAATGGTAATGTTGCTCAGCTGTATACGATTCCATAGTCTGCATTTCCTCCACTACACTAGTATCTCTTCCAATTTTCATTCTGTAGATGTAGGAGAGCCATGATACAGTTTTATACAAAGGAAAAACCTGGTCTTATTTGCAGAGAACTAGTTTGAGAAGAGATGAGTTGTAGGTAGGGAGTCCTTCATGCCGACTATTTTAATAATCTAGCAAAGAAATTACAAGGACCATAATTGAAACAGGTAGCTATCAGGATAGAAAAAGAAAATGCAACTCCAAAAAATAATTAGGAATTAGAAGGAAAAAACCATAATGACTGGCTGAGTGTTAAGGAAAACTAAGGGGGCAGCATTTCAAGGGTGTCTCCTGGATTTCTGAGTTGTGCAAACTGATGGTCAGTTGTGCCCCCTGACCAATATAGAGGAGAGTGGAGTGGGACAAAATGTGGCTGGTGAATTTGGGTTTTGGCCAGTTTTTCTATGGAGCAAGCTAAGGTGTGCTAAAGGCAGGAAATTAGGTAGAGGCTCAAGACTGAGGTCAGAATTAGAAATAAAAAATGCAGGTAGTATGAGTCTGAAGCCATGGGAAGCTAGGATATTGGCCAGGAAGCATATGAAGTGTGAAAAAAAGACAGATAAAGACAGACAAAGGAGGAAGCAGAGAAGAGAAGTTGATGGAGTCTAAAAGGCCTCCATTACTGCAGGAAGAGAAAAAGAGGAAAGTGGAGTTGGAGAAACAGAGACAGAAGTAATTGCTAAGAGAGCATAATCATGGCAGTGGCCAGGGCATTCCCCAATGATGATGGCACCTCTGGTTCTCAAGATCTGTGGAATCACCTCCCTTAAATGGGGGCTAAACTGAGCAGCTTGCTTCCCACTAACAGAATATAGCGAGGGTGAATGAGGTTAGGTTATAAAAAGGCTGCACTTTTGTCTGGGGCGCTCCCTTAATCCCTCTTGAGTCACTCACTCTTGTGGAAGCCAGCTGCCAAACCTTCGGGCAGGCTTGAGAAAAGGGAAGCTAGCTTCCAGGTTAGCAGTCTGGGGATAGGCCATGTGGCAAGATACTGAGGGCTGCCAGCAACCATGGAGAGAGTCAGAAACAATACTCCACCAGGAGAGCCTTGAGGTGGCTGCAGCCTCCCACCAACAGCTTAACTCTCACATCATGAGACTCAGAACCAGAACCATCCTGCCAAACTGTTTCTAGATTTCTGGTGTACAGAAACTATGAAATAATAAATATTTCTGGTTGGTTTGTAGATCTGTGTGCAGCACTAGGTTACCACTATCATAACCCTGCAAATGTAGCCCCAAGAGTAAGACAGGACTATAATGGCCTCTGCACACTCTTTAGTCACAATTTATATTTTTGTTATACACACATCTGTCCATTTCGGGAGGTCATGTATCATTTCATTAATATATTTTGGCCTATAAAGAGGTGGATAGATATGCACTAAGAAGCAATCGAGTATCATGGTAATGGTCAGACTGAAATCCCAACCCTTGGACTCCATTTCCTGCTTTAGCTCTTACTACCTGTGTAACATTGAGTGAGCTTTTTGGCCTCTCTGCCTTTGATGTCCTTCTTCAAATGATGGGCAGTAACAGTAGCACCTCTAGAACTGTCAGAAGGAATACACGAGTTAGTGCATATGACTCTTAAAACAGTTCCTAGAGCACTGTAGACAGTCAACATTAACTACTGCTATTATTATTGTGGCAGGCTGGGGCAGTGAGGTGGATGTATATAAAGAAAAAGAAAAAGGAAGAAAGAAATACTTCGACCTATTTTCTTACATTGACTAAACTGTCACCTCTATCAGTCACTTTTTTCCATTTGTTCACCTTTTCCCCCAAGATACACTTCCTTATTCAACACATACACAAACTTGACCACTTTTGTTCTGGATTCTTTCGGATTCGGAAGGAGCTGGATTCACAGCTCCTTCCCAGATTTCATCTCATGCATCTTTAGGACAACTATTCATCTAGCCCTAACCCAGCCCTAACCAACCCACCCCTAACCCCAAGCTTAATCATACTGACAAGTGTTATAAAACCACCCACCTACGTTCTTAATATGCAGAAACCACCACTTAGTACTGTACCCCTGTTCTTCAGGTTACATCTTTGCTTGGTGTTGCATGCTGAAGCCCTCCAGGAGCCAGCTTCACTCACTTCTTACCTGCCTGAGCTACTTGCTTTAAAATTCTATGAAGGGACAGAAGACTTTTCTTAGATCCACAAGGCTTCCTGTACCTTCTCCTACTTATCTTAGGGGATACACTAGTTCTCTTCTCCTATATCCTTACCTCTGGGGTTTGGGTCCCATGTTCTATGGATTAGTCATTCTCATGGTCTTGGATCTCTGCAGTTCACACCTCTAGAAGGCCCATTCACTTCCTGCTTCCAGTATGGACCTATCTTCTGGGGCAATGGATTATCATGTCCATTGTTGAGCAGGGCTGTCTTAATCTCCTGCTGTTGACAGCTCTTCTGACTGATCTACATAATACTCACCCCCTCCCCATTTCCCATCCTCTGCATTTTGCCTTCTGTCTTCTGTGGCTCCCCTCATCCTATCTCACCTTATACCTGTAGGTGGCGCCCATGCACCGGTGAGGGCTGATGGAGCCTGTTCTGTCCCTCCTGTCTCCCCCTGGCTGGGCTCAGACAGTAGGAAAGATCTGCCCTTCTTCCTCACAGAGACTCTCCATCAACATAAAGACATCACTCCTGGGCCCTTGTTCTCTACACCTGGAAGACTTCCGCGAACAGCATATTTACTGGAATAATTTCTTAAGCTGCACCTATAATTTGTTTGTCTTTGGACCCATAAAATTCGCTAACGTGTCTCAGCCTAGCTGTCCTCATCTGTGGAGGCTATCTTAAATGGTGGTGGTTTCACAGGTTATTATTCCATCTTAAGTGATACAATATATGCAATTGCTGGGTACAGTCTCTGGCACATGGTATACACGTAGTAAATGCGCTGTTATTAGTACTGTTGGTATCGTCCTCAACATCATCAGCCCCATCATATGCAAACCCCTAGTACTTTGCTCCTTAGGTGAAAAGTTCCCGGAATGTGATTTAACTCCAGCTTCTCGCGCAGTTATAGTTCTATATCCCCAAATCTGTCTTTTTCCTTTCCAAAAATATTACCATCCCCAAAGAAGGCCCGATTGTTTCAATCCCACTGCTTTATTTCTGGAAAGAATGGTGAGAATTTTTAGCCCTAAACATGCTAAATAAAATCACAAATTTCTTCTAAGAGTTCTGTCCCTTTTTTCTCCTACATATTCTCCAAAATAAATCTATTTTCCCTATTGATCTAAAGCTCTTATCAAACTTCTTTCTGAAAAATATCTGATTTACTGAAAAATATTTCCCTTGGGTACCTCCTAAGTGAACTGATAGGGTACCCAGTCACATAATCTCTTGTTGGACAGCTCTTCTTATCTTTTATCAAAAGAATCCTTGCAACAAAAAGCACCTAGATGGCATGTTACAATGCTCTCCTCTTCTTTCGCAAACTTCCTAGATTTTCTGTCCTTCTCTATTCTATTTCTTTTTACTTATGAACTATATGACAGGCAAAACAGACAAACTGGTCATTAGGATTTCAATCATTCCCTTCCTTTCTCCTCCTCATTCCATTTACCCTTACCATTATCCACCCTCACCTCGCTCTTCCACATTTCTGCTGTCTCTTCCCTTCCAGGTTCTTGTTCTAGTGGACTCAAATCATGTGAAAAAATCATATCCAAAATTGTTTCAGCACACAGTACTCA
Organism: Colobus angolensis palliatus; assembly: GCF_000951035.1. Classification (NCBI taxonomy): domain Eukaryota; kingdom Metazoa; phylum Chordata; class Mammalia; order Primates; family Cercopithecidae; genus Colobus; species Colobus angolensis. Next base: position 2,898,635 of record NW_012117032.1, on the reverse strand, counting down.
TGCAGATTACTGAACCCAAGAGGTTGTAAGAATTGGGCATACTCCTAGCTCTCACTGCCTCTGTTGGCCTCTTAGACTCCCATTGCAATTGAGATGACATTTGCAACAACATCTTCCTGGTATATCTCTCACAGATGGATCTGTTTTGAGCTCCTAACCATCCTGGGAGATAGTTTGATCAGATGTCAGATTATAGATTAGACAATGCAAGCAAAAGAAAAGAACTTGCCTGAAGTCCATGTGACATACAGAAACTGGGATAAATTTACAACCTCACTACTTTCAGAGGTAAGCGCTTTTCTTATTATGTTTTTTAAAGAAGTTCTTTCCAAATATTCACAGTTGGATGGTTCAGTGCGTGCTGCCCTTGTGTGAAAAACATTTCAATTTCCAATATTTTGTCCCTCTCCCCTCTGTGTATCTCACACTGACAAAGCCTGTTCCCCCTTGTAAGAACAAGAATCAGACTAATTGGCTCTGTAGGGTTGATTTGGTTTAGGAATACACATGATTCATGAATATGAATCACCCAGTATGCACATGGAGAGGAATAAATGGTGTGACTTTGGGCAAGTGTCTTTGACTGTCAAGTTTAGTTTTATCAACAATCAAATGAGAAAGTTAGATATTTGACCATCTCTAAGATCCTTTATATTAGAAAATTTTGTCCTTTTGTAATTTTAACAGCACAAATTATATTGAGCAAAATAGTTCAATCTCCTTTCCTGATAATGATATTAAAAAGGAAAAAAGCATGAGGATATTTATAAGTCTGTTTTAATAATAGTGAATAACACACATCACTTGTTCTCACTCATATCTGGGAAATAAAAAAAATTGATTTCATAAAGGAAATGAGTAGAATGCAGGTTACCAGAGACTGGGAAGGGTGGAAGAGAGGGGGGAACAAAGAGAAATTGGTTAATGGTTACAAAAATACAGTTAGATAGAAGGAATAAGTTCTAGTGTTCAATCGCATAGTAGAATGATTATAGTTAACAAAAATTTATTATATATTTTCAAAATAGCTTGAAGATTTGGAATGTTCCCAACATAGAGAAATAATATGAGATAATGGATATCCCAATTATCCCAATCCTAATCATCACAGATTGCATGTATATATCAAAATATCATCTGCAGCTCATAAATATGTACAACTATTATGTATCAATAAAATATAATAACAGTGGGTAATCTCTAATGTATGTTTACTCTGTGCCAGAATGTGCTAAGCAATTGTCATGGATGGTCTAATCAAATCCTCACAAGAACCCCATGAGTTACGTACTACTATTATACCCTTCTTTACAGAGGAAGAAACACAGGCACAAAGTTAAGTTAACTAACTTGCTCAAGGTCCCTGGCAAGTAACTGAGCCCAGATTCAAACTCAGACCAGGAAAATCCTCAGGCAGCCTTCTTAGCCACTACACTTGAATACCTTTGCTTTCCTAATGCTTTTCAATAACTAACAAATAGATAAACAGTGGCTACTAATTTCCCAGTGTTATACAGTATTAATCCTCTAATTTAGGTAACTTGCAACTTTGCCTTTAATGGGTTATCAATAAGCATATTGAGAGCTCTTTCTTGCAATTAGTTGTTGCATAAGAATTTCAAAATAACATCAAGAATAACAAATAGTTTTTACTTACAAAGAGACTTGCAAATGGAATTTCCATCATCTGTAAAACCTCTCCACATAAAATTAGTCATTCTATTTTATACTTTATTTTTAAGCTGCTTTATGTTCTCTTAACATTTGTGTCATTGAATATCAAAAATTGCAGCAATTCTATCTACACGTGAAGACTTTACTCACTTCCCAGAGGTTCCTGTTCAAAAGTTAAAGTCTATGCTAATTTTAGGAATTAGTGTATTATTAAATAACATGCACCTTACCCAGCTTTTAAGAGATATGTTATGAATAAGGAGTAACCATCATGCATATGTGTCATGCTGAGTGTACATGTGAATTTAACAGTGAATATACTTCATATGATTTTTTTCTGCCATTTACTTTATGCTTTGATGAAGCACCAAAACTAAAATAATAGTCCAGACTCGTACAATGCTAAAACACAGAAACTGCTACTCAGTTACTGACAACTTACATTTTTATATAAAGACATAACATTTAATATTATTACTCTGATTATTGAATTATTAATCAGTTCACATGACAAATGTGATATAAATAACAATAATGAAAGAAGTTATTTAAACGCATTCTTCCAAAAGACATGCTACTCAACAGTGAACTATATAAATGACAATTTGAATATGATTGTTTAGTTTCAGCGAAAGACAAATTGGGTGACTCAAACAAGGTTCTAAACACACATTGTGATCTTCATGCATTGATGCTGTATTTCACAACTCTTGAGATTCTAGCATTATATCTAGGAGTACTGTCTGAGGGGCTGTATAGGAAACTTAATTTAAAATCATGGGTCTCCTTGATGCACACAGTGTGACATGATCTAAGAACATACACTCTGCCTTCATACCACTAAAGCTGTCACATACATTACTTTCAAACCAGGATTGGGAATTTTATAACAAAACATATTTCTATAGTTGAATCTCAAGACATCATATAACTGCAGCTCATGTAGCTTGGGCATTGAGTACCCTAACATATTACAATACATCCAAAATAGTAAGCATGCTGGTTATCCTGTCTGTATTAGTTTTCCATTGCTGCTATAAAAGGTTACACAACCTTAGTGGCTTAAAGTAGCACAAATGTAATATCTTACAGTTCTGGAGGTAAGACATTGATCTCAATGTGTCTCATTAGAAACAAAATCAAGGTGTCAGCAGAGCTGTGATCCCTTCTGAAAGCTCTTGGAGAGACTGCTTCTGTCTTTTCAAACTCCCAGAGGTCACCCTATACTTTGGCTCATGGCCCCTTCCTTCATTTTCAAAGCCAGCGATGGCAGTAGGGTCCTCACCTAGTATCAGTCTGACTCAGCATCTTCTGTCTCCCTTTTCCACTTTGCAGGACCTTTGGGATTACAAAGGGCCCGCTCACATGCTCCAGGATAATTCCCGTTTGAATGTCAGCTGATTAACAACCTTAATTCCCCTTTGCCATGTAACATAAAGATACAGGTTCTGGGAATTAGAACATAGACATCTTTATAAAACCATCAATCTGCCTACCACATCTTTCAAATGACTAAAGGAAAACCCTGGTAAAATGCTTGCCAGCTCACATGAGAAGTTTTTTTAAGATGTCAGAGAGGAGCTAGTTCTAGCCACGCGGTTTTCCAGCTATGCTCACCATCAGATCCGCCAGATGTTTTCATCTTCTCTGACATTTCTATAATCAAAAGTCATCTTCAACCCCACGCCTGCTCTTTTTTCCAACACCAATTAATAAAGGACATAGGAGAATATTTGTAGCTGGCCTACCGAAATCCATCACTAGCCAGGATCGATATTTTGCAATTTCTCATTTTTCTTGATGCCCCACATCAGTCGCTTTTAATTCCATTCAGCCAGCAATTATCTAGTGCCAACAAAATGCCTGGCACTGCATTTGGTGCTGAGGCACAAAGAGAAAAACTCAAGCCATACTCCTGAAGAGCTTGCTATGTGTACGCGTATTGCATGCATGCCTGTGTGTGCAAGTGTGAGATTCATGGGTCCATGTGTATGTGCATGCATGTGCGTGTGTGTGCCAGAGCGTTGTTGAGAGTGGGACATCCAGGACAGGTAGGTAGAAATGTTACTTCAGTGTATTATTCACACACACACACACTGATTCCTTTCTATCTCTACTCCCCTTTTTCATTCTGCTTCCAAGTCCCTGGTTCAGGCCATTATCACATCTTGCTTCAGCGAATACAAGTCTCCCACCTGCACCCCATCCCTTCAGTCTCCCACCTGTGAAATGTCCCACTCTCAAATATAAAAACAGCTGTAGTTGCGTCACTCCCCAGCTCAAAAGTAGCACCATCTTCATTGCCTTTAGAATAACATATCCATTTCTCCACATGGTGTCTAAGGCCCTCTGGGCTCCACCTACCTTTCAACTCTTATCTCCTTTTAATGTCGTGTGTTCCATGACTCAGTGCAATCATAGCCGTCCCGGAAATCCCTGCTGTGCTTTTCCAGCTCCGTGTCTCTAACACTGACAGTCACTCCACTCTTTTCCCCTTGTCCAAAATGATGTCCATTCTTCAGAAACCAGACCAACAATCACTCCTTCCATGGAACATTCTTCTGTCCCTCCCCTACTGAAAAGAATCTTTCTCTACTCACAGGGCCCCCACAGTACTTCATTTTAGATCCTTTAGTAGGAACTCTCCATTTCTGCCCTAGATCTTTTCTTTTGCTAAATATCAAGGCCCCTCTCCCAGATTATAAACTCCTTGAAAGCAGTCGTTGGTTTTATTCCTCTTGAAACATTTATAATCACTTGCACAGCATCTTGCCCATGGCAAGGACATTGTGGTCAAGTTTGTCAGATTCAACTGAATGGATCAGTAGTGTCAATTTAAGAAGGTTGTCACAAGCACTGTTTCTACAGCTAGTTCTCTTTGGAGGTGATGGTGGTGAGATACATTTTTTTCTCTATTTTATTCACAAACATAGTGAGACACAGACAGCAATCGACAGACATCTACAGTGAGGGAACCAATTTCTTCTGAAAATGACTGAAAGTCACTGATCAACCCATAAAATTAAAGGACAAAATAAGCGTATGTTACACAAAAACAAAAGTAAGATGACACAAAAAAGTCCTTAATAAAATCAGTCCAGAAACATCGTCTGAATTATATACAACTGCTACAGAAAATAAAGAACCTGTAGATTAGTAGGAATTCCTAACTTTGTGAATGTTGTGTATATTTTTTTATCAACTGTTCATTAATGAATATGTATGGAAAAGACAAGCTATGAAAGCATAAAAGTGTTTTTGGTGTGTCACTGTCATCAGTTCTACTAAATAATTATCATTACACATCCAAAAATATCTTGAATGGATAATACTGAATAAACTAGATTGCCAAATTGCATTAGAAGGGTATTAGCTGACTCAGGAGACTAATTATAATGAGGTATTGAACTGCTTATCTCTCATCTCAATCTTAAAACCATAAAGCACACCGTATGGGCAGTGGCTGCCAATCAGGGTCAGTGTGGGGTAGTGAAAATAGCCTTGAACAAGGGGTCAGGAGCCTCAGCTCTGTCATTAACTCTGTAACCTTGGGAGTGCTTCATAAAGATCATCCTATATGAGAAAAGCAGAGCCCTTCTTTAGAGAAATACAGCTGTACTAGTGGCTGAGGCTGCTTAGTCACAAAAAAAAAAAAAAAAAACCTCTTAAAGTGCACAAAAAGACTGCACACACACACCACACACATACACACACACACACACACACACACACACACACAGACTCACCTCTCCCAGATGAATACCTTGTTGCTTAATGGGCCAGTTTAGTGCTACTATTAACCAGATGATTATAATTTGAGCAAGTGTTATCCATCCATGTCCTAAAAACTGTAGCTGACATAAAAGTTATCAAACTGCTTTTCTCACCCATAGAATTTCTCGGCCAGAGGTTAAGGCTGAAATTATTATATTTGTTTCTGAATCTACTTTTGAATAACAATAATATCTTTATATGGTGGTTTTAAATTTCCAAACACCTACCAACTATTTCATTTATTCCTGATAGCACAGTAGAACCAATGGAACACATTTTCAGAAGTGTGCTAGAACTGGTGTTGGTGCTGAGTGCTTCACATTCAGCTAAATTTGGGGATACAAAAATTATTAAGACAAAGTTTCTGACTTCAGGTTGCTTTTGATTACTGGTAGAAACAACACATTGTGTTCTAATTATTTATTTACACATCCCAGATGTCCTAAGGGAGCACAAAGGAGGAAATTGTCATTTCCACTGGAAAAAGAAGTGTATGCGTGCATGGCAGGGCCGAGGGAGGGAGGGCAGAGGGAGATGTCAAAGACAGTTTCACTGAGAAGGTGACTTTGTCCCTGGATTAAAGTCCCTGTTCTATCCCTTCCTAGGAGAAGCTCTGAGTGTTACGGAATCTCTGTGAGCTTGAGATTCTTCATCAATTAAATATGGATAATAATGCTGAATTCATAGGGTTGCCGGAAGGAGGGAATGAGATACCATATGGGAGAACAATTTGCAAGTAGCAAAGCACTCAATAAAAAGGGTATTATTCTTTCCACTTTGCACACTCACTAACTTGGTTCACTCCAAAGGAGAATGGCTTATTCAAGAGGGCCCACACCCCCAACAAGGAGCCAGAGTCCCTCCTCAGACTCCAGAGGTCTTCCCCCAACTCCGCCCACTGAGACTCTTGAGGAAATATAGAAAGCACATTTTATGGGCTCTAAAATCATGTTAACATATTCATATAAATACATATTCCAACATCTAAAGACATTTCTGTGAAATGTTGCTTCTAAACCCTAAGTGGATTCTCTCTATAAAAGGAAGAACTAACAGAGCATTGTAAGGGAGGAATCATGATTGGGAAAATCATCAGTATTTAATATGAGAATGAAACAGTCATGTACTTTTTTAACATAAAAGGTTTTAAACTACCCAAAGTTTCAGAGAATAAAATATGGCAGATCCTCAATGTTTAAAAGAGATTTAACTGTGGATTTGAATAGAAAACATTTTAATAGATATGTGCCTTGCATTTAGTGGGTACTCAACAACTGTTGAATTCAAAGATTTAACCTGATCATTCTTATCTCTACAATTATAATACTCAAATTTCTCCCTTTATATAATATCTATAAATTTTGTTTTAATCTAATATATTATAGTCCATTTTCAGTACTTGAAGGATAAACTTTTATTTAAATCTGATAGTCTCACCCATGTTTAAAAAAACAGGAAAAATAAAATTGTTCCTACCTTATTAATAATAGGCCTGGAAAATCTTAAGTAAAAAAATTACACACTGTGTGTATTGGGAGATGGAGACAATTGATATCCATGGGAAATTCACAAGTAGTGTTTACTGAATGTATCCATTTGTATTAGTTGAAGTTCTCCAAAGAAACAGAACCAACTAAAACTAGGAAGGTAGGAAGGTAGGTAGGTAGGTAGGTAGGTAGGTAGATTTAGTATAATAAGGAATTGACTAAAGAAATTAGGGAGGCTGGCAAATCCATAATCTGCAGAGATGATGTCTGAGTTTGAAGGCCATTGGGCCAGAAAATTCTTTCCATCAGGCCAGAAAATTTTACCATTGTAGAAGATAAAAGCAGCCATTTCTCATCCCAAAGGCTTTTCATAAGACCTATGAAAATATGCAAATATCTAGTCCTGGAAACTAAATACAAGCTCTGTGCAAAGAAACAGCACTTTATAATGTGCTGATTTCTTTCAGTAAATGGAATATAATTTTGGTAAAAAAAAGTTTTCACACACATGTTTTGCAGAAGGTAAAATAAGACACTTCTCACCCCAAGGCTTCTCATAAGAACCTATAAAAACATGAGAAAAGCCAGCTCTTATTTGAGGGAAGATCAACCTTTTGTTCTATTTAGGCCTTCAACTGATTGGATGAGGCCCACCCACATTACGGAAGGCAATCTGCCTCATCCAGTCAGCCAGTTTAAATGATAATCTTATCCAAAAAACACACTCACAGAAACTTCCAGGATAATGTCCCACCAAATACGTGAGTACCCTATGGCTCAGTCAAGTCGACCCATAAAATTAACCATCACACTATCCAAAAAAAAAGACTCATGATTTTTTCTAAATTTTGGGTAAGGAATTGATCACCAAAAACAAGTCACTTCAACAAAACATCCAGAAACTGATTTTCTTTTTGGACAAAAAGGCAGTGTAAGCTGCTAGAGACCTGAAGGCCCTGGACCACTAATCAGAGTTCTTTGCGTCAGAGTTGATCTCCTCACTTGTGAGCTATATGACCTAGGCACACTACAGTTGATCCTTGAACAACAAAAGTTTGAACTCTATGAGTCCACTTAGACATGGATTTTCTCCCATCTGTCATCCCTGACAGGGCAAGACCAAGCCTCCCTCTTCCTCCTTCTCCTCTGCCTACTCAACATGAAGACAACAAGGACGAAGACCTTTATGATAATCCACTTCCACTTAATGAATAGTAAATACATTTCATTTTCCTTATTATTTCCTTAATATCATTTTCTTTCCTCCAGACTATTGTTAAGAATAAAGCATATAAAATGTATAGCATATAAAATATGTGTCAGTCGACTGCTTATGTTATCCATAAAGTTTCCAGACAACAGTAGGCAATTAGTAGTTAAGTTTTGGGGAGTCAAAAGTTATATGTGGGTTTTTGACTACATCAGTGTCAGTGCTCCTGACTCCCATGTTGTTCAAGGGTCAGCTGCCCTTACTTTTTTGAGCCACAACTGCATCATCTATTAAAATAGAGAAATAATAGTCTAGACTGAATAGAGTTGTTGGAAAAATGAAATGAAATGAAATAACATGTGTAACACATGTCTGTCACATAACAAGTTCTCCATAAACATTAGCTATTCTGCTATTAATAATTACTGTTATAACTATGCGTTCTAATTCTAGGCCTGCTGAAACCTATTAAAATATGGCATGACTGCCTTAACTGGGATACTATTTCTATTGTCACACACTTGGGAATCTTACTGGATATTTATATACATCATTTTATCAGTTCTTTATACACCTTGATCATTTGGCCACAGAGCAGTTGTACAAATACATTATTTAGCAACCTATCAATTCAATCATAATAACTTTCTGTATTACAATCAGTGATGGGGGAGGAAATTCTCCAAGCACCTCACTTGAAGAGAAACGTAGAAATCACATCTGGCGAAGAGCCCCCTCTAGCCACTGCGAAACCCAAGTTGTCATCAATAACTTGACATTCTAGGGTAGGAATCAGGACAGGAGAGAGGTGATCTCTCCTTTTGACCTTGTGTATTCTGACCTCAGAAATAAGAGCTTGAGCTACAGAACTGGAATTGCCTTCTGGAATGGCCTGTCACAGTATTGTGTGATTTGGGGGACCTCTTCATCTGGGAGAGAAGGGTGGTCTCAGCTTCCACCTCAGAAATTTCTGCCCCTTAATATACCTTCACCCCATCTCTACTTAAAGGCTTAAAACTCTAAGATTTTCCTATGAGGACAAAAAGAAAAGAATATCTTTCTGTATTACAATCAGTGATGGGGGAGGAAATTCTCCAAGCACCTCACTTGAAGAGAAACGTAGAAATCACATCTGGCGAAGAGCCCCCCTCTAGCCACTGCGAAACCCAAGTTGTCATCAATAACTTGACATTCTAGGGTAGGAATCAGGACAGGAGAGAGGTGATCTCTCCTTTTGACCTTGTGTATTCTGACCTCAGAAATAAGAGCTTGAGCTACAGAACTGGAATTGCCTTCTGGAATGGCCTGTCACAGTATTGTGTGATTTGGGGGACCTCTTCATCTGGGAGAGAAGGGTGGTCTCAGCTTCCACCTCAGAAATTTCTGCCCCTTAATATACCTTCACCCCATCTCTACTTAAAGGCTTAAAACTCTAAGATTTTCCTATGAGGACAAAAAGAAAAGGAAATCCGAGCATTTGAAGAAATTCTTAAAAGTCGATGCATGAGGTTTCCCTCACATATGCCATCTTCCCCTACCTCTCCTCTTGAAAACAATTAGTATTTTGCACCCTCAAGGTCAAGGTTAAACCCGGGTTGGTACTCATTTCCTTTCTGATCTTATTTGCCTTTTCCTGTGCTACTCATCAACTGCGTCTTCCAGAATCTCTGCAAAATAATTACCTCAACTTCAGGGGAAAGTTTGGATGTAAATACCCCCGCCCCCCTCCCCATGTCCACACATCGCCTTTCTTCTCTCTCCCTCTTAACATTTCCTTACGCTGTCAGCCAACAGAGGAGTTTAAACATTTAAATGCGGTATCTCAACTGCATTTAAAGAATTAACCCATTTTGCCCCTCACTGGTGTAAACCACAGGGTGCCAACCGGACGTTAATTGCTTTCATCTGGTGAGGCTCCAGACCGCTCCTCAGAAGGAAGGAGCGCACATTCCTGGCACCAATTGGCTAATTCAATTTACTTCAACGGCATTAGCCTCTGTCAGAATATTCATGAGCAGGGGAATGAGGACCCACGGCACAGGCAGGCAGCAGCCACTCCGGCTAGGGAAGGCGCGAGGGAGGGGAAGCGGACCACGCACCGCGCTTGGGGGACGGTGACCGCGACCAGGGGGCTCTTCTCACTGGACTGAACGCGGCGGCCGCGGGAGGGCAGGTCAGGGCATCGTCGGGGTTGGCGCACTTGGCAGTGCCCCTCAACTCCTGGCGACCGCACGGAGACTTTGCGAAACATCCGAAGGCAGAAAAGCTGTGACACTTCTGACAGTGGGGGTAGGGGGGGTGGGGGGCGGGGACAGCGCCGCGAGCAGGGACGAAGAGACCCAGCGGGGCACCAGCCGCTCAGTGTGGGAGGCAGCGATGTGAGCAGGACGCCCGCCCTGGAGCAGTCAAGACCGAAGGTCTCCGGAGAGTCGCCGGCCTTGCCAGGTAACGCAGAGGGCTCAGGTCGGGCCCCGCTTCTGGGGCCCGAGACTCCAGGCGCTCAGAGCCAGCCCTCTGGGGCGAGAGCCCCGGGCGCTGCGCGCGGTCCCGCTCCGCGCTGCGCTCTCCCAGCAACTCCCTGCCGCCTTGGCGAGCCTACCGGCCACTCTTGAGTTCGACTTCCTCGGACTTCGTGGGAAAAGGGGATGGAAAGGGGCTGCCGGGACTCAGGGAGCTGCTTTCTGGAAGCAGGGAAGCTGGGGCGCACCGGGGCAGGTGGAGGACGTGGCGCGCTGGGAGCGGGGACTGCGCACGCCTGGGGATGGTGACTGGGGATCCAGGAGCGCGGCTTGCGGGGGTTCTTGGCACCGGGTTCACCCTCACTGGTCCCGCGGGCAGCGGCGCCTCCCTCCGCCTGCAGAGGAGACAGGGTGGCCGCGTCCCTCGCACAGAGATGTGCGCCAGGAAGGGAACCAGAGAGCGAGGCTCCGGGGAGGCGCAGGCACCTACGGGGCCGATCCCTGGTCCGCGCCTCGAGCCGCGCCCCCGCCCCCGCCCGAGCTCGGCAGTGGGAGGAGAATGTGGTAGGGACTCGCGTCCCCGCCACCTGCCGGACTTCGCCAACTCCCCGGATTTCCTGTCCTCCAGCCCTGACACTCCCAAGGAAAGCTCTGAATTGCGCGCGCGCTGTTTGGTTTTTGCTTGTGGTAGTTATCCTGGGGGAAGAGCCTGGGGGAAGGGGGTCAAATCGGGTGAAAGTTTCAGATATGCAAAGAAACGTTACCTAGGAGTCCCAACGTGTCCTTAGCAATAGGAGAGTCGGCAGCGGCCTTTGCTTAGCTATCCGCCTCTGGGGCGGCAGTGGGGGCTGAAATCTGGAGGGCAGCCCGGAGGCAGCGCCAGAACCTTGTTTTGTTTCTGCTGAGACTAGGCTGGAAGTGAGAGGGGTTAGCACCAGAGAATCGGGGAGTTGGTCGCCTGGTAGATTCGGAGTTTACGATGTTGTTGCTATTATTATTAATGCTCTTGTTATTGGCACGAGCACCAGAACAATTTTGGTTTTTTCTGATTGTTATGAATCGCCTGGAAACTGAACCTGCGGCCCCCTCCCCTCAAATGAAATGTCCCCGGACCTCCTCTAGTCTCTGATGTGTGTCTTTCCACCAAAGGAAATTACCCAGTCAGAGTTGTGGTGCTGTCAGGGACTCAGCTAAGGAACTGGATCTACCCAAGAACAACAAAAAGTTGAAACTAGGATGTGTTTGAACCCATGCTTGTCGATGAGTATTATGTTCCTATCTGCTCACCTTCCTCAGCCGCCTCTGACTGGGGAACCCTGAAGGCACAGCCATCTTGCGCCCCATAGTCGACCCAGCGTTTCCCTTTCATTTATTTATACAACCTGGGAAAATCTTTTCCCTTTAGTGTTACCCTTGCAGTCTCGTTGGACATACTGAAAGGATTCAGGTCCTGACACTGGAGGAACCCACAAGGGCACCTGTGGTTGCCAACTCTTGGCTTGACTCTGTTCAGATGTTGTCCAGGGTGCGGGCTTGGGCGGCTGATGAAGCAGAAAGCTGGGCGAGGGTGTGGGAGAATAGTATGGCAGAGTTAAGCTGAGTGCAGGAGATGAGGTCAAACCTCCACGCTGGCCACATCCCTTCCTGCCAGAGAAAAAAAGAGACGAATGAAGATCAGGAGGGAAGTATTATAAATTGGAACCAAGCTCTTAGAGTCTACTTAGGCTGTGAACCAAGCTCTCAGCGTCTACTGAGGCTTTGGCCATTGACTTTGGCGTGACCTTTCTTTTCAGTGCTTCTGATTTTCGCTCTCTGCAGATACTCAAGTAACTGTGCCTAACAGGACAGTTGTCATAAGATGATCTAATTTTGTATCCAAAAAAATGCTTTGAGCATCCTGGGAAAGGACAGTCTATAAAATATGCCATTTTAATGTTTTGTGAAAAGTTTGCTACACTGCAGGTTAAGGAGATACATTTTTAGCATGTGTGCCATGTGGCAGTGTAAAATTAAAATGGAAAAGGAAAGTACAAACATAAAAATGACTTAGCATTCTTGACATTCTTGTGCATACTTGTAGAAAAATTATCTTTCGTTTGGGGAGAGTTGCCGGGAAATTTAATCAGTGTTTATACTACTGAAACGCCCCCTTCTACCTTTCTGCCCTGTAAAATTTTATGACCCAGTTCTCACTGGAAAAGCGATGTGACTGTAGTAAGTGCTGAGGGCTGAGAGGAGAGACTGAGGTTGTTAGGGGAACTGTTACACAGGGTTTGGAGACTGGAATTGGAAGGAAGATGTCACTATCCTCAAAAAGCAGAGGAACGTTCGTCAGAAGAAAGCAGCTGAGCAGCACAGGATAACAGCTCTAACATTGCTCGTCCTCTGCTCTCAGATTCAGGAAGAGGACTCCATGAGACAGCCCAGAGGGCTAACCAAGGCATTTTTCCCTCCTCCATTGGGTAAAAGCACTGTCTCCTTTTAGACTTTGGATTTGTATTAACTTCTCTCTTCCTGTCTGTCATAGTGCAGTAGTCTTCTCTTACCATCTCCAAGAGACTCAGATGTACCCTATACCCTCTCAGACACTTATACTTATACATTTGTAAATATCCCCCAAGTTCTGAAGCTTCTCAAAGACCTGCAGCTGTTGGTGGATTTAAGTAAATAGTTGGAAGTCATCAAGAGAGCCACTGAAAAGTGGGTATGTTTTTCCCCTGGTGGAGAAGTTATTGAATGCCTTTTGAGGCAGAAAATTAACAGTTCAGAAAAGCAGGAGGGAGTTCCTTGACTTCCCTCTATCCATAAACCAGTAGTTGTATTTTTCTTTCCCTCATAGTAGTGAGCACTGTTTGGCCAAGCATATTTTACAATTTTGGACTTAAAATGGGGTTTTTGCTGATGGTGTTCTATGGAGAAAGGAAAAACGTAAAGAGACACGGAAGGAAGAGCTGCAGTGGCGAGAACATAAATCAGCCAGAATATATGGGGGGTTGACGAGAATAGGTCTTTTCACCCTAAAAAAAAAATGTCCACTTTGGAAGAAAAAGAAGTCTGATTATTGGCATCCAGGGCTGAAACCAAGGCAGCTGATGCCGAGAGGAGCCAAAGGGCAGTTCTTCTTAGTTTAGAAACAGCAAGACAGCCTCTGCCAAAGATTGCTGTAAACACGGAATAAAGATTTCATTGTGGGCTGGTGTGACTAGAATAATTAGACAGTTAATTGTTGATTCTGATCTGGTGGTGCTGCAATCAGTAGTGCAGAGTGGCGAAAAGAGGAGCAAGAGAGAAATAGAAAAGTCAACATTTATCACTTTTAGATTCATCTGTTGTACTTTGATGGCACTTTGGGAAATCCTCGTTACTTCCCCTTTCTTACCCCCAAAGGCATATTCCCAGAATACCAGAGAGCTAAGACTCAGGGCTGCCATTTTTATTCCCTCTACATTCTACTTTGGATATGGGGAAATTTTCTTGTCCTCTAAAAACAGCATGTGAAGCTATAATAAAAATAAATGCATTACCTAATTCTAATATTAAATATATTTTATTTATATGTAAACTCCATGTTAACTCAATCAACATATATGCAAATAGCACCAGATTTTTATGCTTCTCCAATACTTTTTTTCTCGGACATATAAGACTTAAAAAGTAAATATTTCATTTTTGACATTTAATTATTGTCTATTGTGAAACGAATTGTTACAGTGATTAATCTTTCACATTTAATTGAAGAAACAACCTCCTCCATATTTTCATCCTAATTTAGAGACCAAGAAAACATATTTTATGTAATAAAGGTGGTTTTAAGTAACTGAGCATCTACAGGTTTTATATTCAGTAGACTGTGACTTATTGTTATTTACTAAAAGAAGGCACTGTCATCAATTCCTTCTGAAATGACTACTGCAAATGAAGACATAAGTAAGGGACTATACACAGCATTAAGCACACGGTGTCTGGGGAGGGGTAAATGAAGAACCATGTGTTCATTAGGTTCAGCCTTCCCTGAATCCTGATATTGACATGGAATATAGAGCAAAGTTGTCATTAGTTGAATATAAAAAAGGAACATCTTTAAGTGTCAATGTTAAGTATAATTGTTCTGGAAATAAAAGCATTGTTATCATAAAAGCATTATACATTAGCATAAACATAACATGACTGTATAACATAAGGTCATACAGTCTCATAAAGAGAAATACTTAGTTTCTCCAAAATATTCTTGTCTGTTTTCTTAAGAGGTGCAACACTATCTTTACTGGCCTTTAGTTTATTTTATCCATCACAAATCAAAAGGGATTGCAAAAGCAGAATACTTACTGAAGTGTTTTGTTTTGTTTTGTTTCGTTTTGTTTTGTTTTTGAGACAGAGTCTCCACTCTGTCGCCCAGGCTGAAGTGCAGTGGCGCGATCTCAGCTCACTGCAAGCTCCGCCTCCCGGGTTCATGCCGTTCTCCTGCCTCAGCCTCCCCAGTAGCTGGGCCTACAGGCGCCCGCCACCACACCTGGCTAATTTTTTGTGTTTTTAATAGAGACGGGGTTTCAGTGTTAGCCAGGATGGTCTTGATTTCCTGACCTCGTGATCCGCCCGCCTCACCCTCCCAAAGTGCTGGGATTACAGGAGTGAGCCACCGTGCCTGGCCTTACTGAAGTGTTAAATAGCATAAGTAGTACAAAATTATGAAACTAGCTCTCAGAAGACAAAATTTTGCTTTAAAAAATGCACTGTCTTCAGCAATTAAAAATAGAAAATCATATTACTACATTAATTTATTGCAACAACCTATTTTAAAGAGAATTTTATTCTTTTTTTATTTAATTGCTATCCATGGTTTGCTAACTAGTGATTCAGAATAATCTGCCAATCTCTTGCTAACCAGGACTCGCTAGTTAAGAATGTTCCTAATTACATATGGATTAACTTAATTTTAGAACCCTGAGAACATTCAACGCAAAACATTACTCAAGTGCAATGCAAAATAGAAATGATCCAATTCACCTCAAGGTATATGTAATTTTTTTTTTTTTTAGATTAAGATATCATGAAAGAGAGGACATCTGGCCTATAAATATATCATTGAATAACCACTATCAAAGAGTAAAGGAAGCTATAAACTATTACATCCTTAAAACATAACGTTTTAACAATATCACTCATCTCTTCTTCCTAAGCAGTAAGGGCTGGCACGGAAAGTACCATGCAAAAGTGCAAATGTCAGAAGCATGCACAGCATTGCCTGATATGGGGGTATCCTTGCTATTTATAAGAATGTTTAACAATGTAATCACAAGTTTAGAGTGTGTTCTGACTAATGCCATTATCTCCAAAGAGTAAAGAGGTATCTTGCATGGGAGCCCTCTCTTCTTCTTTATAGTTCTACATCTCCTAACTAGAATCTTGCTCACAATAGATTCTTTAAAAATATGTGATTTGGTTTTTAATAAGGAATATGAAATTGAATCAATTGAATTTTCAAGTTAAATAAATTTGTAATATTTAATTAAATATTTAAGTCAAATATTTGAATGGTCCTTGTTACTTTGAATTATTTCTTTAAATTGACAAGATTTGCCTGTGACCATTAGTATTAATTATTGGCAATATTCTTGTGTGGACATTAGGGAGGTGAGAAAGTAGGAAATCTTTAAGTTGAAGGGTTTTGTTTTCTAAGTTTTACCTAACTCTTAAATGTGTGTTTGCATATATATGCTGTTAAAATGTACAATATCTGTTTATAAAAAAAAGCGGTACTGTCACTGAATTTATTATTTACAAGTAGTAACATAAACAGATTCTACTCTTTAAGTACTGAGTCTTTTTTATTTTAGATTCAGAGGTACATGTGCAAGTTTATTACACACACACACTATATATATGTGTATATATAGTGTGTGTGTGTGTGTATATCTATATCATAAGGAGAGACTGGACTTCTAGTGTATGCATCACCCAAATAATGACCATTGTACCCCATAGATAATAATTTTTCAACCGTCGACTTCCTTCCAGCCTTCCCATTTTTGAAGGCCCCAGCGTCTATTCTTTCCATCCTTACGTTCATGTATTAAGTACTGAGTCTTAGATCAAACATGACTAAATAACTGCATGTTCTCTGTTATGTCAACCAATTAAAGGGTAACTAATAAGGTGATAATTTGATTCCATGTAATGGATACATTTGATGGTCACAGAAATTTCTTTGACATGTAGCCCCCAACACCCCAACACTCCAACCATACAACTGCAACTCAACATCTGGCAGGAGAACAAAAACTTAACTCTTAATACTTCACATTGAAATTATTTGTGACTAATACACTCCTACTTATCTGTTCCTGCACCTGGTTTATAACTAAAACAAGCTATGTTAACCTTCCACCCAAAATGAAAAACAGATGAGTGTTAGGAACGAAACTGTCTGTAGCTAAATCTTCAGTCTTTTTTTTTTTTTTTTTTAAGGTCCGACCTTAGCTGAATGAACAAGGTAATCTTAGCATTTTCCCAGAGAACAGTACATAGTGTAATATGTTGGCATAATTGGGAGCTAGTAGTCAAAAGAAAACCAGGATATAATTAGCATGAAGATTCAATTACCACTTGTTCCCACAGAGGGTTGTTTACTAGGATTAGAGTTAAGGTTGTGGGCAAAATAGCATGGAAAGAGATACAGGATAGTTTTTTTTGTTGCTGTTCTTTAGCTGGTATCTTTGGACAGAACCAAATTTTGATTTCCACTTTCTCCCAATAATTTAAAAATACAGCTTACTAAATAGCAGCTTATATAAATTGTTGGGTAGAAATTTTAAGTGTACTCGTAAATATTATAGATATATTTTTACAAATATTTGGTCAAAGCTATTAATACAAAATATTTTCTGAAGGAATACATCCATCTTTTATTATGCTCACAATTGTTTCACTTGGTAAACTCAACGTCTTTGAACCCCTTACTAAGTCCTAATAAGGGATTAAATTGTACTGATTATAAATAATTGATGAACTTATCATAATTTGTTTTTAAGCCAACAGATGTAATTTCCTTTAGCAATTTAATTAAAAATTGGCTAAAGAAATTTCATTTAGAAGTAATCTTATCTATATTTGAAAGGGCTACCAAATATGTTTCTTTTTAATTTGAAAGATGTTGAGCACTAAAATAAGAGTAACAAAATAGACAGAAATGAACATTTAATGTTTGCATCAAAGGATATCTTTTTCCATGCAAATGGCTTTAACAGACATGTAGAGTAGGCAGTATCACCCACCTACCACTGTTGAAGGTCAGACAAGGACTGGGAGAAACTGGAAGATACAGCCATCTCCATGCCCACCTCCCACACCGGTGCCAATGTTCTCTTATGTTTTACTCTGTCCAGGCTGTTATGACAAAATACCACAGACTTGGTGACTAATAACAGAAATTTATCTTTCACAGCTCTGGAGGCTGAAGTCCAAGATCAAGGTGCCAGAATGGTCCATTTCTGGTGAGGGCCCTCTTCTGAGGTGCAGACTGCTATCTTCTCATTGTATTCTCACACGACAGAAAAAGGGCAAGAGAGCTTCCTGGGGTCCCCCGCGATTTTTTAAGGGCAAGAATTTCATTCATAAGGGCTCTACCCTGATTACACAATGACTGCCTCGAGGTCCCCCTCCTAATGCCATTCCATTATGGGTTAGGATTTCAATGTGTGAACTTGGGGGAGACACAAACATTCACAGGTCATTGCATCTCATCTTCATTTTCTAATGCAAGAAACAATACAATTTCCAATATTTCTTTTTGAAATCCCTTGATTCCCTGCATCAAATACTTCATATCAATTTGCAGAGGCACCAACCATCATTACATCATTGAAAGCAAGCACCACACTTGAGAGCATGTGTCTTGTAGGCTTTTTTGGAATATTAAGTAAGAATCTAAATCTATGCCTATACTTTGCACAAACTGGCAAGATCTCCCAAGGATG
This sequence comes from Colobus angolensis palliatus, assembly GCF_000951035.1. NCBI lineage: Eukaryota > Metazoa > Chordata > Mammalia > Primates > Cercopithecidae > Colobus > Colobus angolensis. The sequence continues at coordinate 2,880,058 of NW_012117032.1, read as the reverse complement.
TTCATCTTATAAATAAAGATTAAATAACACTTTTGTGCTACCATTAATATCAAATTGCATTTAAAGCAAATAGTAGCTAGCAACTAAAGTACATCTTCATTAACATCATAGTTTTGAAGTGTTACAGTTGTGTCTGCCTTTATGCTTAGCTGATACCCTCATCTCCATAATACTGGGAACATTTCACTCTAAAAATATGAGGCATACTCATATTTGAAAATAAAATCTTTAAGCAATCATTAAAATATTAATCCATTTGGCAGTTAGCATCTCAGTGGAATACTTCAGGCAGCTCAGCACAGAGGATATTATTTGACTCATGGAGCTGGTTAACATTTGAAGATCAAATTGTTGAGGGTTGTTTCTTTAAACACAGGAAAACAACAGATTTCTTCATGAAATACCAAGTGCTATACATTTCTTTGGCTACATCTATCTATTTCACTCATGTCAAAAAACATGTAGCATTCAGAGGAAAAATTGACAGAGCAAAATAAATAAATAAATAAATAACCACCATTTATTTCGTCATACCTCTCTGCCAAACACTGTGAGTGCTTCATGTGCATTACCTCTCTAATCCTCTCATTGAGTTCAGTATTGTTACCATCTTCACTTTGCAGATGCAGAAACTGATGAAGTGGTCACCACAAGAGGTTTCAAACACAGGACTCTCTGGCTCCCACACTTGTGCTCTTCACCACTGAGTTCTACTGCTTCCTCTTCCCAAGCAGCGTTTCTCACCCTGGCTATGACTACTGACATTTTGCCTGGCGAATTGTCTGGGACAGGAAGTCCCCTACACATTGTAGGATATTCAATAGCACCCCTGTCTTCTACTCACTAGATACCAATAACATCATCCCACTTGGGACAACAGAAAATGTCTCCAGACCTTGCCAAATGTCAAATCCAGAAGTAAAAGTACCCCTAGTTGAGGACCACTGCCTTAGTAAAGTTCAATTTTCATTCATCCTTATTATAGTATACATTTTCAATTTAAGAGTAGGGCATCCATTTTCCAGACCATAATGTAGATAGTTCCCATGGTTATATCAGCCACATTATATATGATTTGTTATATATATATATATCTCAGACAAAACTTTAGGAGAAAAAATCATTAAGTCAACATGCCTTCGTTAAGATCAAGTCTTTCCCTACTAAACTTGTTTCCTTTGGGACCCAGACTGGATGATCAGGGGATTGCCCTGATTATATCTTTGTACCAATAAAAGCTGGAACAATGGTTGAAAGGGCATTGTCCACAGTGCCCCCAAAAGTCCATTAATAGATGGTTTGTTAGACTCCAAGCTCCTTGAGGATAAAGATGGGAACTCTCTTGTTCATCTTCATATGCCCTGAACCCAATATCTTACCTGGCACATAATCAGGGCACAGCAAGTAGTTCTTTAATAAACCAATGAAGCCCTGGTTACCCTAATGCAAGTTCTGAATGCTCGGCTCTGGGCTTCTAGCTGGATTTGCCATGTATTACATTTTGGTTTAACTTGTGGCATGGACATGCACATTATGGTATGCCAGTCATACAAATTTAATGAAACCTGAATGAATAGTTTATATTAGATGAAGAAATGGGGTCAAAAAGGCTGATATGATCCACTGTATATGACCAGATAAAATTTAACACAAACATGTGCCAGTGAGAAAAGCACATGTGGAGGTTGAGTGCCACACCCAAGACCACTCTGCCAGAGAAAGGCAAACCCAGGATGCAAATTCAGGCCTTTAGATATCCACTGTATCCACTGTTTCCAGGGATGAGTCCATCCTGCTTTACTTTCTCTTGGTCAGGGTGCACTGAGATGTACTGTTCTGTTCTACTCATCACACTGTACCTGAGCTGTGTAGAAAGTAGCCAGTGGTCGGGAAAGGGCTCAACAACATGCCTTCCACATGAGAAATGGTTGAAGGTCTTCAAAATAGCCGACCTGACACAGAAAAGACTTAGAGGAAGCACAATAATCCTCTTCAAGTATCTGAAATATCTTCATGTGAAACAGAAAATATATTTATTCTGCATTGCTATGGAGGCCTGGACCAGGGTCAATGAATGGGGAGCATATTTTATTCCAGCAAAATGATGAGCTTCCTAATGATGAATTGCCTTACGTTGAAATGGGCTTTCCTGGAGAGCAGTGAGTTCCCAGCAGCCAGAGGAGAACGTGCAGATGACTGGCCTATGGGAGTCTGAGCACAGACATCAGATCGGGGAAGGTATCACAGGTCCTCCAAGGTGCTTTCTAGCCTGTGGTGCATGTGAACTCTTTTTTAGAGGCTACTGGTTGACCTTGTAAACTACTCTGTGTAATTTTGTTAAGAAAAGCAAGATGTACTATTTCCTCTAACCCACATAGTCACTCATAGGGGTAGAGAGAATACACAGGAAAGAGGATCCTACCATATGCCATGTAAAATAAGAATCACTTGCCATGGGCCAAGCCCTGTCAAAAGCACTCCATCAGTATTATCCCATGTATTCCTGATAATGCCATGAGGTACAAATATCATCACCATTTAGTAGGTGAAGAAATGAAGTCACAGAGAAGATAAATAAGTTGCCCAAGAGCACAGAGCTAGTTATTCTAGCCTTACTGCTTGAACCTGAGTCTGCACAAAATTATGAAGTCTGTTTTGTAACTATAATACTATGGTATACCACCTCATCCTTTCAGCAGGGATGCCCTATTTAATTTGAAATGTTGCCAGTTTCTAGAGTTTGAGACATATGGCTATTTAAATGCAGATACCTAAAATATCTTCTGAAGAATAAAATACGTAATTTTAAAAATTATTTGCTGTTTTCTGTTAACCATGATATCACTTCCTTCAAATAGTGCAAATTACCATGAGTTGACTTTAAGTAAATGAGCAGGCCGGGCACGGTGGCTCACGCCTGTAATCCCAGCACTTTGGGAGGCCGAAGCAGGCAGATCACAAGGTCAGGAGATCGAGATCACCCTGGCTAACACGGTGAAACCCCGTCTCTATAAAAATACAAAAAATTAGCTGGGCATGGTGGTGGGCGCCTGTAGTCCCAGCTACTCAGGAGGCTGAGGCAGAAGAATGGTGTGAACCCAGGAGGCGGAGCTTGCGGTGAGCCGAGATTGTGCCACTGCACTCCAGCCTGGGCGAAGAGCAAGACTCCGTCTCAAAAAAAAAAAAAAAAAGTAAATGAGCAAAATGGGACTTTTAGGGCTTTAAAAAAACTGTCTATAGAAGAAAGATTGGTAATGGCATTTCAGGTGCTGTTCTATAAATTAGGGAATTAGAACCTAGGTATCCAGACTGCAAGATACTAGTGCAAAACAAGATCATGACTTTCATTTCCACAAGTTCAGAAAATTCTAATGGTCAAGGGTTTAAGATAATTTTATTATTAGAGATCATGCTGTATTCTAATTATGATTATCTCCTTTGGTTATCTTCTGTCTTATGATTATTTTGGTGAACATTTCATAAATCCAAACTGACTTTGAAAACTACTTTCTCTGCCTTTGTCATTTCAATGCCAGAAAGACACTGAAAACCTCTAAACCATTCTGCCAATGAACTCTGATTTAGTTGAGGTTAACATTAACTTTGCAAATTAAATCGGTGACTTCCTGTACTTAGGAAGGACTGCTTCATGCCCACCATTCCGGACAATATTGAGCAAAAGACTTAAAACACTGTTCAGCGTTTGCTTTCTAAAGTTATTGCTGCCCTGGCGCTCACATGCACTTCAACGTTTATGGAAGTCCGTAAGTCTATGTTTACCATTCTTGCAAAGTATCAAGATGGTTGTAGGAGGGAGCCCAAGCACTTATCACAGGACTTAAAACAGCATCTTATGCAGCTCTTGGTGGGATGGTTATTTTGCCAAGAGGCAGGAGGCTCTGCTGTGCCCTGTGGCTTGCAGAGCTGAGGAAGGCCCGTTTCTTCACCTGTCACTGATGATAGGTGTGACAGGGTCATCTGCTGTTAATGAAACAGTTTTAGGCCGAATGTTCACAACCCGCCCAGGCACATGTGTAAAGTAACTGCCTTGATGAACCTCTTACCATAACATTTGCTCATTAGGGTACCATTCCTTCATGTCAAATTGTGGCTGGAAGAACATTTATATGAATCTGTGAAGTGGAATGGAGATTAGCACATCGATGTTTTTCCCCCTAGGTTTTTACATTATTTCTTAGGGGAAAACCTATACAGAAGAATGCTCTCAGGATACTTCATGATGGGAAATGTTCTGAATCAAAAACCCAGATGCCTTCATGAATCATGGGAAACATCTCTAAGAAGTATGCAAGATGGAGTGCGAACCTAGGAGAGCAGCCCTTCCATCCTCCACGAGCCACCCAGAACGTAAGACCTGAGAGCTTGTTTGGGAATTTGGACAAAAGAGACTAGGATTGACATGGGAAGGAGACAGAGGTGCAACCCTTTCTGGATTGACCAAACTTAAGACCAGACAGATCCTATGAGCACTGAAGAATACACCAGGCAAGTGCTGCCAGTACCTTGGCCCTGGTCTTTCCAAGTTCCTTGAGCCAATGTGTGACAGAAATCATTATGGCATCCATCTCTACCTTTATGTCTAATTCTGCAAAGTGTAGCTGACCTCAGGTGGTGGCGCTTTTAGAAGTCATTGGCTAGGTATTTGAATAACTAGGACAGGAGTCAGTGAGAAATGGAAAAGAAAAAGAATGACCACTAAGTCATGGTCTTGTTTATCAGAAGGGAAGAGAGGAATTGCATCATTGTTATGAGTTATTTCCATTACAATATGCAGTTGTTAAGTTAGAGGGATCTGCTAACTTCCTTCCCCACCTTGACCCCACCCTTATTAATTTCCCATAGAAGATAACAAAAATAACTTGCATCCTTGAGATTAAAGGAAACCTTTTATGCATTTGATTCTGGGTAAAAGAAATATTTATACCAAATTGAAGGCATGAAAAATAAGTAACTGCATTGAAAAGTCACAGCCATATTGAACAATAAACAATTTATGGAAGGAGCTTAGAAAAAAAATATTTTTTAAAAAATCAAAAAGCACAGCTTCTGACAAGTATTCTTTATTTATGAAAGTAAGTAGAATTTTCAAGGAACACGAAAATATTAAAATAAAATACAAGTGTGACACACGTTTCTCTGAGGTTTTGCAAAAAAAGAGAAATCTAGGTAGATATGAGATTAATTACATAGTTTAGTTCAATTGTCATTATCTACACTAATTGAGAGAACAGAAGAGGTCAGGATTATGTGAAATTGTAAGTGATCTGAAATAATTTACAGTTGAGTAGGTGAGTGATTTTTTATATGAGTTAAACACAGGTAAGCCCTGGATCTAGCAATTTAATTTTTCAAAAGAAAAGCCAAGTAAGTGAAGTCCAGGTGCCCACGCTTGGAAATTGCTCTTGTTCCCCTTCCTATCTCATTTCAGCCCCTCCTAACATGTCCATCTGGGGTGCTGGCGTGCTGCACCCACCTGGCCAGTGTTGGGCTTATCTTCTGCTGAGTATACCAGATAACCCAATGGTCTATCAGGTCTATTTTTGCTCTTGCTTTCTGTTCCTTTATAGTTGCTGTGATTTTATAAATTTGGTAGTCTGAGAGCCAGGAATGGGAGAATATGTGGAAAGGGTTAACCGAGGAAGTTTTTGCCAACAAACGTTAATGTCACAACCCCAGGTCTAACAGTCCTCAGAGTGGTTACTACTACACAAAAACAGGCCAGGCTCAGTGATTCATGCCTGTAATCCCAGCACTTAGGAAGGGCAGAGTGGGTGGATCACCTGAGGCCAAGAGTTTCAGACCAGCCTGGCCAACGTGGTGAAACTTTGTCTCTGCTAAAAAAAAAAATAATAATAATAATAAATAAAATTAAATTTAAAAAATTAGCCGGTGTGGTGGCACACACCTGTAATCCCAGCTACTCAGCAGACTGAGGCATGAGAATCGCTTGAACCTGGGAGGCGGAGGTTGCAGTGAGCCGAGATCATGCCACCGTACTTCAGCCAGGGTGATTGAGTGACACCCTGCCTCAGAAACACATACACACACACACACACACACACACACACATGCTTTGTTAAACATTTCTCTGGTTCCAAGACAAATTGGAATATGCATTGTTTCAAATTCTATGCACACAAAATGAATGAATAGCTGTCAACAAAGATATAATTAAGGATATGTTGTCAATAAATTTGAAATGATAATTTACCTTGGAACAGCCACATTATATCTTACCTCTCCTCTAGCCTCTCCTCACAAGGCCTCCTCTAGGATAATCTAGAGTTTCCTCAATACAATTAGGAGGGGAAATGCCATATGTAAGTTTTTAGAGACTTTGAGAAATTCATAAACAATACATTTTTTTTTCAGATGGACATGTGGCTAACATTTTCCTAAAACTCATGATGTATTTTTGGCCAAATATTATCAACTGACCCCCCCACAAATAAAGAACTCAAACATAGTTTTATTAGTTGATGATGATAGCAATAAAGATACTTCCTGAGCCTATAGAATCTTACCTTTGCAAAGTTTGGCTTCACGTGTATTATTTCATGTTTTCAGAGCTACCTACCATCAACCCTTCTCCTGGTTATAACGGATTTCAATTTTCCGGGGTGGGGCGGGGGGGGGGTGATCCACTGGAACATTTTAGGTCTCAATGTTTTTAAGTGAAAGTGTGTTTGTGCCAAATGAGTTACTTTCCTTACTCTTAGGAACTGCTTCTGCCACAGGCTTGCTCATATCATCCCCACACCTTGAGGAATCTATATTTCTTTTGAACTATCTCTGATCCTCTTCCCAAAAGATGGTTCAAAATTACTCTGTCTAAATGAGACCTTAATTAGCCATAGATTACTCTGCCCCACCCTCAAGACTCTGATGTTCTCCCCTATATTAAATTAAACTTGTGCACCATGTTTGATGGTATCCTCACCCGTTGTTATCTCGGGTGTTTAATATAACCTTCTTCAAAGCAGACTGGGGTTCTGCTTTCTGCTGGCAGAGTTCCCCATTACGAATGGTGGGGCACATGGATACCAATGGCCCAGTGCTTTACACCACCCCTGAAACATACCACTGTGTCAGTTCAGTGCTGGGAATGTTCTAAGTTCACATTCCTGTCAGTCAGCCCATTATCCGATCCACACAGCCATAAAAACATGAGAAATCTAGATTGTCACCCTGCCTAAAGAAAGGAGGGGTTGCAAAGGTGGAAAGTGTGCGTAAGAAAGCAAAACTAGCATGGAGAGAAGAAAAGGAACATTCAGAGGGGAGCTGGGAGGGAGCAGTAAGGCAAGATTGTGTGAAAAAGGAACAAACTTCAGCTTGGTAAAACTATGAATAACTACATTTTATTTTTATTATTTGGAATCGAGGTGTAGCTTTGTGGGGCAGTAAAGCAGGATTGTGTGGAAAGGGGGAAAGTTTTCAGCCTTTAAAAAATATGAATAGCTACATTTTGTTTTTACTTAGAATCTAGGCGTTGCTTTGTAATGTGTTGGAGGAAGTAAATTTATTTTTAAACTGCATGTAGGCTGTGCTTTTAAGACTGTGGGGGTTGAAATGTGTATTCTTTTTAAATGATTTAGGAGTGGCTGTTAGAAATATTGGAATTACCAGAACAACTAACCATGGTCTCCATCTCTGAATTCTAGACAATAAATGGCATTTTGGCAAATCTGTTCTGTGTACCCTACCAGCTAAAATATCTCCTGTTTGATGTTCACCATCTGCTTCCTCCTAGTAGATCCAACCCAAATCCAAAAATGAACAGGTGAATTTAATCCCTAGAGATTGGCGCTTTCCCAGGGAAAACAAGAGACATTCATGAACTGTTAGCAGTTTGAAATTCTAATTTACAGGCTGAATCTAGAGGACTCCTTCTCTGAATACGTCTTCCCAGGTTGAGATGTATGAATATGAGACATCCAGGAAATAGGCTAATTTAGAAGGAATTTAAGTTCTTAATGAATGTTTCCTACAGATTCTATAATGACTCCATTCTGGTTTTGCCATGCAAAGAAGTATGCCCTTTTCACTATTGTTGGCATGAACTTTTTAAAGATTCACTCCTACACAGCACAGTGACAATTATTTTTCTGTGGATATCTACAGATTCAGCACCTAGGAGTTCTGCAGTGAGTATCAGAACTTCTTCATTCAAGCCATATCTCTCCTAAGACTAAAAATCCAAATGCAGCAACATCCTAAATTAGGCCAGAGAGTATATAAACTTCTAAATTGCCACATGCAAGAGACAGATGAAAAAAAAAAAAAAAAGAAGAGAAAACAATATCAAAATTAGTTGTTTTAATCTATCTCACATTGCAGGTTGTCATGGGTAATTTGGCTTATATTTCTACAAACTACATAGCTGAAGATTTAAATGGAGGACTAAAAAATCAAGGCAAAGGTGCTATTTCCACCAATAAAGCTTATTAGCTAATGTATTTGTTACATCTACACTGACTCAAGCACTAAGAAATCACTGCATGTTGTTTGGAATCCATTGAGTTTAAGTGACTTTCCTAGTGGTCACACGGTAGTTGACTAATCTGAGACTAGATTCCAGGACCTCCAAGCCATTGCTCCTGCTTGTACAATGTATTATCCTCCCACTAGGTCCCCTCTCTCCCTGCTCAACTGCCTGTATACTACTTTGGTGGACACTGCATTTCACATTGCTTAGCAGTGTTTATTACTGTTTTCTTCAGAAATACCCAAAGAATCTATGTTATTCTCTCTATGCTACCACTTTATGTTCTGGCCCTCATCATTTTTATTTACATTTCTATAAAAATTACTGCTGATCCCCAAGCCTTCATTCTCTTCCTTTTTGTAGGACATTTAACTTCCTAATGGGACTGCACCCCCTTTAATAATCACCTTGGTTGTGGGACAGGACTTCCACCAGTTTTGAGTTAATATATCATGGTAATTATGTAGATGGAGGGTGATTCCATGCAAGATTCCATCCTTAATCCAAAGGAACTGTAACTGAATGACTGGAGCTTATTCTTCTCTTCTTGGGAAGAGGAAGGTGCTATCTGAGGGTTCAAAGCCATTACTGCAAACAGGGTTGAAGTGTGAACTGCCAGCTAAATAGGGTAATATATGCTAGTTACTCTTAAGAAAAACACCAAGTCTCAGTGGCTTCACACCATACTCGTCTATTTCTTGCTCACATCATAGTTCAGCTTTATGTCAGGTGACCCTTCTGAGTGCTTTTCCTCTAAGCAATGACTCAGAAATTTGGGCTGCTTCCATCTGGTGGCTCTACCTCTTCTAGGTAGAAGGCAGAAATTTTTCCTCAAAGTCACCAGGGGATCAAAGACAGAAAGTACAGAGGATCTTTCAGAATGTTTTACAGTTAGTAATAAAGATGACTTTCATTGGCCAGAACCTTGCCTCAACCTAACAGCAAGGGAGGCAGGCAAATGTTCTCTTCCTGTGTGCCCAGGAAGAGGAAATGGGACTCATTAGCATCTTCCAGTCTCTGATACAGCTCATAACCTTTTCTTCATTAGCAAGCAGCATCTTGGTGCCTATGTGAATTCTTGTAGTTTCATGGCACTGATGGTGGCTGAAGGAAGTACACCAAACAATTGTCGATAAGTCCACATTAGCTGTAACGTGAAATGCAAACTCCCTAACAAATCTTGGAAGACACAATGTAGCAGTACTGTGTAACGGTTAAGTGCATTGTCTACCGAATAAGACCATCTGAGTACAGATGCTGCTAGTCTCAGGGTTATTTGTTGAGAGCCACTGCCATAAGCCTTCCCCTTCTACTCCCCCATCCTCTGGTAAGCTCCTATAGCCTCAGGTGGGGGTTCAGCCAATAGATGTTGCAGTCTGGTTGATTTTAAATCATGCTTCTGCCTCTCCTTGAGTAAGTTACTTAAACTTCCAGACAAGTTACTTAATCTCTTTGATCAGGTTCACTCATTTGAAAAGTGGGAGTAATAATGCTGATCTCAAAGGAATTACATTTGATTATCAATATAAAACATTTTGTACCTTGCCTAACACATGGGAAACACACAATAAATGGTAACTGCAAATATTATCAGGAGAAAAGAACTTGTTCAGTTTGCCCCATGTTACTTTTGGACAACAAAAATAACTGTAAAGTCTAATTTAAAAAAAAAATTTTCAGGTGATATGGAGGTTAATTTTAAAAAGCAGCACCTTTGGGATGCCTAAATCTGTGTACGAGCTCTGTGATATTAGCCAGGTAACTTGATGTCTTTCTTTAAAATATATTCCTACTACCTGTGTCATGAGATTGATGTCATGAATACCTGTGTCATAAGAAAACTTGTAGACACATCTAGTATATTCCTGTCACATGGTAGATTCTCAATACATGTTGAGTTACAATTATCAACCTCTTCTCAAAATGCTTCTACAATGAAAAGTGATTTTCAAACCATGAGAGTGAGATAAAGTCATGTATAAAGACATTTTGAGAAAATGATTATCATTTAAAAAAGATGCTTATTAAGATGTTTTTGATCTTTGACCTTCATCACTGCCCACTCCCTCCTTGGAGAACAGCTTCTCGATGCCTCTATTTAAATGATAATCACTGTGCAAAACTGAAACTCTCTTCATTCAGGAACTTACAGTACACATCGTAATAAACCATAATGAACTGGAGACATGAAGAATAACTGGATAAACAGGCCTCTCTCTCCAGCTGTCATGTCTGTTTGTGACAGCAACTCGTATTTCATTGTAAAAGATGCTAATTTCAATCTGAGCTGTGGCCGCATTGAGAGGAGCATAAAAGGAATTCTTGATTATCTATATCAGTAACTGTGGTCCCTGGGGATGCACTCAGAAACTTCAGATCACATATGGCAAGAGTGGTGTGATAAAATATGCATCAATGGAGCTCTGTGATTTATGATAATAAAGAAATGGAAAGTTTGCCCTCTATGATAACTATTTGTGGCTGGTATTTCTCTTTTTACTATTTCTGGAGTTGTAAATGACATTTGTTGTACTAATTATTACAGCATTCAGTACCTGGATCACCGTATCATTTCTATAACTTCTGTCAAGTTCCTGAGGACTTACCATGTTACTGTTTTAATGATGATGATTCTCCCAATCTAAATTTAATAAATAATAATTACCTTAGTTGCTGGACCACATTGGCAAGTAAGACTACAATATTCTTACTTGACAAAATTAAATGTTAGTAACTCTGACTCCTCCCTTTCACTGTTTTGACCAATTCTTGAAATTTCAAAATCTAGAAACTACTTGGACTCTTTCCTGTAACCGCCCAACACAAAACCCTTGGGTGGCCAAGGGCTTACTCACTATTTCATTTGTAGAAGTTCTTATTGTTAGGAACTTACTTATTAATCGAAATCTGCCTACATAAAACGCTATCTTGGCCCCTTATAGTGCTGCATAGAATAATTATCATTCCTTTTGATATAATGGCTCTTCAAACATATAAACACAGCCAACATGGTCTCCCAGTCAGCCTCTTCTCTAGCAACCTTCATATGCTGTCCATGGCTTCTACTTTATGGCTACCCTGGTCACCTCCCCTGCAATCACCTCCATGATGTGTGCCCCAACAAAAGCACGGGTCTGATACATTACTTTCTAACTTAGAAACATTCATTTAATTGTCTACATAACAAAGCACAAAAGTTTTTAGTGTGGCATTAGTTTCTTTACCATCTACATCCGTATAACTCTCTTCCACGATACACACCAATACACATTCTTTCCTTTGTTCTTATACTTCTCTGGCCCTGGGCTTTTCTCATCTACATGCTGTTCTCAATCTCTCTACATCTGACTACTCATCAAGGCTCACCTCTCCACAAAGCCTTCTCAATTTTATGGGTCAATAGTTACTTCCTCTTCCCCTAGATTCTCATAAAATAGACTTTGTATTGCAATACCAGCACTAATCACTTGTCTACTTGTGGTCCTCTTGTTTTTTCTAGAAGATGATCTGTAATTGTATAGACACAGCTTTACTTACTTTTGAATATCCAATAGTGTGTATCACAGTGCTTTGTACATATTTTAGTGTTTGTTAAGATTTTGTTCAGTTAAATTTAATGGACCCTCAAATTTAATGGACTACCCCCTATCAAATGCCCTTCGACCACCATTCTCCAGTTTGCCAACTCCAAACCCACTGAGATCACTCTTGATCTTGGCCTGCACTAGCCAATACAATAGCTACTAACTACACAAGGACATTCAGCTTTAAACTTACGTTAATTAAGGTTAAAAAAAACTTTCAGTTCCAGCTGGTCATGGTGGCTCACACCTGTAATCCCAGCATTTTAGGAGGCCGGGGCGGTTGGATTGCCTGAACTCAGGACTTCATGACCAGCCTGGGCAACAGAGCAAAACCCCATCTCTACCAAAAATACAAAACATTAGCCGGGCATGGTGGCATGCACCTGTGGTCCCAGCTACTCGGGAGGTTGCAAGTGAGCCAAGATTGTGCCATGCACTCAGCCTGGGTGACAGAGGGAGACCCTGTCAAAAAAAAAAAAAAGAAAAGAAAAGAAAAACCTTTCAGTTGCTCCATCTCACGAGTCACATTTCCAGGGCACAGCAGCCATTCAGGGCTGGTAACTCCCACAATGGATGACACTGATCTGGAACATTTCCACCTCTGCAGATGGTTTTCTTGGCGAGTGCTGGTCTCGACACCATTCTACTTTTCCAACAGTGAAAACACTGCCTTCTTTCCTATGGAATTACAAACTCTTGGCAAAAGTCAAGCAAGCCTCTGGCAAATTAAAACCCCTAGGTCTCCTGGTGCAGTGGCTCACGCCTGTGGTCCCAGAACTTTGGGAGGCCAAGGAGGGCAGATCACCTGAGGTCAGAAATTTGAGACCAGCCTGGCCAACATGGTGAAACCCCATCTCTACAAGAAATACAAAAAATTAGCCAGGCATGATAGTAGGCACCTGTAATCCCAACTACTTGGGAGGTTGAGGCAGGAGAATTGCTTGAACCCGGGAGGCGGAGGTTGCAGTGAGCCAAGATAGCGCCACTGCACTCCAGACTGGGCAACAGAGTGAAACTTCATCTCTAAATAAATAAATAAATAAATCCCCTAGGTTTTTTTTTTCAAATGAGTAGCTAAACTTCCCTCATGCTGTACTTAGACAATTACTTTTGGGGATCTAAAAGTAACCCCCTCTGCATTAAACCCTAACATACATTAATATTATTTTCTCTATTTTTATTTCATCTGCTCAGCTTATCCAGATCTTTATTTTTAATTCCATCGTATTTTGAGCTATTCTCTTCTAGGTTTGAGCTGCCTACACATTTTTAAGTACTTCTGATGTCATATCAGTTGTTAATAAACATGTTGTCCATAAATAGGGTGACCATATAATTTGTAATTCAAACAGGTACACTTCTCAGAGTGAAAGGCAATGCTGTAAAAAACTCTGCTTAGGCACTGGCCTTAACTGGTACTGTCCCAGGCTGACCAGGAGGGATTGCACTCCACCCTTAGAAGGTCACATCTAAAACCACTGCTGTATCACTGGAGCGCTTCTTCCAGATTAGGACTAATGTAGTATTCAATAATCTGTTAATATGTTGACTGAATTTTACCTTATTTCAGATCATATTGTTCTTTTTATTTATATGCTTATCGTGAGAAATAAAATATTTTGCTTAAGTTCAAATTATTCTACTGTTTTCAGCCAATGCAGCTTTTCTGTTTCTCAGAAAAAGAAAACACACTAGGAAATAAAATTATTTATACATTAGGACCATTTGAGCAGAATAAATGAATTTGTAAAGTTTTGATACAGTATCATTCTTATTGTGACTGAAGGACTCCAAAGGGTTGCAGAATATCTGCCTATACATGAGAGGCCAACAATGACCCGTAGCCATATCTTAGGATTTACACACAAGGAAAGAACACATGTAGCTAAGTGTACTTGAGAAAGTTATTCAACATGTATCACTTTATTTGTGAAAGTGTCTACATGGAGGCAAACCACAGCTGATAGTGGTCATTAAGTATTACTTGCCATTCATCTACGGCTACCGGACCAAAAAAGTCCTTGCAAAACTCTAAACCATAAAACACAGGCTCTGATTAAAATAAACAAGTAAATATAAACAAAAACAAGTACAGATGCTGAAAGAATAAAGAAAATAGAGTAACACTGTCAAGTCCCCAATAAAATAAAATTAAAAGATTTATATGGAATTCTGTTTTCATAGATTTTATGCACAGAAATATTAATAAATTTGGGCAAAAATTGGGCAAAAATATCCATAAACTAATGTAGTGAAAACTCAGATAAAGGTCTGAGCATAAGATTGAAGGAAAGAGATAAAAGTATACTATTAAACTGAAACCAGAGGAGAGGGACCAACTTTGAGCTCCACTTCTAATTAGCTCTGTAAATTTAGTCAAGTCCCTCTTAATCTCTGCACTTGATTCTTCATCATTTAAGAAACAATTCTTGACCCTCAGGGTGGGCTGGGGAAGAGTAGAGTGATTCCACCCCTCAAAATCTACAGTCATGGACTTGAACCCAGGCGTTCTCCAGCTTTAAAATTCTGTGATGCTAAGACATGAGTTTAGAAGGAAATACTTAAGGCTTCTCATATCCATTGAAAATACAGTTCTAAATTACAACTGCAATAAAATATTTTCATAGTTGTGATTTATTTCATGGATCTTTGCAATGTAGAGCAAGTGTATGCATTCTACCTTTTGTACTTTTAAGACATTTTTAAAGCACTATACAGTATTACTCCACTTATTTCTTCTGCTTTTTAAAATATATTTTTCTCACATAGTATTTTTCTTAATTTTTAAATCAGGCATTTGTAGTTAAGTACTTATAAGTGAAATACTATTTCAACAAAATCTTACACCTTTAATAATACTAAAATGAAGATTACATTATCTCTTAAGAAAATGCTTATTTTCTTCTACAGCCTAGATATACAAAGGAAAACAATTTACTAACCCATAATTTGTGGGATGAGTATATGTTATTATTTTACTTTGGTTCTTATTTTAATTCCCAAGCTAATAGCAATTCACAGGCAGTTAAGTAACTCAATTTGGTCAATTTTCTAACTTCCTTGTTTTTCATTAGGATGATCCTTAAGGTAGGCGGCTTTCAATTAGTTTGGCTGACAGCTCTGGCTAATGTTTTAATGATCCCTAGCAAAGGAAACAAAAAAGAGGGGAAAAATAAGGTAGAGGGAGATTTACAACAAGGAGGATAATCTAGATCAGTCAGGGAGACAGAGTACATAAACCACTAATTAACTTTCATCATCGTCATTTAAACATGTGCAAGCTAAAAGAAGATACCCAAGTATCCCTATACTGCTGACAAAGTTCTTAAAGTATTTACTTCAAAGAGTGTCTCCTAATTCCATATTCCCAGACATGTAGAAGCTAGTTCAACATCCTGCCTGATAGTACCATTACAACATCTAATTCTTGAAGGCTTAACTATACCAAGATACTTTTAGTAAAACAAATTGAAGGGACAAAAACTATCTCTTGCAACAGCCTTCTAATTGTTCTCTCTGCTTCCATCTTGTCTCCCTGCTGTCTAATTTACACAAAGTAGCCAGAACATTCTCCAAGAAAAAACTAGATTATACCAGTCTTTTGCTTAAACCCCTCTAAAGGCTTCCTGTTGCAATTAAAGTGCAAAAATCTTTACCATGGCAAATATAAACCCTATGGAATCTAGCCCTAACCATTTGGACTTTTAGCTGCATGAATCAGAAACCCATCTATAATGGCTTAAATATTCTAACCCCTAAACAAGCAAGAGATTTAAACTCATCACCATTAAACTAAGAGGGTTTTCCCCCCCCTCCTATAGCAAGCCTAGAGGTTGACAGTGCAGGGTAGATACAGTTGCTCAATAAAGTCATTAAGGAGCCAAATTCTATCAGGATTTCTGCTCTGCTCTACTTAGCACGTGGTTTTTGTCTCGTGGTTGCAAAATGGCTGCTTTGTCTCCAGGACTGTGTCCATATTCCAAGCAGGAAGAGAGAAACAGCAAAAGGTGAAAGTATTGCATGCCAGTCAAGTGTGTCTTTTCATCAGGAAAACAACTGTTTTCCTAGAATAATCAATAGTCTTCATCTCATTAGCCAGAACAATGCTGCAAGGTTGTTGAAACACAACAAAATCAAGTGTTTTTTTTTAAGCTGGGTACATGACCCCCAAACACAAATTTCGGGTTTGTAAGGAGAGGAGACTGAAGAGGGTAAGCAACTGGCACAGCTGCCGCCCAATCTTTCCAACTTTATCTCCTGATCTCTTCACTCCCTTTTCAACTGTAGCCTCTCTGGCCCTCAGATACCCCTTCTTCATTCTTGCCTCTTGATTCTAGCAGTTACTGTTCCCTCTGCCTGGACTTCTCTTCCCCGAATTGCTGCATGGTTCATGTCTATGCACCATTCAGATTTCTGCACAAATCGTCAATTCCTACAGGAGGCCTTATCCAAGCTCTTCAGTGAACACAGTCTCATCCCACCTCCAGTCACTTTCCTTCATTTTGCCTCTGTTACTGTTCCTTTCTTTTTTCTTTTCGAGACGGAGTCTTGCTCTGTTGCCCAGGCTGGAGTGCAGTGGCGCGATCTCAGCTCACTGCAAGCTCCGCCTCCCGGGTTCACACCATTCTCCTGCCTCAGCCTCCCAAGTAGCTGGGACAACAGGCGCCTGCCACCATGTCTGGCTAATTTTTGTATTTTTTTTTTTAGTAGAGACAGGGTTTCACCATGTTAGCCAGTATGGTCTCGATCTGCCGACCTCATGATCCTCCTGCCTCGGCCTCCCAAAATGCTGGGATTACAGGCATGAGCCACCGCGCCCAGCCTGTTCCTTTATTTTCTTCATAGCATTTCTTGATACTTGAAATATTTTATTGTTTTTCTTTATGTGCTTCTCGTCTACCCCTTGTATTTATATACATAATGGTGTGGGCTCCCTGTATTTTGTCTGTTACATACAGTGCCTGGAAGAGATTCAAGCATAGGGTAGGTGCCAAGTTAATAGTTTGATTCTGACTTAATGAATGGATCAGTGGTTCTCCTGACCTGTCCTGAACTGTTGACCCTTCTCTTCACTATACTCTTACCCGTTTTTGACTCTGAAATGAATAATAGCATAAAGCTGCTTAATTCTATTTGAATTTTTAATTATATTTCGTGTTTTCTTGAATTTCCATATTGCTTAGTTGGCTTACGTAAGCATGATTTTTTGGTCATAAAATATATTTGAGGAAATGATTTCAAGTTATTTGATATATCCATTGGACTTCTTTTTTCCCTATAATTTATAAGCCTCTGATTTTAATTATTCTATAATAAATACTGGTGCAATGGACATTTGTTTTTCTGAGTGACTATATTCTGGGGTTTATTATTCACAATTGATCTCACAACCTTCCTTTTTTAAAATCTAAGTGCACACATTAAGTAGTTGCTCACAAACATCTCTAGAAACCTTTCTGAAATAAACAACACATTCAATTTTCACATTCTACTATCAGACTAATCTCTAAATCTTTGAATACAAATACTTTCAGCTATCTGAGTTTTGATTCTGATTCCAACTTGGTAGATACAATAAGTGACCATAATGTGACGTTCCTTATTCCCTCTACATTTTGCAGTCCCTATAATACATTTTGCAGAGCATTTTAGAGAGACTCAATTTTCCTTATCCCAAAGATTTAACATTTATTATGCTTAAATCTTCTAAAGATTTTTTTGGCATAGACTTTTCCTTTCTATTCATTTGTTCTGCTGCAGGGACAAAAAGCAGAAAAAAAAATAAAAAAGAAAGAAAGAAACCTACAAAGCTTAGAAATCTTTTCCCTTTCCCTCACGGGTATAAATGAGAACCTTTTCATGGCCAATCTTCTAAGAATTCACTTTTCTTTTCACTCAAACTTCACTGAATAAGGGTGGGGAGCATGGATTATGTGGGTAAAGTAGAAGTAAAAATAGTGCTAAACTAAGATATGTCCTTCTTGAGAAGCTTGAGGCATGGTTTATTTTAAAAAAGAAAGTTATCAAATTGTCTCCATCCCTGGGGATAATTTCTAAAGAGTCAAGAGCATTTGGATATACTGAGGAGAGTTTAACATGTATGGAAACAATAGATGTTCCTTATAGGTGACCCAAAATTGATCTTTCTGTCCTTAGGTTCTAGTCACTGGTGATCATGAGTCATCCATAATTAAGCTATTTCTTCTGCAGCCCATACTGTGTGGTAGGTGCTGGGCTGGCATTCTGATTCCCAAACTCCATCCATGTGTACCAAGTGGCAAGAGATACAGGCAGTCATCACTTGAGCAAGGTCAACTCTTCCAGCCAATTACAGAAAATCGTTAGCAACATCCCAAAGGAAGAGTCATCATCAAATTTAAGTGTGTATGAGAATCACTGGAGAGCTTGTCAAAAATGCAGCCATTTCCCTTTTCACTTTAATTTCAGTGAATAAGAGTGGGGAGCATGGAGTGTCTGAGCAAACTGGCAGTAAAAATAGTGCTGAACTAAGATCTGATATTCAAAGGGTTGATGTGGAGCCTGGGAACCCACATTTAACAAGCTCTTCAGACAATTTTGCTGCTAGATGATCTGTAGGTTAGCCTTTGAGAAAAGGTTCCCAAAACTACTTAAGTGGGCATAAGGGAAAAGCATGGCTCATACCTTGACAAGTCAGCTTGTTCTCAAAAGTTGGCAATAGTAGATACTACATTGATGAATGGATGGGGGAAAAAATGCATGCATGAATGAATGAATGGTTTTATTCATTAGCACTTAATGGAGGGAATACAAAATAAAAGACCCAATTCCTGCCCTAGAAGTGCTCAGGGTCTCTTGAATGAGGCACATGCAACCACCACACCCCATGTTAAGTGTGTAAAAGAGGAGCCCAGGCAGGAGGCGCGGGTAGAGCTGAGATTTATGGAGCAGTTAGACTGTGCAAAGCACTGGGAAGGCAGATACTATGCAGGCTCTGCCTAGTGGCACTGAGTCAGACCTCACAGGAGAGATGACATTTGAAGAATGGACAATAATTTACCTGGTAACTAAGGTAGGAATATTTTAGGGAGAAGGAACAGTGAATACTAAAGCCCAGCCAGGCCAAAGGGACCCAGCACATTTCTAACCCACTTGCCCCAGGGCTGCATGCGGACAAAGAAGTGGGGAACAGCATTTGCTAAAGTGGCCATAAAAACCATAAATGTCTTCCCACACTCAATACCTCCTCTTTCTGTTTTAGTTTCAATTTGCAGACATCATGTTATATTTCTCACACTGATGTCAGCAATAAGGAAATGACTGATTTATGCCTGAGTATTTTGAAGCAAGTGTGCATGCTAAATCTCGGTCGGGGTTCTTGGTACTGTATCATTAAGGTGGACAATTAATCTGATTATCATTCAGACAGATTAATTCTCTGAATGTATGTAACAAACCCTGTGTGGTGACTACGAGTATTTCAATTAGTTTGCAAAAGCAAATACCACTCCCTTCTCCCCTTTGCTTTGTGGGTACCATCGTCTTCTGCTGTAGGTTCGCTGCATAGTGGTAAGAGAGCTAGGGGGAAGGAGGTAAACAGATGAACTCAAGGACATCCATCATACCCACACTTAACAGATACCTTTGCTGTATGTGCTGTACACCTGAATGAAACTTTAACATGAGGTGAGAAATTACAAGGTACAAAAACACTGTACCTTGTTTTTCAATTATTAGCTGTTCAATTTGCTTGATTTTTGTTTATGAATTTTATCATCTAAGTCAATCAGCCTTTTGAAATACATGTACAAGGGAAAATTACAACTGTTGAGCTAAGAACAGATTAATATTTTTTTAAAAATGCATCTCTTTGCTCACTCACTCAATTGGATACAGTAATAGGACCAGAAGAATCATAAGAGGTCACCTCAGTGCCAACCAGTGCCTGTTCATGACCAGCTATGTATAGAAATTGATAGTAAGCTTAGCAATATTTATAGCAATTTGACAGAAATACTTTAAGTCTAAAAATAAATGTAAAATTGTAGCTCATTAAAAATTTTTTTTCATTTTGTTTTTCTAGCAAGTCATTTTACTGTATTTCACAAAAGCATGAGAACATAATAGATTAGAAAATAAAACCTGCCTTTCCATAAGCACCAATGATACAAGATGCCCTCATCTAAGATGATCTCTGGCATTCTACAGACCTGTAATGATTATAATTATAGTATTAGTTACAGTTGTACAGTGCTTTATGTTTTTCAAGCATTCTCTTGGTCTTATAGCAGCCCTGTTAGTTATTAATCTCCATTTTACAGGAGAAGAAATTCATCTCCAGGGAGGGTGAGTGAATCACCCAGGGTCACACAGCAAGTCTGAGGCAGATGGACAAGCAGAGCCCATAAATCCACCTACTCCAAGAAACTATTTTCTTATCATCCCATAACCCAAAGCCATCACTTAAAAAGCAAAATTACATAAATTTTAAGAAAATCTAAAAACACAGGAGCACACATTTTTATATATTTTTAGGGCACGGTTCAACGTAGTGTTTAAAAATTAGTTTTTATTTATATGTCAGTAACTCACATATCCCCTTTTCTGCATTATACATATGGAAACATAGAGACCTAAAGATAGAAATGGTATTTAGCAGCAGAGTCAGTGCTGTATAGATGCTAAGTCTCCTGGCCCAATGTCCTTTCCACCTGTCAGCACTTTCATGAATTTATTCAACCCATATTTACTGAGGATCCATGATACACCAAGGGCTCTCCTCAGAGTTGAGGACACAAACAAGCAAAAATCCCAGCCCTCCTGCAGCTTGCACTGTGGTGGAGACAGACAGATAATAAATATAAAAAATAAGTAAATTAGACATTATGTTAGATAGTAATAAGTACTACAGAGATAAAAGTATGAGGAAGGGGAGCATGAGAGCAAGAAAGCAACAATTTGAAGTAAAGTAATCATCATAGACCTTATAAAGTAGGTCTTTGCTTGAATATACATATTTATATTACATATCTGCATGTTTAATTTACTTATCCAAAATTTCTCAAAAATGTCATCACTTCTGGCCAGTGAGGAAATGCATTAGGAGCAAAATCATAGTTAACTAACCTCCACAGAAGATAAAGCCTCTGAGTCAAGAGACTGAATACTTAAATGTCCTGGAGAAGTTGTCTTCTTGCCCTAATCGTGACTTAAGGGGCAGAAATTAAGGAGAGCAGATGCACCTTTTATGATTAATTGATAAGTGTTTATCTTGGGCCCTTAATATGCCCAGATCTGTGCTTGATTTGTGAGGAAAACAAAAAGAAGGTATTTGATCTTGTCTTTCAAAAGTTTACAATCTAGCTTGGACGATAAAAAATTACATACTTAAAGCATCGCAGGAGCCACGTGGGATTACAGTAAGCAGCACTGGCAGCAATACACAGCAAGGTATATTGTGCAGGTTGTTTACAGAAGCCTTTGGTGCAGATCTCTTTATCGAGCTGTGTACTTTTTATGGCACCCAAGAATTTTCCTACTTAGGAATTCTACTCTCCATCAAGTAATAATGTAACATGGTGTAATATCATCCTTTCTATTATAGCTAATTTATGGTGGGGCAAAAGTATCTCTCATGGATAAGAACTAAATCTAAACATAGGTGAGTAAGAAACATCAGGAAAATTAAAATACAGCATTCCTTTAATGTATTTGGTATTATTTTAATTAACACATAAAAAGGTGTGTTATTAGTACATTTGACGCATTTTTTGTTCTTTTGGCTGAGAGAGTGTCAACCTTGAATATTCGTGGGTTTCAAGTGATGCTTGTTTTCTGGACTTGTGCTACGTGCCAAAAGAGAATAGTGACTTATTGTGGATTTATGAAGAAGGTCTATAAAATTTTATTTTGTCTTACTTAAAACAAGAGTCAGGGAATTCATCCCACCGGATGGTAGTAACAGCCTTTTATTACATCAAAGTTGGTGGTAGCTACAGAGGAAAAATCGGCCTTCCATGGTGTGTAACTTTATGACCTAAATGAAATGAGATAGATGATCCTCCCCCGGGTGAATTTTTATATTGTTTTACAAAAGAATAGAGAGAATGAAAAGAAGAAAGAAAGGCAAGCACTAGTCAAGCTCATCTGACTGCACAGCTGCATCTGCGCTGCTGAGTGAGGTGGTACCTTGAGTCCAGCTCACAAAATGGCCATCTCTATCATGATGTTAAATTTATTATAACTCCTTGGATTATAAGTGTAAAAAGTCGACTGCTAGGTGGGGGGAACATGATAAAGCTACGGTCCTATAGTTTGGATGTCTGTTCCCTCCAAACCTCACATTTAAGTTTGGTTCTCAGTGTTGGGGGTGGGGTCTAATGGGGAGGTGTTTGGGTCACAAGAGTGGATACTCCCTGAATAGATTAGTGTCCTCCATAGGTGGAGAAGTGAATGAGGTGTTTTGTTTGTTTGTTTGTTTGTTTTAGACCGAGTTTCACTCTTGCTGCCCAGGCTGGAGTGCAATGGCGTGATCTCGGCTCACCACAACCTCCACCTCCTGGGTTCAAGCGATTCTCCTGCCTCAGCCTCCCTAGTAGCTGGAATTATAGGCATGTGCCACCATGCCTGGCTAATTTTGTATTTTTAGTAGAGACATGGTTTCTCCATGTTGGTCAGGCTGGTCTCGAACTCCCAACCTCAGGTGATCTGCCCACCTCAGCCTCCCAAAGTGCTGGGATTACAGGCATGAGCCACTGCGCCCAGCCATGAGTTCTTACTCTATTTCCTGAGAGAGCTGGTTATTACAAAGTGCCTGGCACCCCTCCCCACCAGCTGCTCTCCTGCCATGTGATTTCTGCACATGTCAGCTCTCCTTCCCCTCCCACAATGAATGGAAGCAGCCTGAGGCTTGCTCCAGATATGAGTTTTCCAGCCAGCAGTACTGGAAGTCATCTAACCCTTTTTTCTTTCAAAGTTACCCAGTCTCGGGTGTTCCTTCAGAGCAACACCAGTGGACCAAGACATGGCTTCAGCTAATGTTTGAGAAGTGAGTCAAATTTTAAGCATCTAAAACTATTTTATTATTTTAATGTTGACAGAAATCACATTTCCTTAATCAGGGAAAGCCTGTGCTTCCCTACTATTATGTCTCTACTGCCAAGGCATTTAACTCACTATCTAGAAATTGCTTATTTTCACATCTGTCTGCCACCCCAGTAGATCTTACATACACTGTCTAGTAGCAGAAACTGTACTTCATTCTACTTTGCTTCACACAGAGGAGGTGATCAATACCCTTCATAGAATAAATCAACAGTGGCTTTGCCATTACGACTGCAGCATCTTGGAAAGGATTCCCTCCATAAGGAATGAAAAACATCATTATGAACATTCATTCTTGGGTTAGACTACAACACAGTAATTCCAACTCCTGTCAGGTCCCACTGAGGATTCTGAAAACTGTCTGCCTCTATATCAAATGGTCTCAGATGCTATGGGTTTCTAAATTCCTATTCTAAGTTTTGGAGTTTTAGCTATTTCTAATCTGCTGGGTAAAGCAGATAATCACACTTTTTTTCCCAGATCCCTTGGCATAGAAATGGGTTTCCAGTGAGAAGACCAGGAATAAAAAAGGTCCACTGAGTAAAAATAGGAGTTTCAATCAAATGTTTTTGTAAACTCACTTCTGGCAACTCAAAACAACCTCCTTCCTCTTTTTTTTTTTTTAACTTATATTTTAGTTGTCAGTTATGTATCAGAGAGATAAGGTTGTTGACTGTATACCTGAAATGTTAAATTTTCCAATCCTAAAAACTCCTATAGTTCTAGTAGGTTTACAGGTTCCTGGTAATTGAATCCCTAAGCAGGTAAATGTTTTCTGCAATTCATGGATTCTACAAACTTGTAAGCTACTGAAGTGGTAAAAGTTCCTTTGCAGTGTGATACAACATTTGGCCATACCCTAGCTATCACAAGTCTTAAGTCTCTTCACAAAATAAAAATTGACCTTTGAGGGTGTAGGTGTTTAATATTTCTGAAGTATTTAAAACTCCTTAGGTAAAATTTTTTTGGTAGAAATATTGGGGGGTTTTGTTACATTTATCACTTTAAAAAAGAACATGACTTTCAACATTGCATGTTTTAAGCCTCTTATAGTTTTCATATGCATTATCTAATTTGATATTCATAATAATTCATAAATATAGGCCTTTGTGAGATCTTTATCAATTAATCTGTAATACTGAACTCTCAAATTTCATTTGGTTCTAAAACTGACCTCCTAAGTTCTCTTATCCTACATATTATTCATTTCTTGTGTAAATGTCAGGGGCCAGAGAAAAATAAACTCACATTCTGCCGCTTAGTATAAAGTAAGGGATCTAAATCAACATCATTAGTGTAGACAGTATTTGTGGTAAGCACTGCAAATACTGAGAATGTTTTTTAAAGTTAGAAGGAAAGGGCTTTTGCTTCCCTTATGACCTTCCTTTGACCATTTTAAATTTCCTTAGACTTTATTAAAGTACATCAGTTACATAGTTAAGAAAATTTAAATTAATGTTTATAATATGAAAGTGGTATTATATCTCCAAGATATACATTGAAGAACTGGACATTACATAAATCCTTATTCTTTTTTATAACAAGTATTTGATTTTTTAAAAGATTAGCAGGTGGCATGAATTACAAATAGGATTTGTATTTCTTAATTTTTGATGTGAAATTAATCTGAGTAGCTAGCATCTCTGATTTTAGATATGATTTAATTATAATTTAAAATAACTTGTTACACAAATTAGTCCAGAAGAATTTGAATGCTACTTGAAGATTTGTAATGTTGCCCCATCCCCCTTCCCTTACACACATCAACTTTTCATAATCCCCTTTTCTAATTTCATTTCCAACAGTGAAACGAAGCAGAGATGGTGTAAAAAAAATCTCTTCCTGCATGGTTATATTTTAACCTAAAGATTATCTATTAATTGTTCCTTTATACAATGCTAAATTATCTTGGAAAACTGTGGAATTATAGATGAGGCTTATAAGAATATAAGATGAATATATTAGGACTCAAACAAGTAAAATCAATTCCTAATTCTTATGGCCATCTGTGGTATGACATAGAGGTGCATCTGGGATTATAAAATAATTTCAGACAGGAAGAGAGAAATAAGAAAATGAGTCTATTGTGTGCTTTAGTATAAAGAGCTTCTAGAGCCTTTTTACAAAAGGTGTACAGTTTTAAAACATTTCCTCTCATGTAAAGCAAGGGAACATCCTAAAAGAGTTTGCCAATTCTTAAGAAAGTAAGAAGAGAAGAAGCACGACGAGTTCCTTTAAAAATGTTTTACATGTTCTCTACAATAGCAGACACGGGAAAATGAGTGAGAGCCCAAATGCTTTGAACCCAAAAGAAATGAAACCAGCACAAAAGAAGTCAAATAGGAGCCTAAGGAAGTCAGATTTCACACTAAGAGAAATTAAACTCACTCACTGTATAAGTTTTCTATGGCAACTGTAACAAATTATCCCTTGGTGGCTTGAGACAACACAGATCTACTATCTCACAGATCTGTACTCCACAAGTCTAAAATGGGTCTCACTGGTCTAAAATCAAGGGGTGAGCAGAGCTTCATTTCTTTCTGGAGGTTCTGTGGGAGAATCTGTTCCCTTGACTTTCCCAATCTGTAGACACTGCCGGCATTCCTTGGCTCATGGTCAGCTTCTACTTTCAAAGTCCACAATGGCCAGTCGAGTTTTTCTCACCTCGAACCATTCTACGACTCTTCTGCCCTCCTCTTCTACATTTAAGGAACCTCCATTGTTTCCTGGGGCTGCCTAACAAAGTACCACAAACTAGGTGGCTTAAACAAGAGAAATATATTGTCTCACAGTTCTGGAGGTTAGAAGTCCAATCTCCAGACTTCTAGGTGTCGGCAGAGCTGGTTCTTCCTGAGGGCTGTGAGAGAAGGATCTGTTCCAGGTCTCTCTCCTTGGCTTGTAGATGGCTGTCTTCTCTCTGTGTTTTTGTACCATTTTCCCTCTTGTCTTCTACTTGTCTGTGTCCAAATGTCCTCTTCTTATAAGGACACCAGTCATATTCGATTAGGACTTGTCTGATGACCTCATTTTAACCTGATTACTAGTGCCGAGACCCTATCTTCAAATAAGGTCACATTCTGAAGTACAGGGGGTTGGGACTTCAACACATACATTTTTGGGGAGACACAATTTAACCCATAACAGGACCCCTGTGATTACACTGGGCCTGCTTGGATAATCCAGGATAATCTTAAGGTCAGCCGATTAACAACCTTGACTCCGTCTGCTGCCTTAATCGCCCCTTTGCCATATGACATAACATATTCCCAAGTTCTGGGAATAAGGATGTGGACACCTGGGGGGAGAGGGAATTATTTTACTGATCATACTCACTGTCTCCTTTTCTTTCCTTCTTTTTACTTAATTTCAAGTGTTTATTAGGAAATCTACAGTCTGATGGTACCTATGATATTTTAGACAACTGATAAAAGGAGACTGTTGGAAGGACTGCTGGGTAGGGGGTGGGGGCAACAACTGCTAAGTGTAAAGTACTGACAACATATGTTTTGGGTAAAGAGATATTTTTACAAATCATAAAAGCAGATGTAATACACATAATATTTTAAGAGATTAGAAAGTACACATTTTTGGACATTAGAAGACTATGTTTTACACTGATACTATTATGTCTAAATATCAGATAATGTTGAAAAAATCTGTATGGTGCTAACATTACATACCCTATCTCCCATTGAACACAATTAGTAACCAACTGCATCAAAGAAAAAGTACACTATTTAGTAAACATTATTTTCAAAGACATGCTTGTGAAGAAAAAGACAGACATTTTCTCAAATGTCAAAAACAAAACAAAATTTATAAGCTGTAGAGGTCATATAAGGTCAGGCTGAAATAAAGTAAAATAGAAACTAGTTCTTTTTCAGAAAAAGAAAAAGTTCCAAATAAGTTGGCAGTTCTATAAATCATGCTTTCCCATTCTATTAGTCACATGGAAAAGCTGTGCCTTGCATATAGTAATTTAAAAACCTAGTTTCTGATAAATAATATTTTACTGAAAATAAGTTATAAGATACAGATAACTTACAGGACCTGGAAATGTTCTATGGAAACTGGGATTTGGGATTTGGGTTCAGGCAAACCAGCAAGAGCAAAAAGAGAAGCAGCACCACTTATTATGTGGGTCTATCTACTCTGCATCCCTTGGCTATGTATATTTCAAATAAGGCTACAAAGTAGAGAAGGAGGACTTACAAATGTGAAACTGGGTTTCAGAGAATTTGCATGATTTATCCGAGGTCAAATACTTGTAGGGACGGAATTGGAATATGAACTCAGGTTTGTCTGACTGCAAAGCCCATATTCACTCCACGCAGCTTCCTTAGATCAGAACAAAATATCCAGGATGGGATTTTAATCTCTTTAGTTGTATGACAGACGTTTAATGGGAGTCTATAACTCAAAGCTAACATATATTCAAACTAAATAATCTAAAAATACCCAGCTTGAATGTTGATTACTATATATTAAGCATCATAGTTTTAGGCAATGTATTTTAAAAGAGGTGTATATTCCATGTTTACATTTTCATTTCCTACCGTTTGACCCAGGAGTCCCGTTACTGGGTATATATCCAAAGGAATATAAATCATTCTGTGGTAAAGACACATGCACATGTACGCTCATCGCAGCACTATTCGCAATAGGAAAGACATGGAATCCACCTAAATGTTCATCAATCATAGACTGGATATAGAAGATGTGGAACATATACACCATGAAATACTATGCCATAAAAAAGAATGAGATCATGTCCTTCGTAGGAACATGGATGGAGCTGGAGGCCATTATCCTTAGCAAACTAATGCAGGAACAGAAAACCAAATACCACATATCCTCATTTATAAGTGGGAGCTAATTGATGAGAACACATGGACACATAGATGGGAACAACACACACTGGGGCCTGACAGAGGGTGGAAGGTGGGAGGAGGGAGAGGATCAGGAAAAATAACTAATGGGTACTAGGCTTAATACTTGGATGATGAAACAATCTGTACAACAAAGCCCCATGACACAAGTTTACCTATGTAACAAACCTGCACTTGTGCCTCTGAACTTAAAAATAAACATTAGATAAAATTAAAGTCAAATAAATGTCCAAGAGTTGTCCCTTAATTGTGACTAAAAATTTCTGCTCTCATTAAGACAGTTAAAACTTCATGGGGTGCTTTTTCTGTTGTTTTGTCCATGTGATTTTCTTAGCAAGCTCTTTGTACTAAGGAAATGAAACAACAGCAAGTCTCCCATCTTGGGGCGTAGGGTATGGTGTTTACAAAGACGCTCTTAAGTTCATAGGATGCTTGCTGCCTGACATGTCCTTTTCCAAAAGGCATTTCAAGTGTAATTTAATAACTGAGATAGCTTAAAAGTGAATATATCTATGCTTTACGTCCAGGTAAGTCTAACAGCTACTGGATATAGAATAGTTTTCATAATTGGTATTTTAAACAATCACCATATTACTTCTCCTATATGAACATTTTTTCCTTTCAACAAATAAAATTTGTATATATTTAAGGGGTACAACGTGATATTTGGTAAACATACACACTGTGAAATAATCACCACAATCAAACTGATTAAAACAACTCATAACCTCACAAAGTTATTATTTTCATGTTTTTTTTTGTCTTTTGTGGTGAAAGCAATTAAAATGCACCCTCAGCAAATTTCCAGTATACAATACAGGATTATTAACTATAGTCTGATTGCTGTAAATTGGATCTCCAGAATTTATTCATTTTGCATAACTGAGACTTTCTTGGTGAAAGAATACAAAGTCTCAGTATTAATATTTTCTTTGCAATATTGGCTCTTTGAATAATAGATCAACATCAAAAGTATCTTTTTTGAAAAATATGTTCATTCAGTGACAAATCAGTTTTTAAGCCGAACACCATAATCAGGACATTCTTTTTAAATAGTGATGGTATTTTCTCCAACTATAAAAAAGTTAGACTAGGCATATAGCCCCTGAAATAGTTATTGATGGTAATAAAATCTATATTACTGAACAACCAAGGAACATTTTTAATGCAACTCTTTGTTGATGGGGCTATGATCTCAGATCAGAGCTTCTGGATTAAGAATGAATTTTAGACCGGGAGCGGTGGCTCACGCCTGTAATCCCAGCACTTTGGGAGGCCGAGGTGGATGGATCACGAGGTCAGGAGATAAGAGACCAACCTGGCTAACACGGTGAAACCCCATCTCTACTAAAAAATACAAAAAATTAGCCGGGCGTGGTGGCGGGCGCCTGTAGTGCCAGCTTCTTGGGAGGCTGAGGCAGGAGAATGGTGTGAACCCCAGAACCAGAGCTTGCAGTGAGCCGAGATCGGGCCACAGCACTCCAGCCTGGGCAACAGAGCAAGACTTCGTCTCAAAAAAAACCAAAAAACAAAACACAAGAATGAATTTTAACAAGAAGAAATATTCTTTTAAAAGAAAGATAATCTTCCCTTGCATTTGTGTTTTCTAGGTTTTAAAAGGGGCAGAGAGGATCAGTAACCTGTAATTAACCTGCTGTATTTTCAAACTTCTCATTAATCAGAGCGCTCTCCTTTGTACCTGATGAGATGGAGCAGCAGGGTAATATTTCTTCATTAGTACTGGTTGACTTGTTTTTGGTTTTTGTTTCCTACCGAACACAAAATTAACTGGTGATAATGAAATGGTATCTGTCTTGAATTGCCCCTTGCTATAGGTGCTGTATAGTGAATCACTACAATCTTCCTTGAGGTTGTTATCCATATACTGAAACATGATATTGACTGAATTAAAGAGCCCAGACTCAAGAAAATGAGGTCACACAAATTTTGGAATCCATTTATATGCATGGATACAAAATGTGCATTGCCTTAGATACAAAGAAAAAAATCGTTTTTCTCATCTAAGAAAAATGAGGTATTTTCTTTCCAAAAATATCCATGCCCTCTGTGTCACTACACAATCATGACTGACAGCTGCCCAGAGGGTTTGGTCTCAAGAAAGGCTAATAAATGACCAAAAGAAAAGTAGCTCATTAGGAGTTAGAGAGCAATGATTTTTCATCACCCACAGCTAAATTTGTAACAAATATTATTATTGGCCTTATATTTTCCAAATGGTCTTCCTTCTTTCACTACGGTAGAGGAATATAAGCCCCACTGTAAGTCAGCATCTCTTACAGATGACTCCAGTAGAGGACTGCTAGGCAGCAGGTAAATACCTTAACCAAGGTATTTACTCAGAAATGTACTAACTTCTAGAACAATATTTTAAATGCAGTCATTTCTCCCTCATACTATAAGGTTATGTTCTTAAATATCCCTGTGGGAGTAAAATTGCAAGTTGAAGAAACTATTACTGTAGTAAAAACATGAGATTGGAGTTTATAAGTCAGGAAAGAACCTATAGGAGCCCTTCTACTTTTCACTCACACAATATGTGTATATGTAAATGGTACACACTAAATACAAGTTATTTTTAAAGTTTTATGCATTTTCAAATTTGAAATAATGGGTATTATACTATTAATTTATATCTGTCTTTCATGGCTCTCTAGAAGTTTTTCAGGATTTCTTCTCCCCAAAGTTTTACTAAATTTATTTCATTTTGTACTAAATTTCATTTTGTTCTGTTGCACAGAATATCCATGCTAAAACATCTTCTGTGTCTATTGATCCTTTCAAATGCTCAAGTTTGATAATGCCTTATCAATAAAAGAAAAATATTTATTATAAAATAACAGGTATTTCAGCATGTAAATGCTCAGGAAATACTTTATCAGAAGACAAAAAATATCCCCACTAATTATTTAAATGCTCCCTAGGGGGCGATATCTACCCCAATAAGAACCTCTAATTCTGACCAGAGGTCAGTCAACTGTGGCCCACTGGTTTCTTTGCTAGAACCCACAAGCTTAAGGATGGATTTTTGTCTTTAAATGGTGGGGAAAAAATCAAAAGAAGAGTATTCTGTGACATTAAAAATTCTATAAAATTCAATTTCAGTTTCCGTAAATAAAGCTTTATTGGAACACAGCTATGCTCATTCATTTGTGGACTGTCTATGTCTGCTTTTGTTCTCTAACTGCAGAGTTGAGTAGGTGTGACAGAGACTGAATCGTGCACAAAGTATTTCCTATCTGACCCCTTATAGAAAATGTTTGTAGACCCCAAATTTAGACTAAAACATCCCCCATACATCATTCAGTTGTATATTCTCTGTCCATGATAATACTATGACAAAGTCTATACCATGAACAACCTCTCACTGACAGAATGTAATTCTAAGGCAAGATTTTACTTTGTCTTCTTTTATCTTCTCCTCCGCCCGCCCATCTCAATGTATCTAGCTTTTCTACTTCGGGGTTTTGTTTTGTTGTCTTTGTTTTAATTCTCTCCAATAAGAGTGACTTCTATTGTACATAAAACCCATAGATTGCTGACCCTATATAATAACAGATTATATGTATTTTATATCCCCTAATGACTATTACCTGAGATTACTTCACCTAACTGGCAGAAATGCATCTCCAGCAGATTTCAAACTATTGTTCAGGCTACTGCCCTCCGTCTTCCCTCACAGCACTGCCCCAACACCCACTCCGACTTTGAGCTGTTGACTGTTCTTCTCCAGGGTGCCTTACAAAGCATGAGACACATCTTAATTCCCCACAATACGTGTGTATGAGACCAAGTCTTTAATGAAGGCTGAGGGATGACAGAAGAAAATACAACACAAAATATAACTAACAACTGCTACTAGAATGGCTACTTTTAAATCTGCAGGGCCCAAAACCACCCATTTCCAGGAAATCACCACCTGCCTCCTCCTTGCCTTGGCATCTGGGACCAACTGAGATGTGGAGGAAGTTGCCCTCTCCAATGTAGCACCCACTTCACATTTTATGTTATGTCTGGGAAGATCAACTTTCTTCCCAGATATTTATCTTCTCAAGGGAAACCAGTTCCTCAAAGACAAGGGACTGAGTTGGCACCATGGCTCAGATAACAAAAGCCCAAGTCTTTCAATACAGTTTTCCCAAAGTCTGAATTGTCTTTGATGCTTTGTCAGTCTTTTCTGTAAGACTGAATGACAAGGAAATCAGGTATGCTCTTCTTCCTGACTCTCTCATGATCATATCAAAATCAATTCATAATTTTCAGGCATACAACAGTCTGTATTCAAATTTAGAGTGTGTGCATACTGGGGCAGGAAGGGAAGGGGAAAGATTTTTCACCCTTGGTAGCCATATACCCAGTCTCCATCATTAAACATAACTCTTAACACCTCAGTGTGAAACGCCTTTATTGAGTTGTCTTTTTGTCAACACTTTCTGAGACTAGTGAGTAGGTGCATAACTACACCTACCCTCATAGGGGCTTCTCCAAAATTTAAAAAAAAAAAACATAGTCTTCCCCAAATGAGCGGAAATTCCTGTAACTCTTTCAAAGGTCATTTTTCCCTCTAAAAACAAAAAACAAATTAAGACTCCAGGTCCAGTCCTCTGAATGGAAACTGTAACCAAAATTATTACCATTTACAAAAGGGCATATAGAAACAAATTTGTGTACATTACTTTCCCCAAAAATGAAAATTAGTCTCTTGTTAGAGAGTGACATTTTTATATTCTGACCGTGTTTGTTTTTCAAAACATTAGGATGACATTGACTAGCATTTTGCACAGAATTATCTACTCACCTTTTCCAAAACTTATACAAAATTTTCTGTCTAAACCATTTTTAAACACTTTCAGAGTTTTTAGATTCTTACGGACTTGAATACCTTGGCTTCCAGTTGTGTGTTAAAGAGCTAATTTTGTCCTTGCAGTTTCAGACGCAGGTCACTAGATGCACCTGTCTACACAAAGCAAGCGCAATCAAAAGACACAAGTCTTAGCACATTTTGTAAAGGGTGTTTCTTTCCTGGCTATCCACCCTGGGCACAACCTCTTATTTTATCATTTGTCAGTTTCTCCACCCAATTTACATGTCTTTAGCAATCTCTAAAGAAGTTATTTTATTGTGGGCATTTATAAAGACAGCAAAAAGATTAGATTAGTTGAAAGTTACTGAACTCATGGTACAGGGTAAATCTTACAGAATTTACTAAAAAGTATTGAGAAATGTACATAAATCAAGTAATATATAATGTGAATCTGGCTTTAATCCCCATCCCTATTCATCAGAGGCTAAGGGACATGTCTCACTGTGTGCCACTCTTCATCTCAGGTCCCATCCAGACCAGTCCACATCGGACTAGTCACTTCCTAGCATTAGAACTGATATAGCAGTAGCAAATAATCTTCAGGATTTGTCTATGGTTGCTGAGAGTTCATAATTGAACTATTCATAGAAGGTGTTTAAAAGCTCTTTGTTCTTACAACTACTAAAGCATTTCATGCAGCGTTGAATTCTGCAGAGGTTCATCCTTCCACAGACCCTATAAATTCCTGCTGTAGTTGGAAATGTCTGGGAGTGGCTTCTTTCTCTCTCTTGGCTTATACAGACTACCTTAGATTTTAGTGAAAAGAAAGTTGCCATGATGAATGCAGTGAGAAAACAATCCCTTATGCTACTTCCACCCTCCCTTCTTCCATCACACAGACTTTCTACAGGTCACTAAGCAAGGAAGCTGTTTCATTCTTCAGTATTTTGTATGTGCTATTCTCCACCTGGAATGCTTCCTTATCTTCTCCTTCCATCCATCTAGTCAACTCCTTCTTCATCCTTTAAAGACCAACTCAAGTGTCACCCATTACCCCCCCTTCCTAGGAGGTACCATTCATTCATTTAATAACAAACTTTAATTAACAGGATACCATATGCCAGACACTGCCCTTAAATTTTTTTCTCACTTTTAATAATATCAGGAACCAGAACAACCATTTCATTACTACTGTCTTTAATTGCTCACATTGTCCAGGGCTCATCTTGTTTAAAAGAAAAAAGTTAAGTATCCAACTGCATTCTCCTTCCATCTTTCTTTGTATAGACTTAATTATTTAAGTTTTATTTGATTAAGATCATGGAATTCAATGATTAAAATTTAATTATTAACATTTAAAATAACACCTAATAGTAATCTAATAGTACACTGCTTAAAATATATGAATTATTGCATTTATTAATACAATAACTTTGTCTATAATTCTTAGAAAAGGTTATTTATTCATTCCTGCAGAGAATATTATAGAATTTGAGGCCCCTAGTAATCGAGTGACTAGGATTTTCATATCGAATATATGAAAGATACAAAACAGCACTACTAAAATCACTTAAGGCAGCATTTCTACAAACCAACAAATTCTTTGATTTAAAACAAGGAATTAGGGCTACATATTTTTGTTGAATTTTTACATGTACATTTTTTAGGAATTTTGGTTAACATTTTGATACAAAATTCACCTATCTGCTATTTTTTAGAGAGTTACTTTTCTCAAACTACTAGTAGTACTGTTCACATTATCTAAGAGAGATTTCTAGCATTAAATGTGGAACACAAATGGAGAGCTTCTTAGATGCTGATTCTTTTGAAAACTGAAGTTTTCCAATTTGATATTTCAAAGAAGTTGCCTTTTGTTGGACTTATCATTAGTTATTCTAAATTATTATTAAAAACACATGTAATGTATATGTGAGACACACAGAGAGAAAATAAAAAGAGAAAATAAACATATAAAAGCCTTAAGCACTAAACCTGATGGAATTATTGATGAGAAAAGGCACTCTGAAGACAGTTCCTTTATGAGTAAAATAAGTTTAGCATGTGTGTGTATTTGGAGGTATAACTTTAAGTTATTCACAAGATTCTTCTTATAACTTCTGAGCTATCTGAGGGCATAACAGCTTTCTAAAGGTCAGGAATCAGGGAGATAATGGTTAGAAATAGGTGTGTATGCAGGCAGAATTGGTTATGTGTGGAGGGGAGGTATCAGAGGAGACAATGAGGTAAACTGAGGGATTATTCTGCTGTTTCATTAGGAAGGATAAGTAGCTGTATTAGCTAGGCTCAATAAAGGCTTAGCTGATATGACCAGAAAAGTAGAGAATAATTTATTCTTCTTTCATGACAGAAAGTGAGGCAGCTCTGCTCCATGAGGTCATTCAGGGACATGAGTCCCTCCCAGCTTGGAGCCCTTAGAATCTACATGGTCAAAGTTGATTCACCCCCAATGCCTTTTCCTCACCAGAAAGGTGAGAAAAGGAAGTCTGAACCAGGTAATTTCCTTCTGGGCAATTTATTGTAGAAGTTGTACTTAGTATACCTATTCACATTTCACTGGAGAAACAGAATTTCATGACCATATTTAGCCACAAAGGAGTCTGAGGATGTGGCCTCTAGCTGGGCAGTCAAGTCCCCAGATAAACCCTATTACAATGTAACAGGGAAGAACAAACAGGTAGAAAACCAGGAGGCAGCCTCAGTAGAACTGAAACATTAGACTTGGCCACATAAGTTTCCATTACTTGTATATTGGTCAAGTTTCATGAGACATGCAAAGCCTCGTAAGTGGCCAGCCTCTTAGCCCTCACTTCCACCGAGAGCCCAATCCACTTTGAGTTTTTACTTGGCCGCATTGTTAAATCTTTGGTGACCACTTCAGAAATATATTTTATTTCTTAAATTAAAATGAACTAAAATTAATATTTTTAAATATTTTCCAACAAGTGCACACATCCCTTTTTTTAGTAAATGGAGTTTATTTGGCTGCCACCAAATCTAGATTAGGGATTCCTACATCAACGGCTCATTTGTGCACTCCATCATGGGTTTCCAAATATTACGATATATCTGTTTTTTTACATTGTGGGCCTACATCTTGAAGGAAGAAATTATGTATTGGATCTACGTTACGGTTCACTCCACAGATCTGCACATATTGGGCCACTTACTAACTCTTATACTAATTAGACTGAGTTCACATTCTGACAAATGATGACTTACTTATTTCACATTTTTGAAATGTCAGGACTTTGAGGAAGGATCCACCCAAGCAGGAGAAATCTATACCTTTCTTAAACTGAGAAAGTCTGTGGGGGACCCAGGAGTTCCTTTGATGTCCCCGTTTTCCTAGTAGATCCCCAAGGGTCAACAGGGCTCTGTTCACATCAGAAATGGCTAAAACACTAAAGAACAGATTGCTTACTATTGGCTCATTCTACCCCAGGAGCAGATTAAATACTTTTATGGGCATTCTAAATTAAATTTTAATATAATAGGTGTATGAAACACCTTCATTTTCAAAATTCTGTGGACTTTGGTTAGCTGATGTATTTGCCATGGTACTCGAGTGAAACAGAGCCAACGGTAGACGTGTATGTGAGCCTGAGAAGTCTCAAGATCTGCAGGTAGCAAACTAGAGACCCAGAAGACTGATGATGAAAGTTCCAGTCCAAGTCCAGGTCCAAAGGTGGCACAAGACTGATGTCCCAGCTCAAAGACAGGCAGAACAAGCAAATTTTCCCCTTACACAGCCTTTCTATTCTATTCAGGCATCCAGTGGATTAGATGATGCCTGCTCACGTTGGAGAGGGCAAACTGCTTTACTCAGTCCACTGGCTCATATTTTAATCTCATCCAGAAACATCCTCTTTCCTCAGTATACTGGCTCAGATTTTAATCTCATCCAGAAACATCCTCTTTCCTCAGTCTACTGGCTCAGATTTTAATCTTATCCAGAAACACCCTCATGAAGACATCCAAAACAATGTTTGCTCAAATGTTTGGCACACCACAGCCCAGTCAAACTGACGTAAAATTAACCATTACAACTGGTAACTATTCTTTTTGTCTTAGTAAAAGCTCTGATTTAGATCAAATGTGACAAAACTTTCAGGTAGATAACAGAGGAAATAGTTCTGCTTTTTAAAAAATTAAATTCTAAAGAACTGGCATTTGGTGCTTCAGCCTAGGTGTGACTTGGGGTGTATTTTAAGGAAACAACCACACTCTAAGCACAATTAATATGAGACACTCAGGGTTGTTTGCCAGGAATAGAATATGTACTGCAAATAAGTCTGAGAGGCAACACGTAGTGATTTAAGAAAATGTTATAATAAATTAAATGGTGGCCTTTTTCTCCCCTCTCAGTAGTTTTCCTATAGTATTAAAGACTTCCTGAGATTACTTAGATAAATGTGATATAAAATTAAAATTAAAGAAGAAAATCTACAATTAGGTTTTTCCCCTTATTATATAAGTTTCAGGCTTTTAGGCTGTACCTCTTGAAGTGATGTATAAAAATGATAATGACTCAGATATGGTTAATACAGATAATCAGTTTAGATAATTACTGCAGAAGAGTGGCTCTCTTTTATTTCAACTGGCTATTTTAATAGATCAGATAAGCCTAATAATAATCAAGCAATTTCTCCTTAATTTGTGCTGGGCACATAAAATTTCAACAGGTTTGAAGCATTATTATGCTCCCTTCAAATTCTTCTTAGGGCTCTTTGGGAAACTTGCAATGTTGAAATATTAATCACTTTATTGAGGATGCCAAACCTTAGAATATCAATAGAAAAGTCCCTTCCGAGGACTGCACTGACTTCTCTGGCTTTAAGATGCAGAATATACAATCTTAGTGTCTTTTCTCTTTCTGGGCTCACAATATAAAGCTTACTAGGAAATTCTTTAGGACCACAAAGAAATGAATAGAAAATGGAATATTCTTTAGGACCACAAAGTCAGAGCATCTATTATTAACTGATAATTTTTGGCATTGTGATATAGTTCCCAGTATGAATCCCAAAGATAAAGTTTTAGTGGGCATTAAGTAGCTAAGAAAACATCAGAAAGGAGGTTTGCCTGCCAAACTATGGGCTTGATATTTACATTTATTTCCTCATCTAGTGTCTTTGTATACAAAATAGTACTGTTGGGATTGTCCTGATGTAATTTGCTGACTGATTCCAAGAGTTTCACATACATGAGATAATTATTGCAACTGAGAAACCTGTCAAGAGGAGGAAAGCAGAGAGGGGGTCTTTGATGGTTTCATTTGGATTTTAACATCCTAAACCATTCAAAATTAGACTTCAGGCCTTACAGCTACTCTCCCTCAGCCACTGAACCAAGGCAATAAGCAAAGTGCTTCTAAGGACTGTCGGCTTGTAGTTGATACAGGCAAAGCATCCTTGTCAGGATTCTTAATGCAGGCAGACACGTGGATCTTTATTTTAGATCATTTGCTCTGACAAGACTGTCGATTTGGAGTTGCTGCAACTGTGGGTTAGGGAAGTACTGAAAGTGGCTGCAGGCAGATAAAACCCCTTAAAGGGGGCTTCAGGGGAGGAAGGCCAATATCCTGATGACAAGTCTTCTTACATTTACTTTGAACTTGCAAAAACTAAAGTGAAATCAGTGTATTTTCAGGAGTTAACGCAACAAAGATATAACCATGGCAATTTCCTGCATTTCATGACACCGAGGAAAGAAAAGGGGAGGAGGTGAATTCAAACCACACATATATATTATAAATACCATAGTAAAATTAAGTAAGAAAAGAAACACTGGAAAGAGTGAAGTATATGAAAAACAGAGGACAAAGTATGGGTTGCTTTTTTGTTGTCGTTCACACAAGTAGAAACTAAAGCCAGTCCATATTTCCATGTTTTAATTTCTGCAACTTTTGCTGTAAAAATCATCAAGACAGCCAGGTGCAGTGGCTCACGCCAGTAATCCCAGTACTTTGGGAGGCCGAGGCGGGTGGATCACCTGAGATCGGGAGTTGGAGACCAGACTGACCAACATGTTGAAACCCTGTCTCTACTAAAACTACAAAATTAGCCCAGCGTGGTGGTGCATGCCTGTAATCCCAGCTACTTTGGGAGGCTGAGGCAGGAGAATCGCTTGCATACAGGACGCAGAGGCTGCAGTGAGCCGAGATCATGCCACTGCACTCCAGCCTGGAAAACAAGAGCGAAACTCTATCTCAAAAAAAAAAAAAAAAAATTCAAGATTTAGAAAAAAGTCAGCAGAGGAGTACTCTTGGTCAGTTGGTAGCATATATTGCTGAAGTAAGATAAATGGCTTCTGATTTTGAAAAGCAATTATTCTGCAGAAAGCATATAGTCATCCTTTTAGTGTGATGAACAATGTGTTTACTATAAAATGCTAATTAGCCCTTCAAATTATTAATGTAATTATTGTTCATCTAAGGACATAAATCTGACAGTCCCTAAGGACAGGGGTGTTTCTCATTTTAAAGAAGCATGCTAAAGCACTTTTGTGCTTACC
This sequence comes from Colobus angolensis palliatus, assembly GCF_000951035.1. Classification (NCBI taxonomy): domain Eukaryota; kingdom Metazoa; phylum Chordata; class Mammalia; order Primates; family Cercopithecidae; genus Colobus; species Colobus angolensis. The sequence goes on along the minus strand of NW_012117032.1, from coordinate 2,840,641 downwards.
TACGTGCTTATTTTAAACTAAATCACACTTAAAAGACAGGAGAAATTTAAATTTCACCAAGTTGCCAGTCATTTGAAGTGGACAAAGATGCTCAGAACTAAGAAGAGAGATTCTGAAACACACTGAAACTTGTAATCATAAGTAAGGCATTATTTTTAGGCCTATCAAGCAGATTGAAAGGTATGTACTGTGAATTTCTCATTTAATCCCTGATCAGGCATTTTACTTGGGTCTCTGAAAGAATCATTTGGGCAAGGAATAAAACAAAAGGTAGTGTTACTCTGTTCCCTAACTATAGAAAATTTTGGAGTGGGTCTATTTATTTGTAGCTCTTACAAAACTCCAAAGTTATGTGTCCTCAGGGTTATCTTGCTCTCCTATCCTCCCTGCCTTCTTTGAATAGAGAGGTACCCTCTGGTTGTCTGCAATAAATAAAATTATCTTGCTGCAAAGATGAAAAGCACATTAGAAATTCACCAATCAAGTTCTAGGGGAAAGTCAGTAATTTCAAGAAAGACAAAAGGGAGAAGGATGTGAGAGAGGCAATCCAAAAATGTCTGATATACAAGACAATCCACCTTCATCAAAAACACCACTTAAGTTGCTCATTAAGAACTGGTAGAATCTCTAAGAGTTGGAAATACTGTCAGAAGACAGACCCTCATTTTCAGATGTCTGAGATTTCTTCTTGAACATCCCACAAGTTTAGCACATTCAAATGTTTAAAATAAAACTGACCTTCCCTCTCAAAAGTTGTTCCATCTTTTATATTCTGCATCTCAACACATGAGATCTCTTCTACCAATTCAAATAAACTGGAAATTTCAAAGCTGTCCTTGACCATTCTTTCATTACTACCGCCCCCAGTATGGTCACAGCTTCTGCTAATTCCATATCTAAAACATCTCTTGGCTCTGTCTCTTGCTCATCAATCCCATTTTCTTCCCCTAATCCATGCTGCATGCTCTACTGTCAGCCTTGCTGACTTCTAGACTTCAGACACATCTAACTCCAATCCATCGTTTCATTGCTATTAAAATTACAAACATCGTGGACTGTTTAAAATCACCCTTCAAAAAGTTTCTTATAGTATTATTGATATAAAGCCTCAGATCACTTTGCGCTTTAAGTCTACACTTCAAAACATTCTTCTAAATGCATCATAGTAATTAGGCTAACAATAAGAAAGATTACTTAAATCGAAAAGTGTTTGCTAAAGAAACTAGAGTAAAACCTAATGGCCAAAAAGTAGAATGAGAAAAGGGCTTCGGAGTCAAGAAGTCCTGAACTGTTTCAGCTTACTAGCTGAGGGTAGATTCATCAAATCCCTTCACCTTCCAGTGGCAGTTTCCCACTCTTAACATGGGGAATATAGTCCCGACTTTGGGAGCTGTCCAGGGCTTTAAATGTGGTAACAGGGTTAAGTATCTAATGTAGAATGTCAGAACTCAACACATAATTGCTATTATTATTCTTTGTAATAATTCTGTTTTTTCTTCCTTATCCAAAATTCTGGTTTTTCTTCCTTATCCAAAATTCTGTTTTTTCTTCCTTATCCAAAATTCTGGTTTTTCTTCCTTATCCAAAATTCTGGTTTTTCTTCCTTATCCAAAACTAAACCTATTGCAGAATTCATACTTGGTGATGGTACACAATTCTAGTAAGTTTTATTCTGATTTTCCAGCCCAAATCCTGTGAATGGCAGCAAATTGAAAAGTAGGAAGAGTGAAAATGGTGAGAAATAGTAGATGACAGCAGGAAAGCTTAAGGAGACATGTTAATGTACAGATGAAAGAACTCAAAATGAACAGTAATAGGGCAAACAGCCCTTGCTAGCCCAGAGGCACCCACCGTGTAAGGCATGAGGAAAGAATATAATACGGTGGTAAAGGCACAGATTTTGAACTCTGGCGGCATGGGTTTGAATCTCAGCTTCTCTGCTGACTAGATTACGGTCTTGGACAAGTTTCTCAACCTCTCTGGGCCTCAGTTTCATCCCTGTAAAATGAAGGCAATCATGGTACCTATGACATAGAGTTATATTTAAGTAAACATAAAAGTAAATAACTTATTTGCTGAAAGGCACTTAGAACAGTGCTGGACCCATAATGAACGACCACAAAAGCACTCACTTACATCATTATAGCACAGTATCATCAATAATGCTTATCTGAAAGACTGAACCATCAAAAACTGCGATTATGTTCTGTGTCTTCTATTTTTAAAGAGAAGTGGCAATACCACTGAGAATTAGTTCAATCAAAAATGTTACATTCTGGCCAGGCGTGGTGGCTCACGCCTATAATCTCAACACTTTGGGAGGCCGAGGCAGGTGGATCACCTGAGGTCAGGAGTTCAAGACCAGCCTGGCCAACATGGTAAAAACTCATCTTTACTAAAAATACAAAAAATTAGCCAGGCATGGTGGCATAGGTCTGTAATCCCAGCTACTTGGTAGACCGAGGCAGAAGAATCACTTGAACCCAGGAGGTGGTTGCAGTGAACCTGTATCGCACCACTGCACTCCAGCCTGGGAGACAGAGGTAGGCTCTGTCCTTAAAAAAAAAAAAAGAAAGAAAAGAAAAAAAAGAAAGAAAAAAAAAAGAAAAATTCTAATGAAGGTCTGGTGCTTAAGATAGAAAATTTTAGTTATCTGAAATACTTACATATCTGAAATTCTACTGAGAGTTAACAGAAAAATGAGGTACTTTTAGAATCTGAATTTTTAAGTTGATGTTATTTTTAGCACATTAAAAAGAGTCATTTTGTTTTTCCATGCCTCCAGAATTGAAAGGAGAGAGAGACTCTTTTGAAAAGAGTTCCTGAGCATGGCCATGGTGATGCTCCGCCTCAGTGGAAATTTCTCGGATGGGGGGAGGGAGAAGCTGAAGTAGTAGGGGAAGAATGGGACATGACACAAATATTCCTAAGTGACCTAAAGATCCCATATATGAGATTGCCAGATCTCAGAAGAAGCCTCTTCTACCATGGACACAAGTGTGTCACAGACGCCTTTCTTCTCTTTTCTGAAAAGAAACCACAAAACAAATCGACTTATTCCTGTTCCCTTAACTGAGAGAAACAGGAGATGGTGGTTCTCAAATTTTTACAGATGGGTGAAAATGGCTTACAAAACTCTTGTGAATAGACTGTCTCAGGCTACCAGGTATCTTCACATTAGAGACCTTTAAAAATAGTAAATCATTCCAAAAATGCTGTACTGAATGTTCAATCTAAAAGAAGATTAAAATCATTTATCATCATCATTCATAACTTTTTCACTGTATCTCATCAGGGGAATGAAAACAAGAATTGTATTGATAAACGGCCCCAGTTCAGGCTAATTTTGACAATAAGTTAACATAGGCTTCAATATGTCAATCTCAATTTTTGGAATAAATTTTCTGAAGGTTGAAAGAAATGCCTGCCCTATGCCAAGAAAACTTAAAAACCACTGTGCCATCTTACAGTGTAGCATCTTTTCTCAAGTAATCCTTCCCAATAATCTTAGAAAACCTAAAAGAGGTTGCCAGGCCTTTGTAGTCAAAAAGATTGGCTGACATTGTCTTTCGACTACAGTTGTGAGCGCTAAATAAATATCTGACAGGTAATTCAAGAAGATACTGATTTTATTTCCTAACAGAATCTACAGGATTCTCTTAGTATTCATGGCTTAGCCCCAAATAATAACCAATTTTTTCATGGATAACATCCAGCTTAAGGATTACTAAAAGCCTGACATTAATATTTACCTTTAAAAAAACTAGAAAGCAAATTTGAGAGCATATAAAAATAAAAATCTACTGAAGTCAAGTACTTTATCCCATCAATACACGAATATCTATTAGTATTAAGCATGATATGATTAGCTCAATAAATACAAGGAATTTCACAAAATTCCCACCTTTTTCTAAGAATAGCAAAAATAATGCCTGACATTTATTAAACACCTCCTGGTTTCCAGGCCCTATGCTAAGGGGTTTAGTGTGTTATTTCCTTTTACCATCTCATTAACCCTATCAAGAAGATAGCATCACAGACTCCATTTAATAATTAACGTTTAGAAACCCTAAAGAACATGCCCAACATCTTACCTCCAAACCTGCCTTTCATTCATCATAATATACAAATTTTGTTTGTAGTAGAAAAAGGAATATAAGTCAACAACTTTAACATAACAAACTATATTTACCTTAAGCTGACAGCCAATATCTACTAATGGCAAACAAAAAAATCTATGCTTACTATCACCATCATTATGTGAGACTGTCAGTAAGCTCTTGTTAATGCAATAAGACAGAACAAAAAATAAAACAGATTTAAACATAGAAAAGAAAGAAGAATATAGATTAAAATACAAATAAATATCCATACTTAGGAAGATACTTTCTTTTATTGAAGGAGATAAATTTTCCAAGCATAAATATATGAAAGGAAATATATACCAGTGATATATTTCCCTACACTCAAAACATCAAAATCAAAAGGCAAAAACAGACAGTAAAAATATATAATATCAATGAATATAATGGACCATACCTCAAGAAAAAAAAATGAAATGAAAAGGCAACAAAAAAAATTGGGGGAAAAAAACCTTACAGTAGTTATGAAGAACACAAAGACCCCATATAAAAGATATTAACAGTTTACATCTGGGCGTGGTGGCTCATGCCTATAATTCTAGCACTTTTGGAGGTCAAGGCGGGCAGATCACAAGGTCAGGAGTTTGAGACCAACTGGCCAACATGGTGAAACCCCGTCTCTACTAAAAATTCAAAAATTAGCCAGGTGTGGTGGCTCGTGCTTGTAGTCCCAGCTACTCAGGAGGCTGAGGCAGGAAAATCGCTTGAACCTGGGAGGCGGAGTTTGCACCATTGCACTCCAGCCTGGGCAACAGAGTGAGATTCTGTCTCAAAAAAAAAGAAAAAAAAAAGATATTAACAGTTTACATAGAAAATGCAAGTGGATTAATATGTAAAAAAAATTAACTTCACTAGTAATTGAGTGTAATCTTAAAAAATAAGGTATGCTTTATATCTACCAAAATAGCAAACATTTCAAATATTTTTTGAGGACATACTGCAACAATTACTTGTAGAAGGGTAAATGTCTCTAACTTCTCTGGTCAGAAATTTATCAACAAATACAGACTCTTAGACACTTCCTATCCTTTGCTATGGTCTGGATGTTTGTGTTTCCTCAAAATTCATATGTGAAAACCTAATCACCAAGGTGAGGATATCTGGAGGTGGGGCCTTTGGCAGTTGACTTAGCAATTGATTAGGCCCTTTTATAAGGTCACGCAGGGATTACTGTCCTTTTTATTAAAAAAGGCCTTTACAACTCCAACAATCCTAGGCATGCCTGCTGTAATTCCCATCATCCTGTTTCCTACACTAGAGAGAGACACACTCCCCCCTCCTTCATTTAAGGTCTCATGGAGAAGGCACTGTCTATGAACAAGAAACTGAGTATGCCTATGATGTGACTTTGGACTTCCCAGCCGCCAGAACTGTGAGAAATAAATTTCTGTTGTTGATGAGCCACCCATTTGGGATATTTTGTTGTAGAAGCCCAAATGAATTAAGACACCCTTTGGTGTAATAATTCCTGTGGTACATATTTACCCTAAGGAAACAATTAAAATTAGAAAAATAATTTACATAGAAATATATTCTTTGAAATTTTATATCTAGCACTGAAAAGAATGAAACCAGCCTAGCTATTGAACAATAGAAGAATGGTTAATTTTATTTCAGTCTTTCGACAGAATGTTAAGCTTTTAAAATGTTTCAATATTTACTTAAAGTGATCTATCTCAAAATGTAAATATCAAAAGCTAAATGAAAAAAGGATAGAATATTTATATACAATATGATCTCATGTATCTCCATATTAAGAGAAACAGATTGTAAGTAAACTATATGAAAATGTTGTGAGTCAATATTTCTGTGTGGCAGGTATATAGTTGATTTTGATTTACATTTTTATCCATTTCTACATTTTACAAAGTTTCTACAAGGAACTGTTACAACACTTATACTTAAAAAAAAAAAGTTATAAATATGAAAGTGCCTAAATTAATAGTATCCTGTGGGTGAATAATTTTGTACTATCTCAATTTTTGTCAGCCAGGAACTCCGGTATTAGTGATCTATTTTCATCCATACATCTATTCAACCTTCACAAATAAAACAGCTTCCATGTCATTGTTCATGTTCATTAGAGTGAACTGATGCCAATGACCAACAGTGTGGTCCTGATGGCAAGCACACCTCTCAGACTGCAGTTCTGGAGCCGAGCTTTCTTACCACAGCACAGACTGTCAGTCCTACCAAAAGAAGTAGAGAACGGAAGAAGAGTGAGAAGCCAGAGGAAGACAATTGCCAGGGTCTGAACTCAAAGTTGAAGCAACATGTTCTTCAGTGCAATGATGAATCTGTCAAGGCAACATGGTACTCGTTCCTGATTACCCTCAGACCATTAACTGTGAGGACCTACAGGAACATGTTTTCACCATTTGGGATATGTGTCAGTTTGCTCAATTCAATAAATAACCAGTTCTCACTCGACAAAACAGTTGGAATTCATTAAAGTCTGCTAAATTTTGTGATAAGGACGCATGTGATTTCCAGAGTGAAGTGCCTTCATGAAATACTTTCCAAACAAGTTTGACGACACTTTGAGCAAACCCCTTCTTTATTCTAAATATCTACAGAATTATATGTGATACACAGACATCATTATATGTCTGCCAGCCAACTACACTGTACATCAAGAGTCATACAGAGACAGAGAGATTTACAGTCTTCTAGTGCTTTGAAATCAACAATATCTACCCAATTAAACTCAATGCTTGTCCATGGTGGAGGAAACATTAGATGAATTATTTCAAATTCTAAGCACTGATTGTATAGGGGCAATGGATAAGTGAAATGACTCTTTTTCATTTTAAATTCTGTTGCATTTTCCCCAATTTTGTCTCACTGAGTGTATGTTACTTTTATAGTGGGGGAAAAACCCCTTACAATATTTAATGTTCTCTTCCCTTGCAGAAATTAAAACCTGGCAAGGAGGACAGATTTTACAGCTAGCTATATGCCAGTGTAAAGAGTGCTATACCTACAGTGCAAAGTTCTAGGGGAGTTCACAGGGGAAGGAGAAGATTAATTCTGCCCAGGAAGGAGGAGGCGCCATGAGGATGAGTGAGCTAAACAGAGGAAGCAGTTTATGAAATGAGCCTTGATGGATGAGTAATATTTTTATCTGGCCAAGAAGAGTGTTCCCAGAGAAAGATCAGCATGTAGAAACTCAAACATGAGAGTAGAGCACATACTAGGGGAAGGACAGTTAATCTGGAGTGACAGCCCTTATCTGATGTGGTAACCCCAATTGTCAATCCCTTCCAACTCAATATTTAGTCTTCACTAACTTTTAATTTCTCAGTATGCATTTGGGTTAAAACTGATTTCTTATTTTACCACGGTTCACAATAAGTAGGACTGCATGCCTCATCTGTCTCAATCTGAAGATTATTTCAAAAATGAAACTAATTTCAAAATTAAACGGATTTAAGTATTCAGCCAATTCATTTGATTTGCATTTTAGAGATTTCTGTTGAGAAATTATAATGATTCCTCACAGCTCATTATTTTTCACAATTTGATTAAAGGTTCTGTAACTTAGCTAATTCAGGTGTGGAAAAACATTTAGGCAAACAGTTTTAAGTGATTTTATGACATGCGCGTGGATGTGAACAGTAATATAAGTTAGAAATTCTTTCTGGTATTTTAGTCAGAGTCTTCACTGAATCAACAGAAAGCCAGATGAGGGAAATCATTTGATGGCAACAAAAGGACTGGGGCTCTCATCTCTGCTCCTCCATCTACTAGGCAAGAAATTACAGCCAATGATAAACTCTGAACCTTGTTTTCCCATGTGTGAAACAGACATAATAGTACCATGCACTCTTTACTTCACAGGATGATTAAAATCACATCAGGTAGCACATGCCATAGTTTATGCAATTCTTAAAGCCCTTAGAGCTCATCTTATGAGTTCTGTAAATTCTGCTCTGAGAAGCTTCATTCAGGGTCCCCTCACAGCAAAATGAAGGCATGGTTGAGACAGGCTCAAAGACACTGCTGCAGGATGGGTGGGGCTCCCCTTCTTAAATCTCTACTTAAGTCTAAGGAGTCCTCGATTACCTGCTTTACATAGTAGGCTCCAGAAAACCTTTCATACAAAGAAAATATCCAACAGTTTAAAAGGATTGAAAAACACCGATTTATCCCAATTGGCTCATTTTACGATGAGAAAAGTAAAACCCAGAGAAGCTAAGTAACTTCCCCAGCTTTAAGTAACTGCAAACTGGTAAGGCAGATGATTGAATCCAAGCCTTCTGTCTCCAAGTTCAATGCCTTTTCTACTATAGCCTATGGTGAAGTTACACAAATATTACATACTGACATGGAAGTGCTAAGAATCAGGACAGTTCTGTACAGGAGATATGATATCACCTAGACAGTATGAAAATTCCATTCAGCAATATAAAATGAATTTGTGTACTTATTCAATAAATATTAAGTGTCATATGTGTCCCAGACATTGTTCTAAGCACTGCTTTCAGCCCTATAAAATTCAGTTTCCAACAAAGAAGTTATGACGTCTAAGCTTAACACTGGAATAAAACATCTCCATTTTTGCTGAAATGGATGAATAATTAGTATAGTAGTATAAATGTGGTTACTGCCCATGCAAAAACACCTCTTTAATTTCTGTAGTGATATAAACACTAATCTGCTTGTATCTGGGCCTACTCTTTCTGAAATTTCTATTATTAATTTGCTCCTTCTATCAGAAGCTAACACGCCACTTGTGGAGTACATTCCACCTACTTTCACCTTCAAGGAGCTGGATCCTACAAGCATCTCCTTTCTCTTCTGTATATTTATTTTCTCTCTTTCTGGTGATCATTCTGCAGCGCATAAATATGCTCCAGTGACTGTCACCTTAAAAGCAAAACAAAAACCTTCCTTGCCCCCATGACCAACTGCCACTCACTTTCCTTTCTTCTTTTCCAAGCAAGTATTTTTGGAAAGACTTGTCTGCAGTCACTGTGGCCTTCCCACCCTTACCCCCACCCCATCTGTTGTCAAAGGCAAGCTCCACTGCTTCTCCCCTCTGGAATATGAGAACAGGGATCCTGCCCATTCACCATGTATCCCAGCACTCAAAACAGCAGCCAGCATATGCTTAGCTCAGTAAATATTTGTGGAATGAATAAATCATCTAGAACCATACAGTGATTTAGTGAATTATATAATATACAGCTTGTCAGTTTCTCATATATTTCAGAAAGATAGGTCACAATATATGCCAAATTTTACTTGATTACAAATTAAATTACTTCAGTCACTATTTGAAAAAACTTATAATGACCCAGAATGCTAGAGTAAAGCAAACGTATAAATGTAATTTAACTCCTACCAAACTTGTGACAGGATATTTTTGTGTAAGTTGGGAAAATAATTCTAAAATCCATTTGGGAGAATAAATATTTAAAAATAACCAGGAAGACTTGACAAAGAAGAATAATGTGGATAAAACCGCACTGCCAGATATAAAAACTGTGTTACAAAATAATAGTAATTAAAACAGCGTGAATCTGGCACAGGATGAGAGATCAAAAACAGAATACAGAGTTCAGAATTGAGCTCAAGTGTATTTGGGGATTTGGTAAATAAAAAAGATAGCATTTCTAATAGGGAAGGAAATAATGGTTATTCAAGAAAAGGTATTAGGACAATTGCCTAGATGCTTGCTAAATAAATAAGTATCCCTCCCTTACTCCTCACACTGAATTCCAAGTAAATTCATAATAGAAAATAAAGCATTGGAAAACCTTTTTCTAGCCTTGCAGTGAGGAAGGCCTTTTGAATGTATCAACAAAACTAGAACCATAAAGAAAACCACTGACAGATGACAGACGCTACTTAGAAGTGAAAAGAAATATATACATGGTAAAAGCAGAACAAAGTAGAATAGGAAACCCTGTCAAGAAGATTAAAAGGCGAACAAAAATCTAGCAAACCCTTTTGCTACGTACATATGACAAAGGGTTACAAAAAAGTTATGTTTCATCAACAGGGAAAAGAATATCCTGAGACATAAATAGGCAAAAGAAACAGATAAACTACAAAATAACAAATATAAATGATCAGTAAACACATGAAAAGATGCCCAGTCTCATGAGTAATCAGAAGAATGCAAGTTAAAATATTGAATTGTGTTTACCTATTAGCCAGCTAAAATAAAAAAGACTGACAATACACTGGGGTTCAAAAGGGGACAGAAAATGGAAGTCTTATGCGCTATCAGTGAGAGAATAAATTGGTATGTTTCTGAGAGTTGGTTTGGCAACTAATATAAAATATCCATGAAGGGAACAATCAGACAATTAATATATGATACAAATTTCAGAGTCACTTGTAATTGAAAAGCAGTCCATCAGGAGATTATTGAATATGTAATAGTTAATCCATACAAGGAACTATCATAGAGACCTGATTATGGAGATCAACATTTTTGAAATGTAGAGAGAGACCCACAGTGCTCGCTTCAGCAGCACATATATACTAAAATTGGAATGATACAGAGAAGACTAGCATGGCCCCTGCGCAAAGGTGACACGCAAATTCGTGAAGCATTCCCTATTTTTACAAACCTGCACATCCTGTCCATGTATCCTGGAACTTAAAATGAAAAAAAAAAAAAAGAACAAATGAAAAAGAAAACATAACAATCCAACAAAAAATGAAAACAGGCAAAAATTAAAAAATAAACAAAAAGAGATCCGCAATATGTCAGGTGGAAAAAGCAGATTCTAAAACTATTCTACCTCCTCAATATTTCTTGACCCAATGCCCTTCCTCCATCTGCATCACTACTCTGCAACATCCTCTCTCTCCTGGTCCTCCAGTCTCCTCTCATGCCTTCCTCCTGTTGATCTTCCACACTGCCGCTGGGGGGAGAGTCCTACAATGCTAGCATCTGAATCTTTTGCTCCTCACTTAAAAATTGTAATAGCTTGCCATTGCTCAGAAAGGTTACTGCCCTTGCCTGATATGCTCGCACCTCCAGCTCCCTCTCTTGCCTCTCTCTCCCACTTGCTCTAGTCACCTTATTTCAGTTCTTCTGTTCCCGCCCTACCCCACCCCCGACTCCAGCCTTGCTCCTTTGCATTTGTTCTCTGTCTGGAACCTTCTTTGCTCACACTCCACCTCCCATCTCCACACTGTGCCTATTAATACCTCTACACCTTTACGCACTCAGCACAGATGTCGTGTCCTCAGGGAAGTCTTCCCTGTTTACCCACCCTAAATCAGCTCCACTTTTGTAGACAGTCGGTATCTGCAGATGCAGAAGCTGTGGATACAGGCTGGCTGTAAATGACTTGAGGGGTTGAAGTATCCACAGGGAGTCCTGGAACCAATCCCCATGGATACAGAGGACAGGTTGTACCCTCACAGTTCTCTTCATTCTTCCTCAGTCACCTTGTTACAGCTTGGAATTATGTATTTCTAGATTATATCATGACTATCCATCTCCATCTTCACGCTGAGGACAAGGACCATGTCTCCTTTCCTCATCATTGTATCTCTGCTACATATTAAACACATTTTAGAGACTGACATGATCACACACTGAAGCATCCTGAGTGAAAGAAGGAAAGGCTAGAATAAGGAATTGCTACTCTATTACTTGACAATTGATAAGAAATTGATGAAGAGTTTTAAGAACTTTTTAATTATTATGGTAAAAATGTGCATAATTCATCACAAATTTTGAACCAGGAAAGAAGCAAGGTATTTTTTTCCTACTATTTGTCCTTCCCAAATCAGAGACTCAGTGGTGCACTGTCTGGCTGTTGAACAAGAGGTGGCAGTCTCATCCCCAGTGGCGACTGCCCAGGTCAAATTTACAGCAAACTCTGGAATTCTGATGCTGAGAACCAGACCCTTTTGAACCCGGTGGCCTTGTCTCCTAAATGTTGCCCATAATGAAGCCAGTTTTATTTTCCATTTGTATACTGTAAATCAGAAATTCAATGTTGAATTTATTCCAGATTTCTTCTTCTTACTCTCTGTTGCCATGTTCCTAAGATAGTTTCACTTTCTTGGGAAAATTTCACTTATAAACCAAAAAAGGGGAAGATCAACTGCCCCTTATCTTCTCTTTTCCTAGGCTTTCCACACCACACTTCACAGTGCCCATCAAATCGAGCCATACCCACCTAGGAAACTCAGGACAGATATTTTGCTTCCCATAGTTATCAAATGGCTCCCAGCTCGACCTTGTATTTTTAAAATTTGGAATTGTCAATGTTTATTTGTCAATGCAGTGAAGAATCCAGGGCTTTGCATAGAGCCCAGCCATTTCTCCCAGGTAGGCTACTCTGACCTCACTTAAGAAGGTGAAGGACATTTGGAGAAGAAGACTGCAGTGGTTCAAGGTGGCTAATGGTTTTATTTTTTAAGGATGCAAGAAACTAACAGTGCATTTTGGCATCAAATAAAATTATATAAATTGTGTATAGCCGTAGGCAGATTGGCACCTGTGGATAGTGGGTGGTTGAAGATTTATAGTCAATATTTAGTCAATAGCTCAGTCACTGTCATAGATAGAAATGTCTCTGACTTCTTTTAAGCATTATTTGCTACTTCATGTTAGTAAGTTTAGGTAATCATTTTCCTGACCAGTCATATAAAAATAATTTTTTAAAAATACATCTCAAAGACATTTGACATAATAGAAAATGGGGTTGGGTGTGTGTTTATATACATGGTGTAACTGAAAGAGCAGATTTCCAGTTGGCAGACCTGCAGCAAGCCATTTAACATTTCTAGAACTAAGAATCCTTACCTGTAAAATTTAAAAATAAACCAAATTAGGTCCGAAGCCCTAATCTCCTTCTCATTAATTTTTTAATTTACGTAATAATCTGATGGTATCTCACTTACAGCATTAATCAGATCTGACTTGTGTTTTAGGCATCTGAGTTTGTCATACTTTAGCCACTCCCTCTACCTCCCCCAAGTTCAGGCCCTGGAAGCCAGGGATTTTGTTTCATTCATTTGTATGTTCCCTGCTATACCCAGAAATTGTCTTGAATGCTCAGGTGCTCAGAACAGATTCCCAATCGAACGTGAGTGGCCAGGAATGAGCAGTACCTCTAATACCACAGTTATATAGTCTGGATTGTCTCCCCAAAATTCCATGTTGACGTTCTACCCTGCAGAACCTCAGAACACAACCTTATTTGGAAACAAGGTTCTCACAGATGTAATTAGTTGTTCAGATGAGGTCATTAGGGGGCCCTAATCCAATGTGACTGGGGTTCATATAAAAATGGGAAACTTGTGCACAGACACACACACACACCCAGGAAGAATGTCATGCAAGAAAGAAGGCAATGATTGGGGTGAGGCTTCTACACCCCAAGGAATGCCAGTGATCACCAGTAAACGTCCAGTAGCCAAAGGAGAGGCTTGGAACATCCCTCAGAAGGAGCCAACCCTCCAAACACCTTGATCTTGGAATTCCAACCTCCAGAACTGTAAGACAATAGATTACTGCTGTGTAAGCCACTCAGCTTGTGGTACTTTGTCACTGCAGCTCTAGGAAGAAATACGCTCTCTGCTTCACCACTTGCTGCCTCAATAGAGGTAGAGCAACAAACTCCTCAGGGCCTCCATGGTGTTTACCAATGTCGCTGCCAGAGGGCCAAGCCCACCTGGCCGTCACTACGTGTAATCTCTGCATCTGACTACCTCCCTCACCCTGTCTCTCCATCCACCCTCCTGCATGGCCTTGGGGTGTTTCAATATTCTCCACCTTTTCTTACAATGGTCCTTCCACCTCCTTGCCCTAAGAGGAACCTGTGTTCCCCTGGAGGAAACCGCTGTCTAGAATCTGCAGCTACCTTCAGTGGAGACTATTAGTCATTCACACTCCTCATGCCTCAAGGCCAAGACTTTGAGTTGTTCAAGACTACTTCTTCCTCCTCCCCTTGCAAAACCTCCCACTTCTTTAAGGTTCACACTGTACCCTCTGCCCTCTGCCCCCTTATCATAGTTACATCATTCACAGATACTGAGAGAAAAGTGGTAAAGAATATGGCTCTGGGGCCAGGCTGTCTGGGTCTGAGAACTAACAGACTTGACACTCACTAGCAGTGGTGCTTGGGAAAGTTTACCAACCTTTGTAACCCTCATTGTTTTCATCTATAAAATGAATGTAACAATGATATATACAATTCATAGTGCAGTGCCTGGTACTTGATAAGCACTGAATAAACATTAGGTATTATTATGTGAGTTTTTAGGACTGAGTCATCTTCACCTTTCCCCTCTAATGACTGTCTTCTTCTTCGATGCCTTCCATACATGCGTGGATGACCCCTCCCAACCCTGGATTGTTGGTTCTTTGATCTCCTTACCTCCAATGACCTTCTCCTTCACATCACCTGAACCACTGATGCCCCTGGTCACATTCCAGCCTTATCAACTCCAAAATCTCTATTACCTCCAACTTCTGAAATTAAAAAGATCCCATACTCTGATCACAGATGTTAATGTTTTGTCATATGTGCTTTATATTTTTTTGAAATAAATTTGTCTACTAGTAAAAAAAAAAAAATGTTCAAATGCTCTCGCTAAAAAAATTCTATGACCCTGGCCGGATGCGGCAGCTCATGCCTATAATCCCAGCACTTTGGGAGGCTGAGGTGGGCGGATCACGAGGTCAGGAGATCGAGACCATCCTGGCCAACATGGTGAAACCCCGTCTCTACTGAAGATACAAAAGTTAGCTGGGCCTGGTGGCACGTGCCTGTAATCCCAGCTACTTTTTCGATACTGTTAGAAACCATCTCCCTCTGAGACTGTGCACCAGCCTTGCAATGAAGTGAAGATTGTTCCTCAATCTCTCTCCAGGCATAGTATCTCTCCTGTGTGCTCACACACTGTGTGTGTGTGTGTGTGTGTGTGTGTGTTCATGCAAGGCCTTGCAGTGAAGATTGTTCCTCAATCTCTCACCAGGCACAGTATCCCTCCTTTGTGCTCACACACTCTGTGTGTGTGTGTGTGTGTGTGTGTGTGTGTGTGTTCATGCACGCACACCATGTGGAGAGGTACATCTTGGTAAATTAGGAACAAGCACCATTGAGGGGATTCAATTCACTATAACCTTAATAGCTATTTCTTAGAGAGACTACAGAAGAGTACTCTCTCTCTAGTGGTTGCTGCTATTAATAGTATTGCCCTTTCCTCTCCAGAAAGAATATTAGTTCATTCAGAAA
The DNA here is from genome assembly GCF_000951035.1 of Colobus angolensis palliatus. Classification (NCBI taxonomy): domain Eukaryota; kingdom Metazoa; phylum Chordata; class Mammalia; order Primates; family Cercopithecidae; genus Colobus; species Colobus angolensis. The sequence continues at coordinate 2,825,280 of NW_012117032.1, read as the reverse complement.
AATCACCATCCAAGTTAAAAGTCATAAAATTCATTTTCTGAACTCTTCCTTTCTAGGTATTATTCTGGAAATCAATAATTTAATTTACTAAAAATTAATAATTTTTTAAAACCTCTATGGGTACCTTCACCTGTTCACCCTTTTTTTTTAAGACCAGTTTTTATCTGCTCAGAGGGCTTAACACATTCTCTTATACTTTTTCAAACTCAGCCTCATCACAGCCCACTGATAGTTCCATAATCAACAGTGACTTCTAGGAATGGAGCTCCCTTCTGTTAGACAGCTCTCCCACAGGCTTACACATGTTGCCTCCAGATGACTTGGCTTTCATCCTAGAGTTTGTAATCAACCCAGGGTGTGGATACATGCTGCAGGTGAATTTTTAGCAAACCTGGAAGATATCTCCACATGAAGCAGGTAGGAACTTCAATCCATAAATGCACATATGCAAGAGACCAACTTTATTTTTTCATTATTCCCTTTCCATTCTGAGCCTCTATCCTGCAGAGGTAGCAGGCAGTTAATCCCCAGCAAACAGCAACTCTGCTTTTCCTGGGGTTGACCTAACTTCCTGGGGTCAGGGGAAGCCTTCATAGTAGTAAGACATTGCTGAGGGCATGTGCAATTTGTCCACACACAGTCTCCTCTGAGACATCCCTTACTGCTGTCTGTTTATCCCTTCAAGCCTGGCTGTTCTTGCCACTATGTATGTTCCCGGGGACCATGAACTGTTTGGTTTCTATGCTGTACTGAGGCACCAGCGTCTCTGTGAAACTATCCAAGACCCCATATATAATGTGCTGCCAGTTACTCTAGTGGGAGAGGTAGGTATTGCTTCCATGGGCATCTAACCCAGGATATAAGAAACAGATTGCCCTAATCTCAGTATCTTCTGGATTCTTGGAGGCTGACTACTTCCCTAAGACTTTCTCTGGAACCCACCTACATCTCTGCCCTCCTTACTCCCCTTCCATCTATTTCCCATCCTTATCCAACCTCCCCATACTGAAGGAATATTTTATCTCATTCAGGAGAATAATTTTCTCTGCCTCATGAAGTTTCTTTCAGGCAGTTTGCCCAGAGTCCTCTTGGCCTGGCCCACCCGCTCCTGAGGTAACAAAGCACATGATGCCTGCTGTAGCCCTGCAGCTCTGTGGAGTTTCTTGAGCATTCAAGGCCTTCCCAGGGTCTGGATACTCTCAGGGCTCCCTGACTGGCTCCTTCTAACCAATCCTGCCTCCATGTAAATGTCACTTCCCCAACCACCCTATGCAGCCACCCATCATCTTGCACTACCTTGCTTGTTACAGCTCATCGTTTTTATAGCCTTATTACAGCTCATCATTTTTTGTCTCTTTCTTGCTTATCTGTTTATTGTCTGTATTCCCTCTGGACTGTAAATTCCAGGAGGACACAGACTATGTCTGTCTTGTGGTTAAGAACATGAACTTTGGAGCCAGCCTGCCTGGGTTCTAATCTCAGCTCTGCCAGTTACTAGCCATGTAATCTTAGGAAAGTTACTCAACCTCTGTGACTTAGTTTCCTCATCTGTAAAATGAGGGAAACACACCTCATAGCGTAATTATGAGAATTAAATGAGTCAATGCCTGGCACATAGTAAGTACTATAAAGTGTTTATTAAAAGAAGTATGTAGCATTTAGTACAATGTCTGAATCTTAAAAGATGCATGAAACATTTTTGTTGAATGTAGGAATTAATACAAGAATGAATGAATGCTATAACTCCAAACAAATGTAGTCTTCCACCTGTGATTCACTTGCTCTGCTAGCTAAGTTAGAGTGCAACAAGATCAAGGCTATCTGTCTGAATCCTAACAAGGACAGTGTAACTTATGGCTTCATACCAATTAACTACATCCCTAGCCTGTGTAGCCATCTAGCAATTGCACTGTGCTGTTCACAAGTTGTAATGAATGAGAGTCTTAATGGGTCAATATTTGTCTGTCACAATTAGTATACGAATCATACATAGTACATGTCTTAATTACTCTAATTTTATAGTTTTATCTGCTTTGTAAATGATAGTTCTTGTTTCTAATCATCCTATAAAAATTATGTAATTTGCCAACAATAATAACAGAACCTGGAAAGAGTAATATCAATTTAATTATGGTCTTCTTAAAATAATTTATATACATATATATATGTACATATTTACTCAAATAGCTGGTTATGATCAGGAGATCATAATTAGCAGATTAAATCATGAGCCAAGTATTTAAGGGATAATCTATGGAAGTGTCTGAAAAATCTTTCTGCTGATATTGACATTTTATTTTCAATGTGTAAAACAACAACAAAAAAGGAAAATATTAGATATTTAAGAAGATATAAAAATGGTTCTTACAGATGAGTTATTATGAATTGAAGATGGTCTCCCCTATCTACAGAGCACAGGCCTTCTTGTTTTATTCATTTGTGCGCTTTGAGACTCCTGAGTATATACTTTTCTGTTAGCTTTGCTTTTCTCTGTCCACTCCAGGTCACTCTACAGGAATCAATGGCATAGTCAGCATGGCAGAGTCACAAAGAAGCATGGCCCAGTAAGAAAGAAGATTACACTAATACTAACAAATAGAAATGAGTTAGAAGGATGTATTTACTGTGCAAAGATCTAGCCTATATCACTATGTTCTGAGTGGCCAGCACAAGTCTCCCAGGGAGGACGGGGTGGTCCCCTTGACCCCACAATGAAGGGAAAATTACTATTTCTCTGGCCCAAACTTATCAGCTTTTAAGGAGCACAGAGTTGTCATGGGTAAATGAGAATACCTTCATCAACCTGTTCATACAGTACATTTGAAGTTTAGTCAAGCATGAAAAATATGAAACTTTTATCCACATGACTAATGGAATGAAGACATAAGTCAGACACATTTTGCAGTGACCAATCTCTCAGACCCTGACTGCATAGTCACTCACTGCTAATTCACATCGGGTTTTCAGCAGGGTTCACAGAACACCAGCAATTGTCTGTACCCCACAGAGCAGGACGTCTGAGAAGTTTAGTGAATGTTCCTCACAGCAACATGTTCTATATTCCACCATTAATTCCACAAAGTACTCGAGTAGCATAACTTCTAATTTAACCTCTTCTTTCTGCTTTCCTTGGGTCTCATGTTCCAGTCTTAAAATCCATATAGCTAGAAGGCCACATATGGAAATGATATCTCCCTGTTACACTTGATTTTGTGTCAATATCATGATTCATTTTATACATTGCTTCTCCAGCCCAAAATCCCATCATGTTTTGTTCAGCTCACTGGATCAAAAATATATCACTGTATCATTTCCCCACTGGAAAACATACTACTGTCATTTTTTTTTCATGGAAATCAGTCTTTAATATTTGTTCACTAATCTTCACCTCCCCCACCAATGCCTCTCTCCACCCCTGCCTAAAATTACTCATGATTCCGATAAGTTAATATATTGGAAGGGAAAAAATTTGGTTTGAGTCTCAGGGACCAATTTATGATCATCTTAAATCAGCCTCTTTTTAATTGATGAGTCTACTGCAAATTGCATACTTTGGTTTACTCTGTAAAAAATACAATTAAACTAAGGCAAAGCTGGTTATGACTCATGTATAATGAAATGAAAACAGTATCATCATTAAGCACCAAATAAAGCCATTGATTCCGTGTATTATTCTGTCAGTTTTAATTGAATTGCATTTCCCCCTTTCAGTTCTTAATTATGCAGTTCATGCTGAATCTTTATTTTTATGCACAGAATGGGATAATGTTCTCTTCCTCCTTACCTTAGTGTCTAAAAATATAAGCCTATTGAGAACAGAAAAGTCTTTGTTGGTCTTAATTAAAGCAAAACACCTACTTTTATCCTGGGAGTTGAATGTGTTGCTGTACTGTGAGATTGTTACCAAGTGAGGGGACAATAGGACTGCTTCCTGTTGCATGTCCACCTCCCTGACCTGTGGTCGCAGGCTCTTTCCAAATTCTATCAGAAGAGGAAAACATCACACTGTCTGGCAAAGGAGATCCATGGGGCCTCTCCAGCCTGCTAATGAGCATTAACTCTTGTCTAGACTGTCAGGTCTAGACAGAGCAAGGCAAAGTAGATACTGCTTAACTTGGGGGCAGATATGATTAGTGAGATAACAGTCAATCTGAAAATTCATTCTTTTCTTCAGTTAACTTGCAAAAGACCTAAAGGCAAAAGCAGGACTCTCTTCTCTGGTATGTGTCACATAACTGAGATTACGTGCAAGTGAAAATGAGCAAAGGGAGATGGAATGTCTATCAAACCCAGATTTGAAGGAGATCCTGCTACCATAGTGTAATTTCTGTAGTTGAAAAAGAGACAAAAGGGAACACAACCTCTACCGTCCTCTTGTTCCATAATTGTGTCAGCCGTGTCGAAAGTGCTTCTGCCAGATTCAGGTAAATGCGTCACCCTGATACCTGCACAATTTTACTTCTAGGATTCAATTCACAGGAGGCAAATGTTCCTGTGTAAAGATATCAAGTGATAGTGTTAGGAAGTTATTCGTCTTGGACCATATAATAAAGGCTATCTTGGGATTGAGAACCAAAGAATGAGCTCTGGTCGGTCTTTGGTGTCCCAGTGGTATTCGATATAAACTGAAAGATTATTATCATTGGCTTGAAACCCCAAATGACAAGGGCCTGACTCATAATAAGTATTTAGTGGGAAAGAGGAAGTGGCTGTTATTTAGACTTAACCTTAGAGTTGAGGGATTGGCCTCCTCGGGCTGAGAACATTTGAACTGATGCATTGAAGGGCTGGCCCTCTCTGGAATATCTCCTACCTCTGGCATATCAGACTATGCTCTCCGTGCAGCTGCATCTCCAGCATCCATGCTAATAGAGGACACTATCTTGGAATGAGAAGAGGCACTAATCATTCTCGTACTTATTTTACCCATGTTCAAACTCATCTGCCAATATTTCCTTGTGCAGTGTGCTGCAAAGCATTCTAATAAGCTTATTCCAGTTCCACCTTTTTTAAATTCCCAACCTATCCTTTGATAAAAGTGAGGAGAGAAAGGAAAATGCCCAAGAAGTAAGAAAAGGGATTTAGGATGGGAAGAGGGAACTCACATTTATTGAGTTCTTTTATGTTACAGGCACAACTGGGTTCTATACATTAGTGACCAGTTTTTGTTGTTGTTGCTGTTTTTATATCAATGCTCAGGTGTGTGTGTGTGTGTGTTTACACACATACATTTATGTATAGGATAACAGGGAAACAAGATAAAGTGACTTAGACACTAGACAACCAAGGGTTAAATGTAAATGCTAGGACATGACTCTACATATTTATAATATCCCTGACTTCAGATTCTACAGTAATAGGTAGCTGGTAATTCTATAAATAATGTTGATTTTCCATGTTCATTGTTCCTAATGTTGCAGACTAATGCATATGCCATGGTAATATTTATTTCAAATCAATTTCCTACAAATGCCTTTCACAACTATTTTGTTTTTATTAATAAATTAAAACACAGCATACTTGAGCAATGTATTTTTGTTCCATGCAAATTCACAGAGATCCAAAAAGATTACGAAGGAGATAAAATTTGCATTTACAAGAGACTCTCCTTCAGAAGGGTTTATGAAATTATTCTTTCACTATTCAAAACAGGAAACCATAAAACAAGGAGATTATAATAAATCCTTGGCAAAAATTCACATGAATACTGCCTGCCAACATTTTAATTAAGGATAATAGGTTGGCTTATCAAATATAATTGAGGGAATATCGACCGAAGTTGGGTTTGTCTAAGGGGCAGGCAACGGAACATGAGGTTCTAGTCACAGCCTTTCTCACATTTCCCCTTGACTCCCTTTGTAAAGAGACATTTTCCCTCACCTTGCCTTCTCAGACCTAGAAACAGATAAATTAAAGGCACAACTGGATCTGACAGCCAGGTTCTGTGGAAGTGGAAAGCGTTCTGGTACTGATGGAACTTTGCAAAGTTGGACACCAAAGGGATTCCCATGCCTCTGGGGATCCAGTAGGATTCTCATGCCAGAGGAAGGCTCATTCTTCACCCTGGGTGTAACTTGGGCCTCAGCAAATTCTCTGATAAGATTTACTGAAATACTTCCAACTGCAGGACAACACAGATTTCCCCTGCCAGCACAAAGGAATAACTTTCCTGAGATTTAAAAACCAGCATATATTCAAGGAAAAAAAAAAAAAGGAAATTGACTAGCAAAACTACCTCATGAAATACATCTCTTGATTCCTTAATGTCATCCCCTTTATGAACCAGATTTTCTCATGGCCTAAACTACTCCCTGATTGTAAATTATGCACCATATGAATAACTTGCCTGATGGTATTACAGTGATCTAAGGTTAATGTTTAACTATTAACAGAGAATAGGATTCCAGGTACTATAACCTGGGAAGAGTACCATTAGGGTACCATTTAGAAAATTCTGTTTAAGTCTTATAATAAAGGAGGAACTTAACTGCTAGAGAAATTTGAGCCAATGAAGAAATTGATGTGAAAAGAATCTGTCCCCTGGGCTGGGGTATTTTCTGTTTCAATATTGAAACTTGAACATTTTTTTACACCAGAAAAGTTATTCTTAGTAGCTGGCAGAGTAAATCTATGTTATCGTGCATTCTGAAGCAGTTCAGCTGAATCTAATTAGAACATCTGCAGATTTATGCAGCTTTCTGTATATTAAAGTCCCAACCCTTGTGAAATAAATATTTCTACTCAATCCTTTATTTTTACCCTTCTGAGGGTTAATCAGACTAATATGGTATAAATTTTAACAACCATTTTTATGATCCTAGGATGAATGGTGCAATACAAGTCTAAAATATCAAGATCTTATAAATAGTGTCAGTATGTACTGGCTTCAATGCCTTCCTCCTGGCCATCAATTTTGGCTTACAGAAAGGGAAACAATTATGAACTCAGTCATTTGCTTCTTTTTATTCGTTTTTCAGAGATTTTCAAGGTGATCCATTTCTGGGATGTTAAAGAGAACCTGTTTGGTCTTAATGTCTCTCGATAGAGAATTCATTGAATTATGTAGGCAATTAAGCAAAAGGTCAGTTTGGTTTTACCACTTAGACAAATTACTCAGACTCATGTAGAAAATGAGTGTTTTGCTACAGTTATCTTTAAAATACTTCTTGGGAAACATGGCTACCATGTTTCTTAGGTAACAGAACACCTAGATGCAGCACTTCACACTAGGACTTTCGTCTTAACTAGTCTTCTATGTTAGATCAGGCTCACCTCAGGCTGATGAATAATATCTACTTCAGTCATATAATACCTCAAGGTGTTACCAATTAGGCTTAAAATTTGTTGTATCTCAGGCTGAGAAGCATTCTAGCAAAAAGAGGCCTAATCCTGGAGTCAGAGAGCCCTGTGGAAGCAGCAGCTATATCACTGGTCAGAAGTGAACCACTGGCCAATAATTACACTACCTAGAAGCTTAGAGAATTCATGAGCAAAGAAATATCATTTAACCCAGCAATCCCATTACTGGGTATATATCCAAAGGAGTATAAATCATTCTATTACAATGATACATGCACACGTATGTTCACTGCAGCACTATTCACCATAGCAAAGACTTGGAATCAACCCAAATGCCCATTCATGATAGACTGGATAAAGGAAATGTACATATACACCATGGAATACTACGCAGCCATAAAAACAGATGAGATCATGTCCTCTGCGGGGACATGGATGGAGCTGGAAGCCATGATCCTCTGCAAACTAACGCAGGAACAGACAACCAAACACCCCATGTTCTCACTTATAAGTAGGAGCTGAAGAATGAGAACACATGGACACAGGGAGGGCAAGAACGCACTACTGGAGTGGTGGAGGGCAAGGAGAGCATCAGGCTAAATAGCTAATGTATGCGAGGCTTAATACCTATGATGGGTTGACAGGTGCCGCAAACCACCATGGCACACGTTTACCTATGTAACAAAACTACACGTCCTGCACATGTATCCTGGAACTTAAAATACAACTAAATTTTAAAAATAAACTACTAACAGAAGATTCTATGATTCCAGAGTGAGGATTAATGCATCTAATCAGAGAAAAACATAGTTTATTACTTAAAAACAAATAGGTATATTTTGTCTTTGAATCTTGAATTTTAATTATTTGTTTTGAGAATAAAGGCCACTAACCCACCAAAATAACCAAAATATAATAAGATCTAGTTAAGGAGGAAAACCTCTAGGGAAACTTTTCAGCGGATTTCTTCAATATCGTATTAAAGACTCTCACATATAGAAATCCAGAGTGGATCTGTAGGGAGCAATGAAATTCTGCATCATAATATAAGGCAAGATATTGAAAATGCTATATGAAATCTTGGTTCTGTCACCTAAAATACAATAATAATTCATGGGTAAAATAAGGATTTACTCAGCAATTTTAAAGATTAAATAAAATAATGTGGGTAACTAGTATATGCTCAATAAATGAGAGCTCAGATACAGAGACGGGACCTTTAAAAATGGAGCATGAAAAAAGAGACCTTTTTTTCCTTGGCAGTTAAAAAAATGGAACATTTGTTTAATTAAAAAAAAATTGTCAACTCTTTTTTTTTTTAGGAAGCTCTGGCAAATTTTATTAAAGGGAAATTTTGCATGGTTTATTTTTCATCAGTCTGTTCTGGCATGCTTCTAATGATGTCAGAATCACCTGGATCAATGACAGCCAGGGTGCATACTCTGTAGTATTTTCCTCATGCTGTGCCCTGTTCAATATTATTGCTACTGCAGTGATGGACACCAGTTTTGACCAACATTGCACAGTACTCTATTTCTGATTTCTTCAAAGTTGGACACTTGTTAAAGAGAATAACCAATTTCGCTTTGCCCTGTCTGATCATCTTCAGAGTCTGCTTGTAGCCTGGCACATGCTTTTCACTTTTTCTAACAAGTTAGAGCCTAGAATTGATCGACTCCACAACTTTTTTGTCTTCTTTGCAGCCACCATCTTTCTGCCTTAGGTGCGGGACGGCCTCCAACCAAGAGTTGCTGTTAACATGATGGCCCGGCAGCGAGACAGGCCATTGTCAACTCTTTTTCTTTTTTTTTTTTTTGAGACGGAGTCTTGCTCTATCGCCCAGGCTGGCGTGCAGTGGCCGGATCTCAGCTCACTGCAAGCTCCGCCTCCCGGGTTCACACCATTCTCCTGCGTCAACTCTTAAAAGACTGTTACAGGGTTGGGTTTGGTGGCTCATGCCTTTGATCTCAGCACTCTGCAAAGCCAAAGTGAAAGACAGCTTGAGGCCAGGAGTCTGAGACCAGCCTGGGCAATACAGCAAGACCCCCATCTCTAAGAAATAAAAATAAAACCTAAAAATTAGCCGTGGTAGGCCAAGCTACTCCAGGGGGCTGAGGAGGGAGGATTGCTTCAGCCCAGGAGTTGGAGACTGCAGTGAGTTATGATCACGCCACTGCACTCCACGCTGGGTGACAGAGCAAGACCCTATCTCTAAATAATTAAAAAAAAATAAATTTTAAAACACTATTATAAACAAATTCCAGGAGGTTCTTCTTGTCAATCAATGCTTTAAAACAGTGGTTCTCAAAGTGTAGAGCCTGGACCAATGTCAGTGGCATCATTTGGGAACTTGTTAAAATGCAAATTCTTGGGGCCCAAGGTCTACAGAATCAGAAACTATTAGGATGAGACCCAGAAGCCTGTGTTAACAAGCCTTCCAGAGGACTCTGCTGCATGCTTAAGGTTGAGAAGCACTGTGTTAAGCCTTCCTTCAAATATCAGTGCAACTTCAAGGCTTCCACTGTCTCAAGGGTCCTGCAGAAGGTCCCTTCTTTGTCAGGATGTGCAGATTTCTACTAGATTTGCTGAACAACCTGAGTCTCCACTTCCTCCTTCTTGGCATTCATCTCCTGCTCTTTATTCGGGACTAATTGATGTTCACACTGGCCAATTAGTCAATGCTACAATTCAAATGGCCCCAGCTGTATCCAGAATTAACATGAAAGCTTTCCTAAAATATTTGAGTGGATTTTTAAAAAAATCACAGATTTTCCTTTTCAAAACAAGCATTTGGGCCTATTTTTGTTCAAGTATGAAGGTGAATTTTTCATGTATTATTTCCTCAATATAATTATTTTATGTGTTTGTTAAATACAGAGACTGCTAAAAACTCATTTGTTGAGACTTCCACAAGTTGATAAAGAATAGGATAAAAGCAAATGTACATCTTCATTATTTAACTACCCTAACCTGCTTATCAATCTCATCTTTCATTTGTTCATTCTACAAATATGCATCAAGCACCTATTACGTGCCAGGCACTGTTCTAGGTATGAAGGCTTCGACCGTAAACAAGACAGATGGGGTGAGATTGGACAGATTGGAGGGGAGTCTCTTCCTGCTACAGCTAGCATTGTAGTGGAGGACAGAACACTATAAATAAATCAACAAATTAACAAGTACAATAACTACAGGTTGTATTAAATATTCAGCAAGACAGAAACAGGATAATATGATAGAATCCCTGGAAGGGGTGGCTTCCTTAGACAGGGTGGTTGAGAAAGGTGTCTTTAGGGAGATTATGAACTTAGTCCTGGAGATTGAAAGGAGCTACTTAAACGAAGAGGTGGAGAAAAGTGGAGGAATTCAGGCAGAGGATTATACAGCAACCAACAGTTTTGCACTTTTTGAAACATGAAAGAAAGCCACAGTAAGTCCGCAGGAAAGAGTGTTGGGGAAACATCATTAAAAACAAAATCTCCTCCCAACACAGAAAACCTCTCTACAGACTAGAAGAGAAAGAAAGTCATCTTATTATTGAAAAAGCATTGAATAAGAATATGATACCTATCACAGGTAATCCATCAAGAGATTCCAAAGTTCAAAACACATCTCATCCTCTTACCATGTGGTACATACTTGTCATCAAGATAAACAATAACTAGTTCTCAAGCGAGAGGACTTGGCAACATCATTTGTCACACATAGCTCTTCCTAAATTTACTTGGTAGTTGAGGTGACCATCTGTGTTAACTACTGGCTTTATTCCACGGAAAAATAAACTTCTCTTTATGACAAGAGATAGTTTTGCAACTTGGAGCGAGGCACCTGCCCTCCCACAGAAATGGAGAAATAGGGGCACTATCTTCCTTGATTCCATTTGAAAGAGATGGCTCCCACGTCCTTGAGAAAGATATGCCTGGGTCTAAAACTGGCCAGAGGCTTCTTTAGCTTTCAAAAAGATTTACATTATATTTCACAGAGACAGAGAAAGAAGTTAACAATTACAAGTTTTCTAAGTAAATGTTCTAAGAATAAGAGGTTGGAGCAGGGGAATTCCTTCTATTTTCAACAAGAATTAAGCCTCTTAATTTTAAATTGTCTTGGCCCTTAACAAAAGGCATGAATTAAAGTAACAGGAAATTATGCAGGATCTTAGAAGAGTTTACCTTTTACCCCTCAGAGAAATGGAAACCCACTGAAGGTTTGTAACATGATCAAATTTATATGTTTAACAAGGCATTTAGCCCCAGACAGAATGTACTGAGAAGGACACAACATCACTTTCGTGATAATTCTTGTTAAAAATGTATAACCCAATCTAGTCATAGAAAACAAGAGAGGAACCTAAACTAGGGAACATTCTATAAACGAACTGACCAGCACTTTTAACAAATGTCAATGTTATGAAAGGAAGACTGAAGATCTGTCACAAATTGAAGGCCACTAAAGAGATATGACAAGCAAATGTAATGTGGGTCACTGGATTGTACCCTGGACCAGAAACATTAGTGGAAAACCTGGTGAAAATTGAATAAGACCTGTAGCTTAGTTAATAGTATTACATCAATGTTAATTTCCCGCTTTCCAAAATTGGTTATATATGTAATGTTAAAATTAGGAGAAGCTGGATGAAGAATATATGAGAACTCTCTGCACTATTTTTGTAACTTTTTATAAATAGAAAATCATTTCAAAATAAAAAAATTTAAAAGCAAAAGAGCTTTAAAAACATTTTAAAATATCATTTAGGATACTGAGTTAATAAATTATTAAGGAGGGAAATAGAAGTGGGGAGGCCAGATAGGAGGCTAATGAAAAAAAATTGGTAAGAAATAAGAGTTCGAAGATGGTGGCAGCAAAGATGGAAAAAATTAAGAATCAAGATTCCTTTTGGGTTCAGAACTGACAGTACTGGGGCATCTATTGAATGTGAGAACTGAAGGTCAAAGGTAGTTTCTAGAACTTTGCATAAGTAACTGTTGGGATGTTGCCATTTTTTCAAACAGAAGGAACGAAGAGAGACATAAGGTTTTAGGCTAGATGATCTCTGGTTTCAACCTCTCCTCTACAATGTTATATCACAAATCCAGCTCCGAGTGAGCAGTGAGCACTGATCAATGTTATAATGAACGATATATGATTTTAACATTATTCTTCATAGAGGTGGCCACAGACACTTCAAATCCCACTTTAGACCTGTGTACAAGCTACAACCATCAAGTTAACTAGTCTAAGACTTGTTTCTTACCAGCATTTAGTTTTAGATTGATTTTTGCTTTTCCTCCTCTCACCCCATTACTTTAGACAGCAAACTAGTCAGCAACAAGGAGTTAATCAGAACCCTGACTAAATCTTTTGATCCTCTTAATTTAGCCAACTGTGGAAGCCAAAAAAAAGAAGAAAAAAAACAGAAAACAAAAAACCCACCAACTATTTTTTTTACTCAAAAAGTCAAATTGCACTATGTGGACTTACTGATTCTCTAATTTCAACTAAACTAAACTTCATAAAATTGACAAGTATGGATAAAAGATAATACTAATACAAAAAAAAAGACAGACCACACCTTTTTAATTCCAGCATCAGCTCCTTATCTGCCACACTACAACTTAAAAGTAAGCACAAATTTAATCAGAAAAAGTAGTAGCATCTGACTCTATATTTTTAAAAGAAAAAACAATTACAACGTACCCCTTTCAGGTAAGGATGACTTTTTACAGAAACTGAAAATGTCTTTACTTTTTAAAAGAAGTCTATGCTATGCCTCCAACCCATTCTGAGAATTTTGAACTGGTTGCTTAGAAATGTTTCCATTAATACATGATTTTGCCACCATAAACCATGCAAGTCTTCCAGATGGTTCTCACTGTGGAGAAGGGAGGTCTCCACAGTATTTCTGTGCCCCCACCCTGCATCCTCATCTCCACTTTTCCAGAGACTTTAAGACCCTGACTTTTAAGGGGACAGGCAACTGTTTGTCTTTGCTGGCCTGAGCCTGGGACAGGCTCCTTCAGCATGGTCCTATGGCAGTCCTGGGGAAAGGATGGCACATCTCAGCAGACCCTTCCATGGGACATTTGGACTCAGAACTCACACCATTTGGATTCACAAAGTGGCCCAGACACCTTGCCAGCTCTGTGACCTTAGACAAGTTGTGTATCTCCTTGAGCCCCAGTTTTCATTAGAAAGTGGGGATGGACATAATGCCTCCACACAGTAGTGAGAGGATCTCAGAAGCCAGGGAATACAAAGCTTTTAAGACAAAGCTTAATAAAGGTTGGCAACTGTTAAACTAAATTAAAATTGCGCCTGAGGATGCCCCGTCCTGAGTCCTTAAGTAATGAACCGCAACCTAACATAGTACATTAACTAAACCCTAACTTAGGAGTTTACTCAAGAAACACATATTAATAGCTGGTCTCAGTCAATCACAGATCACAGTAGCTGCGCGCCAACCAATCATAGCCAGCTGATTCGAATTAGGCAAAACACCAAGCTGTTGCCTATTAAGCTGTCCCTGTGACTTCCATTTTCTGTCCATAAGTGTCTGACCACAATGCAGCCGGGGAATTCTTTGAACCTTTTCTGGTTCTGAGAACCAGGTGCTACAATCTTATTTATGATTTTTAAATTGTAAACAAAAGCCAATTCAGATAATGAAAGTAAATTTGTTGTAATTTTGCCTTTTGACACTACTATTGTCCTACTATGTTTCCTAGAGGCAGGAAGCTCCTTAGTTTTTGGTTTCAGAATCGTCCTGTCCTGGGTCAACCACTGTGTTCTCCTTAGCTGAAGCATGAGCCATTTCTAAAACACACAAATCTCCTAACATGAGCACATTAAACTGAATAGAAAATATTTTAAAATAATAGCAAAATGTAATGACACTATCAAGAGCTCAGCTACCCTAGTAATAAATGTACAATAAAGCTTATGACCTACCACTTTTATCTATGAAATTTGAAATTTTAAAAAATACATGTAAAACATATTAAATACATATGTACAAGTATTAGTAAGGTGAAGCAAAATAACCATTTGCATATGCTTCTAGTGAAACTGTAAATTAGTGCAGCCTTCGCAGAACCCCAAATCAATTTGACCCAACAATTTTGCTTGAGGAAGTAATACCATTTTCTTCCTTCTAGATAGCAGAACACATTATAAGGCTATAATAATTAAAACAGTATATGATTTAAACAGAGATATGACCTTTTGATATATTGATATTTAAAATCAGTGGCAAATGATGGAATGGAAAATAAATGGTTTAAAAACAACTAAATATTATTTGGAAACAGCATGAAGTTGGATCCCCTCCTCTTACCATTAAGCAAAAACAAATTTCAAGTGGATTGAATATCTCAACATAGTAGCCCTAGAAGGAAACACATGTAAGTATTTTTATAATCTTTGAAAGGAGAAGGCCTTTCTCTGCATAGGCATAAGACCTAGAATTCATGAAGAAAATGACTGAATTTGTACTACAATTACAAATATGTATATGGCAAGAACAGCCATAACAAAAAAAAAATCAAAAAATAATAGATGTTGGCACGGATGTGGTGAAAAGGGAACACATCTACACTGCTGGTGAGAATGTAAACTAGTAGAGCCACTATGGAAAACAAATGTGGAGATTTCTTAACTAAAAGTAGAACTACAATTTGATCCAGCAATCCCACTACTGGGTATCTAACCAGAGGAAATGAAGTCATTATATGAAAAAGATACTTGCACACGCATATTTATAGCAGTACAATTCACAATTGCAAAAATGTGGAACCAACCCAAATGTGCATCAATCAATGTGTGGATAAAGAAACTGTGATATGATATATACATAAATACATATGAGATATATATATGTGTGTGTGTGTATACATACACACACACGTGCATGCAGACACACACACTATGGAACACTACTCAGCCATAAAAAGGAATGAGTTAATGGCATTCACAGCAACTTGAATGGGATTGGAGACTATTATTCTAAGGGAAGTAATTCAGGAATGGAAAATCAAATATCATATCTGGGAACTAAGCTATGACAGTGCAAAAGCATAAGAATGATACAATGCACTTTGGGACTTGGGTGGAGAGGGAAGTTGTGGGAAGGCGTAAGGGAAAAAAGACTACAAATTGGAGTCAGTGTATACTGCTCGGGTGACGGGTGCACCAAAATATCACAAATCACCACTAAAGAACTTACTCATGTAACCAAATACCACCTGTTCCCCAAAAACCTATGGAAATAAAAAATTTAAAAAATAATGTTAAAAAGTGAAAAAATGAAAAAAACATATTTGTGGCAAAAAAAAAAAAAAAGCACTCTAAGTAAAACTGAAAGATCCGTGATGGATTGAAAGAACACATTTGCCAGACACAGAAAACAAAGAGTTAAAAGTTTCCATAAATCAGTTAAAAAGATGCAATTTAATAGAAAAATATATACATAATTCAAAGAGAAAATTCACTGAAATGGAAATACAAATGGACATAAACATTGAAAAGATTATCAGTTTTTAAAATTATTATGGCAATATAAATTAAGCAATATAGTCTGCTTATAAGGTTGGCAAAATTTTGTTATGTTAAAGAAAGTGCAGAAAAATGGAAATTCACACTGCTGTTGAGGGTGTAAATTGGTACAACCTTTTAACAACAATTTGGAAATATTTATCAAAATTAAAAAGTCACACATCTTATTACTCTTCCAGGAAGGCTATACTACATAAATACTCAACATGTACACAGATATATGTCCAAAAAAGATTATAACAGGTTTTGTTTATAATAAATAGAAAAACAAACAAAAAGAAATAGTCCAACAACCCATCTGCTGGAGAAGTATGGGTGGAGCAAAGACAGTGATTCAGCTGAAAGGGGCTGTAGCATCAAAAAAGATTTTAAATAGCAATTAAAAAAATAAAAGCCCAAATGTTATAATCAAGATATTAAATAGTTCATCTATAATAAAATACATCACAGCCATTAAAAAGATGCTTTTGAATATTTACTTAAATAGGAAAAGATTCATGGTATACCAGTTAGAATGAGGCTATGATATCATATGTTGCGTATGACCTATATTTGCAACATCCAAGGAAGGATACACACCAGTACGTGAACAATGGATATCTCTGGGTCGGGTAGGAAAGAGGTTACAAGGTAGTTTAATTTATACTTTATGTTTGTATTTTCCAATTTCTTAAATAGTCACAATTAACTTTTATAATTAAGAAAGTGAAAGTTGAACAACAACAAAAAATGAAGTCAGGAGAGGGAGACAAATCCCTGAACTACAGCAGAGTACCTACTTTATCTTTCTCCGCAAACCCCAACTACCTAAAATGAAATGCTTTATGTTTATTTCACACATGCAAATACAAAATGTTTTAATTTCATTTTCAAAGCATTCACCGTACCATACACATCCGCATCTGTTCATCTCTTATTTTGGGGTTTCAGAATTCGTATGGTGGGATTTATGAAATCCACATTCTGCCGTCAATCTTCACACTAGGGGTTTTAGAAAATAGCATGAATGAAATGTGCTAACACTGGCCTTGGAATGCAATCATGCTAGAAAGTATATTTATTTTTTATTTTTTTAACCAAAGAATCAATAGATGTTTCAGCTGCTATATAGAAAAATATTCGCTTTCAATCTGAAAGCTCAGCTGCAATGGGAAGAAAATATAATGCACTGTAAGAAAAGTTTAAAGTTATAACTTTGCGTGGCCATGCATAAAAACTCCTAAAAACTGTGACCATCCAAAGGTTTCTTTCTGAATGGGTCTTTTATTCCAATGAGTTGGCACAGTGAAAGATGCACTGCATTGTTCTGACATCACACCAGGGTGAAAACACACAGTTCTGTTGACATCAATACAATGCACCACAATATATTTTTTATATCCTCTGTAGGTGTTCTGAAAGGACCCTATTGGTGGAAATGTTAAAAAAAAATTACGGGAAAATCCCTGCAATGAATAGAGTACTAAAGCATTTCAATTTCCTAGGAAAAACTGGAGTCTACTTAAAAATGTGATGGTAACATGAAGCATACAAATGGAGAGAAATTTTCAAAGGGAACATACAAAACACTTTTCCTGTGTCACAGTTTATTATGTAAATTCCATACATCTTAGTATAATGCAGTATGCATAAGAAAATTAGTTCGTCAGGAAACCGGCTCATAATACACCTCAGTAGATCAAAAGAAATGTAATTTTGATGTAGACATAATTTTATTTCTCACTCTGTTCTGTTGTTTTCATGCTTTCTGGTCTTAATCAAAATTGTCTTTTATTTGAATTCTTATGAATGAGTCTTCTTGTAGACTGCATGGTCCCTCCATCGTATTTTAGAAACTAAAAAATAAAGAATTACCAAATGTTGATGCGGTTGGCACTACAGATAGCAAGAGATGAAATAAAACCAGCGGGAAGCCAGACAAGTAAGGGACAGATGCAAAGTGTGGACTCTAAGGGGTCCTGGATACTGAATATTCAAGTATAAGATCTCAGAGTCTTGTGACATCCAGCTTGATTCAGAAATGAGAGAAGAACAAGAGAAGCTACTCAGCAAAACAAATTCATCTCAGACATGTGAATGTATTGGTCTCCTATGACCCTCACACTGTGCAAGACAGTAGCTCCAAAAGAACTAAATGAATTAGGGCACTTCATCATTTTCTAGTTTAATTAGATTTTTTATAGATATTAACTGAAAACAGTATACTATAGTGTGCTCAAATTAACATAGCCTCCATTGTATACAAGTGTCAAAATGAGTGATTTGGGACTCTCTATGCAAGCATTTGCTTTATTATATGAGCATATCTGTATAGTATAATAATCCATACAGTATAGTAATTCTGTCTAAAAATGTGGAGAACACCTAAAATAAAGGCATGAATGAGACAAATCTTTAATGAAAGCATTTTATAGAAACCAATTTAAGTTTTAATTTGATTAATGTACATCATTGTCAGAGAAGAGAAGGCAGGAATTTTTTAAAATTTAAAAAATTATTAAGAATTTTAAATATTCATAATTGGATAGAATATAAATAATATAAAATTAACTATTTTAATTATTTTCAAGTGTACAATTTTGTGGCATTAAGTACATTTTTACTGTCGGGCAAACATCACCACCATCCATCTCCAGAACTTTATATTTCCAAACTGAAACTCCATATCCGTTAAATAACAACTCCCTACAGTAAGAAATTCTAAATGCAGGAATAATACCAACATGTATACAATGACATCATGTGCAAGTCAAAGTTAAAACAGTAAGAAAAGGTTTTGATGTGATGTGTTTCCCCAACTATATATGTAACCTCTTTTGTGATATTTTGCTATATTCTAGCATTTTTATTCACTGGTACTATCATTCACTGTATATTTATCATCTAATTAGCTCCCTATTTTCAATTAACCCCCAACATACCAGAAAACATCATCATTGTCATTTATCATCTGAGTCCAACGGGTCCTTTTTTTAAATATATATTTTAAGGCATTTTATGAATAATTTATGGAACAATAAAGAGATAATGAAAAGCTTATTTAAAATTTCATAGGAAGTTAAACACAGCAAACCTCACTGGGTCAAGTAAATGCTGGAGCACAGGCATTGTAAAGGATGACATAGCACTGTCACACACTTTGTGTGAGTCCCATCACAAAATATTGGTGGACTGGATCGAATCCTTCCTGACTGAATGACAAACTGAATGAAAACATATTTTCTTTTGTGCCCCTAGAAATGTATTGTTCACGCACCTTTTCTTGGAGAAAATTCATGCAGAATATCACCCTCTGAAAACTCATCATCTCAAATTTTGCACATATGATTACTTTCAACATCATCACTCAAAAGTAGAATGCTGCTCTCCGCCTCTTTGCATGTATGCTGTGATTCATCTTAAATTTTGAACCAGATTTATCTATCTCTTTCCTTTATCATTTTGGGCAGAAAACATAAACTCTGAAATTCTTCACTGTTTTTAATGGAAGCTAAAAGCAGACCACAAAGATGGTGTCTTCCACCTCCTCTTACACTATTCTTAAAAGATGATATAATACTTTGGGCAAAGTAATTAGAAAGCTGAAGGATTAATAATATATTATTCTTCAGCCTCAAATTTAGGGAATTCCATGATTCTTATGTCTTATAAAAATAAGTCTGCTTAGCCTAAATGTTAATAATTGATGAGCAATGATGAAATAATTCCTAAGATGATGTACTAGCACAATGTTCCAAGATGTAAAAAATAATAATATTAAGATCACTATAAGAACTCATGTATCTTGGATTTTCAAAAGAGTTTAATGGACCTATATAGTAATTGCAAGATTTAATTTTTTTTGTTTAAAGTAATAGTACATTTTCTCTTTGTTCTTTGGAAGCCTTTGAAGAAATAATAAAGTATCAGTCCTTACAAATAGTTAAAACCGGTTTTAAAAATTTCAAATGCAAATCAGATCCAATGGGCCTTAATGGCATACCGATGACATAGATTTATTTTAGAACTAAATTTTGTATCACTAACATGGGAAAACCATTAACATTTGCCATTTCGGTTAGGATTGTGTCCGTTTATATACTCCACCTAAAGTGACAATGGCTTTAACAGATATATTTCTCACAGAAAAGCAGTCTAGAGAGAGACAGTCCAACCTTGGAAATGGCAGCATCATGGCCACTAGGGACAAGTATCCTTCTACTTTTCTGCTCTGTCATTCTTAGCATGAGTCTTTTTTTCTCAAGATTGCCTCATTATCCAATTTAGCTGTTGTTGCTCCAGCCATCTCATCTATATGACAGGCAGGAAGGAAAAATGGGCCTAGGGAAGAAAGTGTGCACATCCTAGCTTATGCAGCGTCCTGTGAGCATTTTTACCAGGTGTCACCTATGGCATTTCTGTTTATCTAACTGGCCAGGACAAAGACACACGACCACACCTGGGTACAAGGAAGGCTAGGCCTTATAGTGTTTTAGCTGGTACACTGCCACTACCAATAATAAAGAGATTCCTTAGGAAAGAAGCAGCAAATAATGGATATTGGGTGGTAAAAATAGTTTATGCTACAAATACCAAAAACAGAAGATGACTACAAACACATACAAGAAAAACAAACTATTATTAAACTATAGATATAAATAGTTAATAACTAAAGTTCAAAGCCTAAAATCTTCTCCCAGTCGGTTTAAAAGGGAAAATATAAAGCACTAGAAAAATATTAAAAATCTTCTCTTTGACCCCAATCAAAAGCACTGAAAGAGAAAATAGTTATTTTCCTTCAGTGATTTGATAATTTAGTGATTTAGTATTATTAAATGTCATATTCGTGTAACATGTAAAAATCACTTTCTAAATGACCAGTGGTATGCAGCTCGCATTTGGGGAAAGTCTGGCTTTCACAAATAAATCATGAAAGGAGGTAAGATTATAGAGGTAAAATGAGGGTAAAGGATGATAACAGACTTAGGTGCTTAATCAAAAAATTCTAAATTAAAATTTTGGAATTTATACCTGTAAGGGTATTTAGACATTATCCAGCCATAGAATCATAATCTCACTGTTTATTGCAGCACTATTCACAATAGCCAAGATAGGGAATGAACCTAAGTGTCCATCAATGCATGAATGAAGAAAATATGTACATATATACAACAGAATAGTATTCACTCATAAAAAAGAGTGAAATCTTGTAATTTGTAACAACACGGATGGAACTGGAGGACATTGTGTTAAATGAAATAAGCCAGGCACAAAAAGAAACACACTGTATGTTCTTACTCAGATTTGGGAGCTAAAATAAAATTGAATTCATAGAGATAGGGAGTAGAATGATGGTTACCAGAGGCTGGGAAGGGTAGTGTGGAGGGGTCAGATAGAAACGGATTGGCTAATGGGTACAAAATACAGTTAGATAGAAGGAGTAAGATCTACTGTTTGGTAGCAAAATAGTGTGACTATAGTCAACAATAATTTTATTGTATATTTCAAAATAACTAAGAGTAGAATTGCAATGTTCCTAACACAAATAAATTATAAATACTTGAGGTGATGGGTACCTCAGTTCCACACACATGCAGTTACACAGCATATGCTTGTATCAAAATATCACATGTACCTCATGAATATGTATAACTATTATGTATCCATAACTAAAAATTAAAAATCTAAAACAGTTGTTCTGATTTTCTTAAAAATATGTCAGGTTGACTTGAAATAATCATAATAAAAATGACAAAAATTAAGACAATAAAGAATATCATAAATTAAAAAGCAACAACAAAAAGTATCATACCTTATAAAGTTGAAATTTATTTTAGAGGTAACCTTGTCCATTGAATAGAACAATTCTTTGGAACCTAGTTATTTAAGCACTGTTTCAACCTTTTCCATGAGAATAAAATCAGTAACAGGCAACCAATTCCATTTTAAAACATTTCTAATCCTAAAAATGCTTCCTTATATGCATTTAAATAAATTTCCTAATACAATTTACTATTTCCCCTCTGGACCAATAATAAAGTAATTTAACAAGTTATCCAGGTATAAAGGCTATATAAATTCTATTCACTCAGTTTTATTTATAACTTCCACTTATTGGTTCTTATAAAGACCTGAATACATTTTTATGCAAAAAATAAAATTTATACAAATAAGGAGCCCTTTGACTCACCCTTAATGCTACTGAGTGAGCCATTATTGTCAGTTTGTTACGAATTATTCCAGATATTTATCTCTTTATGCTCATAGGGAAATATTTTGTTTTATGGATTTTTTTCCATGAACCATAATACATATATATTATATGTAATATGCTTTTATTTGAATTTGATAAATCTTGATCTCTATACATCAGAACCCATATATCTTCTTTCATTTTAACTGCTGCATGGTATTCCATAGCTATGCCATGTATACAGCATAATTGTGATACACCCTTGGGATATCTTCTTTTTAAAACATGATCTTGCTCTGTCACCCAGACTGGAGTGCAGTGGTGCAATCATAGCTCACTACTCTGGAACACCTGAGCTCAAGTGATCCTCCTGCCTCAGCCTCTTGAGAAGCTGAGACTACAGGTATGCACCCCCATGGCCTGGCTAATTATTACATTTTTTTGTAGAGACAGGGTCTTGCTGTATTGCCCAGGCTGGTCTTAAACTCTTGGCTTCAAGCAATCCTACTGCCTCAGCCTCTCAAACTGCTGGGATTACAGGTGGGTATTTTCAGTTAAGGGCAATTAATAAAACTGCCAGAGTAAACATGCTTGTACATGTTTGTGTGTGTGTGTCTGTACTTTTGTGTATATTCATTTGCATACAAAAGTTTTCAAAATTACATATAAACAAATGTGCCTTTTTAAAGTATTGATCATACCAAATTACTCTGCAATACAACCATGCAATTTTACACCCACTAGCAGATTGTGAGAATCTCCATTTCCTCACATTCTCACCAACACTTTATATATCAGTATTTGTATCTTTTCCCAATCTGAAACAATTACTTTTTTGAAGTCATATGGAATATTTCTGTAAAACCTTTTCTTCTTCAATACTCTCCAGCTCCTTCAATTCCATCTTTACAGATCCTGATTTTCAGACCTTTCACTATCCCAGCTTGCCTCCTAGAGATGCTTCAATTTATCAATGTCTCTCTTACAATGTATTTCCAATAACTGATTATAATGATACAAGTGTACTTTGACCTGACCTGTGTACAAAATAGAACCATTACCTACCTTGTTCTGAGCTAGTAGATCTTAATATTTTGTGAGTCACTGTTCTCACTGAGAATCTAACAAAAGATAGGAGCTTTTCTGCCCCCCACCCCCCACCAAAATACACAGGCATGCAATATGTACACAAGGTCAAAGATTTTGTGAACCACAGATCCAACATTAATCATTTATTAATGCTGTCCCATATCACATTTATATTTTGGTAGTGACCTCACAATATTGTTGATTCGTATTGAGTTTGAAATCAACTACATCTCGTCTTGTTTACATTAACTACTGAAACATTACATCTTTCTCAGCCTACATTTTTTATACTTTTTAAAGCTAGCTACTGAGTGTTTGCATTATTCCTTTTAATTTTGCCTGTTCCATCAGTCCATTGAGCTGTTTGTTAACTGTAAGTCTGCTGCTAACCTAATTGATGAATGTCTTCATTCATATCAATAAAAATGATTTAAGTAGGAGCACAACAATATGTCATTCAGCCTGTTTTCACAGGCTTTTTTTTTTTTTTCAACAAATATTTTTTGAGTGACCTCCATGGGCCACGCTCTGGAGTAACTATACTGTGACCTAACACACTTTTCTTTCCTGCAAAGAAATCATATGCAAATTGTTCAATATACTTGCTGAAATTCACCTCTAATTTATGCGTGGTACCCACAGTCTACCAAATTAGTAGCCTAAACATTAGAATAGGAATTGATATTAGTTTTCATTTCCTGACTGGTTTATCCTTTCAAAAAAATTTTGACTTGTTTCCAGGGGAGAGGTGCTGTGCCTGGGGCTGGAACAGCAGTGGTGCACAGGACAGAATGAGGCTTCCCTTGCAGCTTATACTCTGGCAAGGAATTGTAATGCTGAGACTGACTCCTACTCATCACCACATTCCTTGCTGATTCTGCAAAAAACCCTATTAAAAAATCCGGCTGGGCACGGTGGCTCACTCCTGTAATCCCAGCACTTTGGGAGGCTGAGGCGGGCGGATCACCTGAGGTCAGGAGTTCGAGGCCAGCCTGGTCAACATGAAAAACCCTGTCTCTACTAAATATACAACAATAAGTTGGGCGTGGTGGTGTGCCTGTAATCCCAGCTACTTGGGAGGCTGAGGCAGGAGAATCACTTGAACCTGGGAGGCAGAGGTTGCAGGGAGCTGAGACTGCACCACTGCACTCCAGCCTGGGTGACAGAGTGATACTGTCTCCAAAAGAATAATAATAGTACATACTAAAATTTTGCCAACTATAAAGAACAAAGGGAGAGGGTCATGACCTTGCTCTTTCTAAACTTAAATAACTAATGATTAAACTTGACATTATTAGATCAACAGAGAGGTAAAATTAATGAAATGGTGTCTAAAATAATGTTCGAGAAATTTTTTGTAAATAAATGAAGCAGAGAAGTAAAACAAAGAGATAGCAAAAATATTGCAGCTAACACGGAACATTAAAAACTAGTGTAATCTAATCCATGGACCATGAAGATAAATGTCATTTAATGAAATTCATAATATTCTTATTATCTTTGCAAATTCACTGTTATCACCAGAGGCATAACTCCTACTTTATATTCCAAAAAAAGAAGTCCCAGATCTAAATCTCCGAGTCTCTGGCAATTGGGCTTAAAGGTTTCACTATCTAATCATGTCATTTACAATTATAAAGTGCACAGCTCTATTCCTGGATTTGTGGGTCTCTCACAAATATAAACTATCACCTGGTATTCAATAGATCAGTGGAGCGATTATAGTTAATATGATTCAATTATACATTTCAAAATAGCCAGAAGATAATATTTTGAATGTCTATAGCATAAAAAAAGAATAAATACTTGGTGTGGTAGATATATATACCAATTGACCTGATTTGATTATACGAATGCATGAAATTATCACATGTACCTCAAAAATATATATACCTAATATGTATCAATAATAAACCAGATAGATAGATAGATAGATAGATAGACAGATAGATAGACAGATAATCATGAATCTTGCTTCTCCAGAGGAGCACATAACATAGAATTAATTCCCATTCTACTGGAAAAATTTTGTTTGATCTGATTAGTGTCAATGAGGGGGGAAAAATCAGGAGTTTTCATCTAAATAGTCATAAATTCCATTTTCAATAATGTTCATATCATACAATGAGCTCATTTTTCAAGCAACTTTTCAAAAATCTGTACAGTACCATGCTTACTGTACTTAATATCTAAAATAACAAAAGAAGCATGTTGATTTGGGATTAATATGGCTTCAAGTCCATGCATTCATGGACCTTAATGAGGATGGTAATATTAAAAAAAAAAAACATGAAATCCACTATTAAATTAACATTGAGTGGTTCTTTAGCTCCATGGGACAGAAAAGTGATTTCCTACATAAGCTTAAAGACATAATTAAACATATATTTCATTTCTCTTTCAAGAATATTCTTCTGAGCTTATCTAACACAGCTGCAGGGAAAGCAACTGGCAGTTTCCAGGCAAAAGGAAAACTATCAGTTCTTTATAAGCTGCTTTATGGGTTGTCAATTTCTCTGTTTATCTTTCCACACTGTCCTCCTCTGTCTTGATATTGTTAAATTAGAAATTAGTGTTTTACTGGGAAAAGTAATGTTGTTACAAGTAAAATAAATAAATAAATAGCCAAATTATGAGAATTTTTCTAATTACTTTCTAGTTAGCCAGGCAGTTCTGTTGACCTTTACTCTGTGTTTTTAGGAGAAGCTGTTACCAGAAGAAAACTCCACAGTTATAACTGCGCATTACATTTTCTAAAAAACCTCAAACTATTTCTATGTTCAGGGAAGTATTTTTACTCAGCATGGGAGCCAAGACTCTGAAAAAGATTATCATACTCTGAGCTTTTATTTACATGACATTTAATAAGAAATTATTCACAGTACACAATATAAAAAGAGAACAAAAAATACTTTTGTTAAATGTTTTAAGTATATAAAATATAAATATATACTTTTTCTACACAATAGTTACCAAGTGTGAATGAGCCTATAATTCATAAATAAAACTGTCCATGACTCATCTAACATAAATTTTATGAAAGACTAGGAGAAAATAGTTCCAACGATTATATTTTGCTTTTGACTATGTTTATAAGGGAATTCTCTTTTACACAGATAGCACAATTGTTATTTTTGTAACTTAGGATAAGTCTTGTGGGTAGGCAAATTAGCTACTAAATAAAAATACAACTTTATCATTATCAGTTGGTTTTTATTTCTTTCTGTTCTTTTTATCAAGAATATTCAACGGCTGGTCCAATGGGAGAAGAAGAAACAGGGGAAATCCTGGGGAGGTCCAGAATCACGTGAAGTGTGGACCAGTAAGAATGTGGTCAGCAGCCTCAGATCAGCATCAAAGATGCAGACGAATGAGGTATACAGAGTGCAGGGAGAATGATTTGGGAAGGGCGCCCTGCCTTCTCAGGGTCTCTCTTGTCAGCCCAGCTAGGGCAGCCCCTATCAGAGCACTTAGTGTTATAGAGACACAGCCTGGACCCTCTTCCATCTTGAGCTCCTGTAAGCGTGTCTGAGAATTCATGCCTTCTTGTGAAGAACTCACTTATCTGAGAGTCATAGTTTCATAGTACAATCCCATTCACTTGTTTGTCAATAATCTCTGCATTATCCACCAGGGCCAAGGCCCTATCTTACCTCTACCCTGACTCCCCTGAATATGCTATACTACAAGATTAAGCATCTATTAAGTCCAGGCTGACTCTCTGGAAATTTCTTTTTTTTTTCTTTTTAATTTAATAGATCTATGCTACATTTTATAACATCTAGCAGTAAACGCCACTGTTTAATCATGACGCATATTAGACTCCCCGTTCCTGCTTCTCCTCAGCCTTCTCCCCATTTAAAAAAAAAAAATTGCTAAATTCAAAGCTTTTTGATCTCATTCTATAAATCTGAAGTTCCGGAAAATTATTTTACTTAATATAAGTTGTCTATATTTCACTTCCAAATGCTAGATTAAATTCTTTCAATGTGACAGTGTTTTATAGTTTTCTAAAATACAAAAATTAATTAAAGAGTATAGCATATGCACAGAGACAATGATATCATTTTCAAAGATGTTAATCCTTTCTAAATGTTTATACTTTTTTCTAATTTTATCTTCCTTCATTCTCTGGCAAGTATACCCTTCTTCGCCTCCTACGCTCATCAAAAACATGGCAGCAAGACAACCTCCAGCACTGCATTCTATGCAGACTTAAGTATGCGTGACGGTGTCTTCAACTATGTTTGTTTGTTTTACTAATACATAATTGTACATATTTATGGGTTACACATGATATTTTGACACATGCATATTATGTGTAATGATCCAACCAGAGCAATTACGATACCTATCACCTCAAACATTTATGACTTTTTTTGTGTTGGAAACATTTCAAGTCCTCTCTTCTAGTTCGTCTATTTTGAAATATACAATAGATTATTGTTAGCTACAGTGAGCATTTCATCAGCAGACTTAATCAACTCGTGTTTA
Source organism: Colobus angolensis palliatus (assembly GCF_000951035.1). Taxonomy (NCBI): domain Eukaryota; kingdom Metazoa; phylum Chordata; class Mammalia; order Primates; family Cercopithecidae; genus Colobus; species Colobus angolensis. Next base: position 2,797,679 of record NW_012117032.1, on the reverse strand, counting down.
CAAGCAGTGTGCTACAAGCACTGAAGACTTGCCTGCCATCTTGTGCAATGCTTACTAAATGGGAGGCCAACAGAAACCAAAATGTGTCTCTCTGAGCATTGGAAAGCATGGCAGTGTTAGCACTGATTATTATTTGTGTCTAAATTAGACTTAATTTGCTGTAGGTTAGAGACTATGCCCTTCTCAATCAATACAATATTCGTCATGCTACGGAAAATTGTAAAATATACAGTGATTACTGAGATCTCAGCATCTAGAATTTCTATGTACCAATTTTATTTAATGTCAAATAGCATTGATTTAGAATTAGTCAATGTAGTGTGTGAAAAAACATTTCTCAAAATGCATCTTCTTTTTCATATTTACTTTGAGGTAGACGTCTTAGTATCATTGGGATAATACTGGAATCCAACCTGATAAAAGAACCTACCCTCGGCTAATACAATTTTAACTCACGTATTTCTTCTTCTTCTTTCATATTTTTGTTTTCTAACAATAAAAGATATGAAGTAAGAACCTAACCCTGGGCCACAAACCATTTTGGGAAATTCCTCAGTATTCTCATCTCAAATTTTTAACCAGGAAGAAAACAAATCAATAATTGGATTAATAATTAGCTTCTTGAGCTTCTAAAATGTCTTTCATTACTTGATGGGTTCTTTATTTTTTTCTCCTTCTTCCAGTGCCTCTCCCTCTCTCTCCCCCTTTCTCCCTCCTCTCTCTCTCTCTCTCTCTCTCTCTCTCTCACTCACTCCGGCTGTAGGTCTAGGTCTATCTCAACTCCTTCCCTCCCTGCCCACCTCCTGAAAACGTCTTACTGAAGATGCACGACAAAGCTGAGGTATGCTGAGGGGAACTAAAGTCCCAGAGTGGCTTATGTCAGATCATAGGGTCTGTATTTACAGTTCAGTTTCCCCGACCCTCCTGTTTAGGTTTGTTCTCCAGCACAGGAAGACGGACAGGGAAGTGATGGGAACTTCCAGTAATGAGCCTGTCATAGCCCCATGGAAAGGAAAGTGTCCTATATCCTCAGAGAAGCTCTGAAGGAGACAGAGATACAGAGGAAGGGGTATGAAGAGCGGCCGATGGGGCAGAGGCATGAGTAGGGCCCAGTGCCTCTATCACTGCCCCTCAGATGGTGGTGCCCAGGTAACCACAGCAAAGGCCTGCCCAGAGCATGTTTTTCCCAACTCACCGCAGCATTCGGTGACCCAAAATTTTTCAGCAACTTGGATGGAGTTGGAGGTCATTATTCTAAGTGAAGTAACTCAGGAATGGAAAACCAAATATTGGATGTTCTCACTTATAAGTGCGAGCTAAGCTATGAGGATGCAAAGGCACAAGAATGATATAATGGACTTTGGGGACTCGGGGGAAAGGAGAGGGGAGTGAGTAATAAAACATTACACATTGGGTATATAGTGTATACTGCTCAGGTGATGGATACACCAAAAACCTCAGAAATAACCACTAAAGAACTTATCCATGTAAACAAAAACCACCTGTTCCCCAAAAATTATTGAAATAATTTTTCTTTAAAAATAACTAATTAAGGACCTAAATAAATGAAAACATGTTCCATGTTCGTGGATTGGAAGACTTGATATTGTTAAGACAGCAACACTCCCAGTACTTCATTCTTTTTGATGCTATTACAAATGGAATTTAATCTGCAAATAGTTCATTGCTAGTGTACAGAAACACAACTGATTTTCATTTGTTCATCTCGTATCCTGCAACTTTGTTGAACTCATTCATTACCTCTCATAGCTTTTGTTTTGTTTTGTTTTGTGTTAATTCTTTGGGATTTTCTATATATACTATTGTGTCATCTGGAAATAAAGTCATTTTACTTCTTCCTTTCCAAAAAGTAAAATAAAATAAAATGGGCAAAAAGAGAGCCCGCCCGTTTTCTAGGTTGTTATGAGGATCAAATGAGTTAACAAATGTAAAGCTCTAGAACAGGGCCTAGTATACAACCAGCTCTCCCTCAATCATTTTATAAGAAATACAATATGGCGTACAAGAGGGCTAAGGGCATAACATTTAGAAGGGGTTTGAAAATGGCTCTTCAAAGCCTTAGGGGAGGAGAAGGATTACAGGAGGAAAATGGCATTATTTATCTTCTCAAAATATAGAATTTTTTAATAGACCTAGCAAACTGGCAAGGGAGCCGTTTTTCAGTTTATTTGCTTGTTTTGCTCTCCAACAAAACCTTAGTAAGCCTCCCTAACTGCAGCCTTACGGTTAAATCGGTTCCTTTGCATGGGTGGAGACTGAGTAGAATTCATACATCTGCCCATTGACTCCCAGTGTTCTCTCCATGACAGGTCAGTATTGCTTGTCCCACAAGGACTGACTTAATGGCCTGCATCAGCAGCATATTGTATGATTCATTTGCTTTGCAGGGAAGTCAGTCATAATTTTCATAAACATTTGCAGTCACTGCTCATCTCTGCTGCAGTGTTCCTGGGACACGTCCTCGTGGTTTTGTTAAGCAGCAGAGCCTCTGTGCTCTGTCAGGACATCAAGCATCCCTGGTAATCTCTGTGATGACTCCAGCAGAGAAATTAGAGCCCCAAACGAGGGAGCGCCGTCGTTGGGTCTGTGATCAGTTAACTGGGGACCTGACTGAGACTGCAATGACTGAAGCATGTTTTAAGAAGCAACAGTGTGAAGGGGACGCAGAGCCAATCAGGGGTCAGAACAGAATGAGAGGCAAGAACAGAGTAATTAAGAAAATATTATTACTGTTGGTAAGGGGAGATTTGGGATAAAGAGAGGAAATAGGATCAAGAAAGAAGAGTCTACTGAGAAGTATGGGAATGTAGATTTCTGTTCACTTCCCTAAGTCTAGTTTTTCACCTGTGTAATTAATATCGACCAGTAATTGTAAGGCATTTGCTATGTGGCAGGTCCCATTCTGTTTTAAATGTTTCAACCCATTTTACCTTCATGACAACCCAGTGAAGTACATACTAACATGTTTGTATTTATCATAACCCATTTTATAGCAAAGTGAGGAACAGAGAGTTAAATCATTTGCCCAAGGTCACCCACCTAGAAAGCAGAGGAATCATGATTCCCACCTTTATAGCCTTGCTTCAGGGCCTATGTGCTTAACCATTATGCTGTACTGAAAAGGTAGAGAACTAACTACAAACATGGTCTCAAACTTTTGTCTGAGACTACCAAAAAGTCAGAGCCTTTGTTCTTTTCATTTCCTATCCTTCATAAAGCAAGACGACTTTAACAACACTGCAAAGATGAAATACTAAAAAAAGATTGCATGATTGGCTGTTGCAGCAGTGTCAAATCACAATAAAATTTCTAAATGTTTTCTATTTCTGTGCTTCTCTTATCACAAACTGATAAACAGTTCACAGTACTAGCTGGTTGATCATGCTGTATGTAGTGCTAAACTGCATGATCTCTAAAATCCCCTCCAGCTCGGTGGTTCTAAGAAAAACTTTTGAAAAGCTGGCCAGGTTTCCCTCTTCTCTACAAAAACTAAATTCCAAAGGAGGTTAAAATGAAGCCTAAATAAAGCTTCTAAAACAATGCCAGCGTTATGTTAGACATCTTCCATTCACCTACAAGATTTGCTGAGCACATACTTGGTTTCTGGTGTTGTCTTGGGTGTTAAAGATAGAAGGATAAAGATACAGCCCCCTCCACAAACTTACACTCTAGATAGGAGGATAAAAATACATCAAATGCTATAAGATTGGCACAAGCTGATGACATTTAAAGCTAAAAAAGCAAAAAGAAGAGACATTCTTTCCTCCCTCCCTTGAGTCCCTTTCAAGGAATAAAAGGAACGAATCCTGTATTTCCCAAGTAATCCTTTTTACCTGCTGAGTATAGGGTGGGGAGGTGTCAGGGTGGTATAAAAATGGAATCTGCAATCAAGTAAGAGATTTCTCGGGCTCTGTTCCTACCCACGGTACAGCAACTCTGACCTACTATCACCTTAACATTACTACCAAAGAAGTGGAGGCGGCCCCAGATGTCTCATGTGTGCTCCATAATGAATGCTTTTGAAATCCCTGGGATATCATGGGCCATTTTCCTCCTCCTCCTCCAATCTGGTTCATTGTGGTGATGGCTCCTGCAGTGCATGTGCGTAAGTGGTAGCACAGCCACAGATGGCTGCTGGGGTCTCCTGTGCCTGATAATGAGAGTCTTGCTATTGGGTCAAGAGCTCCATTTCCCGTCACTGTAGACGATCCCCATCAACACTGACACCCTGCATCTCAACATCTCAGCTCTCTTAGCTTCCACTGGTTCTTCCATTGTGCCTGCCTCATTTACTCTGGATAGAACTCAAGTATCAGTTCACAGTGGTTGGGAAGACACAGATGGACTCTGCATAGAATCACCACATCTCTCAGACACTAGCCCATGGTTCCCAAAACAGACTTTTTCCTCTGAAATGTGCATTTCACCTCTTCCTCTGAGATAAAATTATCCAAATTCTCTTAGTTCTTTCCAACAAAACAGACCCATAAGGGGCCCACCCACCGTCCTCCAGCCATTCCTGATACAGGTTTACGCTAGAACACCTATTTAAGAATATGCCAAGGCTCAACCTTATGCCCCCTCTTCTTTTCTTTATTTTTAATGAGTATCACTTGTCTATGCCACAGTAGTTCCCAGCTTCAGTTAGCCTCCACAGCACCACACCCTGTAACATATCTTAGGGTACACATCAGTGGAGAGCGTTATGTAGGAATTTCTGGGTGGTGAAGGGGGTTTTATCGAATTTCTGAGAAGTGTGGGAGTATGCAAAAAATCACAAGTTTTTGACTCCATTGCTACAGTCACGGTTCTTTTTCATTTCAAACAAGGAGAAATTTTAGGAAAATCATAATGTGCTGGATTTTTAAAATGCTAATTCACATGTCTTTAGACTTTGTTTAATTGTCCTCATCCCAAACACAGACCATTGTACTGAGTGTTGATTCTGTGACTACATTTGGGAATTTTGCAAGAAACTTCCTACTTCTGAGAGTTGCATTTCCTCTCACAGTTGTTCCAACCTGACTAAAAGTTGGCTTTAGGATGAGATTGTTTGTGTGTGTTTTCTGACCTTTCTGTTTTTTATAACCCCCAAAATAATCACAATTATTATGTATGTTGTTCAAGTACATAGCAAGCCAACTCAACTTCTCCCATGACTTCAACTCCAAAGAGAAATCATGTTTTTCTACTGTAGCCACAACTTATTTATTTTAGCTTTTGTCAAATTTGGCTTATCTTCTCCAAACTACCTGGAGGAAGTCCAGAACACTCTACCCACCTCTTCTCCCCAGCACACCTGGACAGCCTCGTCTCCCCCAATTCTCTCCACAAGAAAGAGTTACATCACTTCAGCAATTCTGTCCAATTCCCAATAAAATGCCTTCAAATCAAGAGCATAGAGATGCTCTGAGGAGTTCATTTGAGAAGCTGTCCCTTCTCAGATAAACAGTGATGATTTACAATTATTATTTCTTCGCTGAAATAATACTCTCTCAGATTTCAACAAACTATGTTCCTTTGTAGTGGGTACTCTGAAAAGAGGACTGTATGCATCCTGATACTTCGGCTCCTATATATTGTGTCACATATACATGTAACTTCAAGGGAGCTATAACTTCAGAGGCAAACCACGGGGGTCATCCTGACAGCACATGGCTCTATGGAGGGGCTCAGCAACCAGACTCGAATATCCACTCCTGGTTTTTTTATTGTCCCCTTACTCCTAGGCATCTTATTTATTTTATTTTATTTTATTTTATTTTCTTCTACTTTGAAAAAAAAAGTCTGAATTGTTTGCAGTTTGGTTTTGGTCACGCTTGCAAGCATTTTATCTCACAGTATCTGGATTACACAGTATCTAGATTATAAACTCTCTGAGAATAGGAATATATCCCTCTACTTTTTTTTGTTCAAACAGTGATGGGTCTACATAGGGTCCTCAGTAACTACCAGTCAGTTGATTTCAGAGGTAAGCCATGAAAGGAGAAGACCGCAGAGGTAACGTACTATTCTCATTACATCATATCAGGATACATGTTGATAGTATCAACATGGCATCACTGTTGATGCTAACCTTGCTCACCTTGCTGATACACTGTTGTCAGGTTTCTCCACTATAAAATTACTATTTTTCCATACTGTACTCTTTGGAAGGAAGTTACTCTGAAGCCCACATTTAAGGACTTAGAAGTTATGCTCCACATCTTTGAAAGCAAAGTATATACACACATTATTTGGAATTATTTTGCAATGAGATTTGTCCCTTCTCTCCCATTTAATTTATTAAGAATTTTTTTCAGTATGAACTAATGGATATACATTGTATACTTTGGGTTATAATCCAATACTATATCATTTATTTTATTCAAATTGTTCCATCTTTGGCCATTGGGAGCTCTTCCAGATTGGCTCTTGTGACCCTTTGACATGCATTTTTCAAGCACTTTCTTACTTTCTGGAGGTCTATCCTGGGTGTTTCTTGCCCCAGTCCTAGAATCAGCCATTTCTTCAACGAGCCCTAGTTCCTTTTCCTGGAGAACAGTGCTAGAAACCAAGATCTGGGCCCTAGGTGTGCTTGTGTCTACAAGGGTTTTGTTACTTCTAGGCTCTCTCAAGCAACAGACAGGATATATATGCATGTATGTGAACTTGTAGACTTATGTATCTATACTTCTCTGTTTCTATCCATCTGTATCTGTGTTAAGCTAAATATGAGTTCATACTTCTGTCCTGGACTCATCCAGCACCACATAGTTCTTTCTAGCATTCCATGTTGCCTTCCTGCAACCTCCCCTTCCACAGTGAGAAATCTCTCTGTAACTCCTGCCTAATCTCAAGAAAAACATCAGCCAAACCCCAACTGAAGGACATCCTACAAAATATCATCATAATTGCCAAGGTCATCAAAGACAATGAAAGTCTGAGAAATGAAGGAAATATGACTAAATATAGCCTGGATAGGATCCTGGGACAGACAAAGGATGTTAGGTAAACACTAAGGAAACCCAAATAAAGTATGAGCGTTAGTTAATAATGATGTATCAATATTGATTCATTAACTAATTAAGTCCATTAAAGTATGGACTAGTTAATAACAATGTATTGATATTTGTTCATTAGCACAAATGTACCATAGTAATATAAGACGAAACTAAGAATAGGGTATATGAGAACTCTGTAACATCCTTGCAACTTTCCTATAAATCTAAAATGATTCTAAAATGAAAAGTGTATATCTTAAAGATAGACTTAAGATCTTCTTGACTTGGCTATGTGACCTTGAATGAGTTACCTCTCTAGACCTCAGTTTTCACATCTGTAAAATGGGGATAAACGGTGTGTTATTTATTATTATTTTAAAAAATTATAATGTCAGGATTAAACAAGATAATGTATATATATATATATATATATATATATATATATATCACTGATCACCGTGCCAAACACAGAATAGGTGCAAAATAAATGGCAGGTGTTATTATTAACATATGTCTAATCAAACATTCCAGTATGGGCACTCTGTGTTTTGTTCAACAAAATACAGAACAGTTTGTGATGAAATCTAGATCTGTATTATCATTTTTGGTGTTTCTTTGTATCACATTTTTTATTTTGAAATATAATCCAGACAAATATATGTTAAAACGTAATCAATAAACATCACGTATTGCCTCTACTTTAGACACACTCTGGGAATTATTTCCCTAGGATTTTTAAACTTCAGTCTCACGCATGAAAATATGTGGGGCCACTTCAAAGTAGAAACATGAGGCCAGTGATATCCTTGGATGCCCTTGCTTTCATAAACACCAGCTCTTCACCCACATGTGCCTTCTGGGTCCCGGTTTGATCTTGAGGACTAATGAGCTCCAAGGAATAATCTAAGCTAATATAGCATTTATCACCAAAATACGAATAGAAGGTGGTTTCTGAATTTTATCTGGGCACTTGTCCCTCCTGGTATTTGCTGTTCTATTTGGGAAAATGTCATTTGCTGTTGTCACTGTGTTGTTCAAGAGCAGGGTTTAGGCTTGTATTGGCTTTCCCAACTGAGAAATAAGAACCCAGGAAACAGTATAGAAAATGTGACTTCCGTTTACTCTTAGAAAACAGAACCTTCAAAACAAATTGAGAGGTAGAATCAATACAACACAGAAAAGGTATTGAGTTCAGGGGTGTTTGACCAGATTTTCGCTGAAGAAAGGTCTGGGATGGCTGATTATTTGGGGACTACATACATGTATGTGCTCTTTTAGACCCCCAAATCTGAGCAGTAACAGCCCTTTATACTGTGACACATGACACAGGACATAAGCAGCCTGTGTGTTTCTAGATGTATTTTCTTTTTTTTTTATCATATTTTATTTTATTTTATTTGTGGGTTTTTTTTTTTTTTTTTTTTTTTTGAGACGGAGTCTCACTCTGTCGCCCAGGCTGGAGTGCAGTGGCTGGATCTCAGCTCACTGCAAGCTCCACCTCCCGGGTTTAAGCCATTCTCCTGCCTCAGCCTCCCGAGTAGCTGGGACTACAGGCGCCCGCCACCACGTCCGGCTAGTTTTCTTGGTACTTTTTTAGTAGAGACGGGGTTTCACTGTGTTAGCCAGGATGGTCTCAATCTCCTGACCTCGTGATCCGCCCGTCTCGGCCTCCCAAAGTGCTGGGATTACAGGCTTGAGCCACCACGCCCAGCCTTCTAGATGTATTTTCACATAGCATTCTATATGAAAAGAAAACCATGATGTGTGTAAAATCAGTGAAAGGAGGCTTGATGACATAAATCTCGTCAGTTAATTGGCCCATTTCATCTATTAGAAGAAGTCCCCAATAGGGCCAGCTAGCACAGCCCCTGGCATTACAGGCAATGATAGATACCCATTGAACTGATGTCAAGGTATATTGTTAGAAAACATGGTACGGAATTCTGTATTTAGTGCACAGGTTATATGGTGGCAAACCACCATATAACATCCTTCATAATTCAGTACAATTATTAAATGCTAACTAAGTGCCAGACACTGTAATAAGTATTTCGCATGGTAACCTCACTTTATCACCTCAGGCCCTGTAAGGAAGCTATTAGAATTACCTGATTCTTACAGATAGGGAAACTGAGGCCTCAAGAGGCCTCACAGCTGACAGGAGGCAGAGTGGAAGTAGACACCCACTTCTCCCCACTGCAAAATTTGTCCTGGGAGGTCTAGTGGTCCATGAGGTCTGTGGGCTGGTCACTGTGCCTGCACCCCAAGCTCCCTGAGCCAGAACTTTCTTCCTGAGTCTTAACTTGTCATGAAGTTTTCCTCCTACAGCTTATTAATTATTGAGCTAAGGATGATGAGAAGTATTAATATAACACAAATGAAAATCATGATGCAGCAGGACATTTTGACCCATAAAGTGAATGTTAATTGAATTTATTTCTAATTTTTATACATCTTCACAGTTCCTTCAGAATATTTTCTCTTAGGTGTCTAAGATAAAGACTGAGACAGAAAACACACAGCTCCTAGAGTTTCTGTGTTTACCCTTTTATTATGACAGTGTCTGGGGACAGAACTAAAAGTCAAAATAATAATATAAAGACAACAGTGACAAAGTATTTTCCCCCGTATTACAGACAACTTTATGTGCATTCTCATTAAATCTTCACAATTCCTATAAGACTTACTGTCCTTTTTCTACAGATCAGGAAATTGATCTGTAGGAAATTTCAGGGGAAAAAGAGTTATTCAGGTCACCCAGGTTGGTTCACACCCTGGCCCCATCATTTACTATCTCCGTGATCTTGAGCAAGGCTGACATTCTGCCCATTACAAAATACTGCCTCTATATACTACACACAGGACCAATCCCAGGCAAAATTGTGATGTAGGCAAGAGATGTCAATACCTAGCATATCCCATACTCTGCCCTCTTTCTCCTTTCAATGTGCCCTCCTCTCCTAGGTTCTCAGGACTCTCAGACTGTCCAGGATCCCATGGCACAGAGAAAAATGCTTCTGCCCTTCCCAGGACAGTTTGCATCATAAAGAGAACCTAACACAGGCCAGGCATAATGCTAGATATAGGTAGATAAATGGAAATAAGAAGTTGTCCCTTATAAAGAACACACAATACAGCCAGGAAATGCAGGAGGGATGCCATTATCCCAGAAAGAGGAAATATCAGAAGAAGCAGATTCATAGGTAGACATAGGACAAGTAAATTCAAAGTTTTAATACATATATAAAAAACAGCTTTAAATTATATATTTTATGTATTATATTAAAATATAACATAAGTATAAAATATATATGTATATATATAAAAGCTTTGTTGAGATAGAATTCAAACACGATATAATTCACCCATTTAAAGTGTACAATTCAATGGTTTTTAATATATTCACAAAATTGTGCAACAATCACCACAATTACTTTTGGGACATTTTCAATATCCCAAAAAGAAACCCAGCACACATTAACAATCACTCCCCCATTTCTACACACTGACCACCACAGCCCTAAGAAACCACTAATCTACTTTCTGCATCTGTCAAGTTGCCTACTCTGGGCATTTCATACAAACGAAATCATATATAGTATGTGGTCACTCTAATTCTTTTACTTAGCAAAACATTTTCAAGGTTCATCTGTTTTGTAGCACATTTTAGGACTTCATTTCATTTCTGAATAATATTCAACTATACGGCTATACCACATTTTATGTATCCAATCATCAGTTGACAAATATTTCGGTTGTTTTCACCTTTTGGCTATTATGAATAGCACTGCCATAAACATTCACGTACAAGATTTTATACAGACATAATGTTTTCAATTCTCTTAAATACCTAGGAGTGAAACTGCTGGGTAACTGTGTGTATAACCTTCTGAGAAATCACCATACTGTTTTTCAAAGCAGCATTTTACATCTGCACCAGCAGAGCATGAGGGTTCCAACTTCTCCACATCCTCACCAACACTTGTTATTATGTCTTTTTATTCTAGCTATCCTAGTGGATGTAAAGTGCTATCTCATTGTGGTGTTCATTTCCTGATGACTAATGAAGTTCAGTTTTAGAAACCTGGGTTTGACATGCCTATGAAACATCTAGGAAGCTTGTGGAAATTCAGCTTTAAGTATACAGCAAGTCTAAACTGGGGATAGAGCCTGTGTTTACATTTGAGAGTCATTAGTGTAATAATATCAAATAAAGTATTTCTATTTGTGGGATTTTTAGGCACTGTGGCATTAGGTAGAAACTATTCGGGACATGAGATTCTCCCCAGAACCTCAGATTGTGCCATGTGAGTACCTACCATCTCCATTCACATTAAAGAGGGCCTTGGCCAAGAAAATGAGGCTTTTCCTGTTCTGTGTTGAGTCTGGAGACTTTCTGAGGACCAGAGAGGCTATATAATTGATAGTTAAAAGCACAGCCTGGGATAATAAATAGCCGTGTGAATTAGGGACACAGAATTTCACTTAATCTCTCTAGTCTCAGTTTCCTTTGAGTGTAAATGAAGAATAAAAAATGTGTTCGTATATCATAAAGTTAACATTAGGAATAAAAAACAAGTAGAACTGGTCCTGGAACATAGTAGGCACTCAATAAATAATGGTTGAATGAATGTACTTAGCACAGTGTCCTGCACTTGGTAATTGTTCAACAGCCACAGTTAATATTCAATACACTCAAGCAGTAAAGAATAATGTGTGGCAAGGGCAAACGTTCCATTGCCACCATCAGCCTTTGACCAGAACAAAACATAAACGGCAGATGTCTTTATATGTTCTACCCACTTGTCAGGTAGCACCCTGGGGCCTGTCAGACAAGAAGGGTTCATGTCCACAGTCTCTCAGCTCTTTGAGCCAAGCAAATGTAATTTGTGAGCTGCCATGCTCATCATCCTCTTCCATCAGGCCATTTACGGCCCTTACAATTTCACTCTTGATGAGAATGCATAAAATATTATTGGCCCTGTGTGCTACTGTATAATATATGGAACTTACAATAGACATTATTAAATATTGTTAAATGAAGGGCTGAATAGGCACCCTAAAACGCTTTCATGTTGAAAGGATTTGTTAACCCCGCTGGTGCCATAGGAAGTAACTTCAACATTTCCCTGATTCCTCCTTGCACAAAAGTCACTGGCAAATTGTTCAAAGAGGTTATGCAGAAATTAAGTTCTGGGTTAAGAATAGTATCCTGGAGACAGGGGCTTCGGTTCAAATATTGGCTCTGGCATTCACATTACCTTGAGTAAGGTACTTTACTTCTCTGGACATCAGCTCACGTATAAAATGAGAGGTTGACCATTACAGTGACTAGGTTCCTTTCTAGTCCTCGAATTCTATGATTCCATAAAATTATTCAGTGTAGATTTTATTGCTTCTACTCTTTCCCCCACGTGAATTTTCTATTCATTCTGTCCACATATGCTTTCACGATGGGTTAAATGACTAATACAGGGAATCTCAAAGTGGAATTGCCTAAATTGCTTTCATTTACAATTTATTAAATTGCTCCAACCAAAAAGAGAGGATTTGAGCAGTAGAGCAAAATCCTGTGGATGACCAAGAATAAGTATTTTGAGGCTAGAAAGTGAGATCAATGGTATCAAACAGGTGCATCAGCTTGGCTGGCTGGTTTCCAACTCTGCTACATTCAAACTTACTATGTCTCAGTTTCCACCTATGGCTAGTCCACCTATGTCCTACCCTGCATTAGTTCTCTATTCTTTATTGCTTTTCTGCCCATTTGTTTTGTTTTCTTTCCCCTTGACTCCTCTGACAATGAATGTTTCCAAAGAACACAACAAATTTCTTCTCTGGCATCATGTGTGCTCAGGTATGTGGGTTGTGACAGCAAAAAGAGAGGAGTTAATTCGGAGATGTAGAGGAGGTGGAGAAAGGTTCCTGGAAAGGGCATAACTCTCCCCCAAGCACCTGTGCTCCTGCCAGAGGTGCTCTGACACTTTTGATACAGGAAGACAGACAGGCAGAGGTTACCTTTAAAGAACAAATCCACAGAATAAACTGATCCAAAATATTTACAGTACTTACACTTTTTTCAAAATGTTATTAATGATGAAAATCAAAACCACAATGAGATATCTCACACCAGTCAGAATGGCTACTATTAAAAAGTCAAAAAACAACAGATGCTGGTGAGGCTATGGAGAAAAGGGAACGCTTATACATTGTTAGTGGGAATGTTAATTAATTCAGCCACTGTGGAAAGGAGTTTGGAGACTTCCCAAAGAACTTAAAACAGAACTACCATTCAACCCAGCAATCCCACTACTGGATATATATTCAAAAGAAAATAAATCATTCTACCAAAAAGACACATGCACTTGTATGTTCATCACAGCACCATTCGCAATACCAACAACATGGAATCAACCCAGGTACCCATCAATGGAGGACTGGATAAAGAAAATGTGGTACATATATGCCATGGAATACTATGCAGCCATAAATAGGAATGAAATCACGTCCTTTGCAGCAATATGGATGCAGCTAGAGGCCATTATCCTAAGTGAATTAAGGCAGACACAGAAAACCAAATACTGCATGTTCTCACTTACAAGTGGGGGCAAAACACTGGGTAATCATGAACATAAAGATGGGAACAACAGAAACTGGGGACTACTAGATGGGGGAATCAAGGGAGTGGAGCAAGGGTTGAAAAGTTAACTATTGAGTTCTATGCTTACTACCTGGATGACGAGATCAACTGTACCCCAAACCTCAGCATCATGCAATATATCCATGTAACAAACCCACACATGTATATCCTAATCTAAAATAAAAGTTGAAATTATTTTTAAATGTTATTTCAAATCAGTTCTTTTGATAAATGGTTGACATTGAGACACTAGTATATATTCGTTTTTAACAAAGAAAAATGGTTATCTGACTGTCACACTTTCCAAATAATAAATGGACACTATTCAAGGAAAGACCTGTCAATGAAAGAAACAATATTGAGAATCAACCACAACAAGCAATGTCCAGATTCTGAAAGTCTCAGCTAAAGAAGATTCCAATATACCATATATAATAGGTGTTAGAGCACTTTTCTGTGTAGCATGTTATGTACAAGGTAAAGTCCTACATTTCTATAATAATATTAATTTAGTCTCTGATTTACCTGTTTCAATTCCATTTTCAATTCAGACTAAAAATCATTTTATAATTAGAGTGCATATTAGCCTACAGTAGCATATACAACTTTTTCTGGCTCCACAATTTTTTAGAGTAGAAGAGATATATTCCTATTTTTATTATACTGCAAACCCAAGGAAACCTCACTAAATGGGTAGATACAATTATAAAACCAAGAGAAAAAGCATCACATAACTCCCATATGTGGAGAACATCAAGAAAAACTAGAGCCAGATAGGTGAATTGACTAAGGAAAATGAAAACATTTTTGGCATATTCCTATTTCAAAGAATTTATGATTCAGGAAAACAGTATACCACATTTACACTAGCATATTAATTGTTACAGGTCTTTGATAGGTTATTTTGGCTTTTTCTATGGCAAACTTTTACTGCATTAATGAGTTTCATCAAGTACTTCAGAAAGCAGTTTCCCCATTTTGCCTTCTGAAGAGTTCTCCCTGTAGCCAATCATTGTTACTAATTCACTGTATCTTTCCTTAATACAATTACACCTCACTCCTTTGCCTATGACTTTGCAGAGCCTGGAGCAGTGCAGATAAAGTATGCATAGTCACATTGGCTTTTGGCTTAGCCATGTGACTTTCCTTTCCCAATAGGATGTAAGTAGACATGACACAAGCAAAGACTTTATATTTGCTTGCATAATTTAACTTGACTCTGGTGTTTCTGCTATCATGAGAGACATGGGGAACAGTCCTGGACCCTACCCACAGCCTGAAGTAAAGATAGCACAGCTAACCTCAATGCTATCAGAGAAATAAAAAAGGAAAAGAAATAGTAAAAACTACTACTATTTAGGAGTTGTTTGTTTCATAGCTTTATTGCAGCCATAGTTGACTAATACTCTCCTTCTGTGTCAGTTATCTATTACCACAATAATGGTGTGTACCAAAGCAACAGACTTATGGCTTAAAACAACACCCACTTATAATCACTCACAAGACTAAAATCAACTTGACAGTTCTGGCCTCAGCTGGTTTCAATGAAACTCACTCATGAACCTGTAGTCAGCTTCAAGCCAGCCAGGAACAGTTTCCGGTCTTGGGCGTCTCAACCTCTGGGAGTTTGCCTGGGGCAAATGGGCTTATTTGGCTCTGCCCCACAAGGTCTCTCCCCCTTCCACAGGCCAGGCTTATTCTCATGGTGTGAGTTCTGAGATGGGGAAGAGGGAACATGGGATGCGGGAAGGGCACAAGTCTCTTGAGGTCTAAGCTTGGAACTTCTGCTTGAAGCCACTGTCACTTCTGCAGCATTCTACTGGCCACATCAGGCCATAAGGCCAACCCAAATTCAAAGAGTCAAGGGAGCAGACTCTCTACGTCTTGATGGATGGAGCTGCAGTCACATCGCAGAGTACGTGGATATAAGAAAGGGTAAGAAATTGCAGCTACTTTTGCAATCAATCTAACAAGTCTCAAAGCACACGGATAAATAGCAAACTAAGAAACCCAAACAGAATATAGTGAATAGTTACAGTAAATGACTATTATTAATAGTTCTTGATCTAAGATCTTCCTACCTTCAAAAACCGATTGGTCATGGGATCACGTATAAGCTCTCTGCGATATAACAGCTTTCTAAGGTGCCATCCTCTCACCTTTGCATAACTCACTTTTCTTAAAATTCACCTCCTTAATTTCCCAGGTGGGAAAATGCATGATAATTTTGTATACAGTAATGTTTGGGTTTACAACTCCAATCTACTCAGTGGTGGTATTCTAGTTATTATAATTTTCTAAATCCTTTTTTTTCTAAATCATAATTTTACTTTTTAAATTCCCTCCCTATATTCACCTTGTACAGTATTGACTAACTGAAACATATTTATGTCTCATGTGTGTTAAACATTCTGATGAATCAATTTTACTGAACTTCAGAAAGCACCAAATTAAGGGACTGGAGCTTATCCAGATACTGTCTGTTCTTTTTATTAGGTGAACCAAATAAGCAATAAATATGGACTTTACACACACAAGATTTCCAATAAATTACATTGAAGATGGTGAGACAAAGAAAAAAAAATGAATAGTTTTGTGCCTGTAAAATAGTCATGCAGATGGGGCCCCATACCTTTGCAAAGGCAACTTAAGTATTTGATAGTACTCAGCTTTCGTCATTCCTTTATGGTGCGTCCCTTTCAACACTTTTATATTGTTTATCCTATAGAGTATTTTCCATTTAGTAAAAGTACTTTATTTTTTATTTATACAATGTGTGTCTAAAAGTATGTGATCTAGATTAATTATAATGCAGTTTTTAAGACTTTCCTGTACACAACTGTACATTCTCTGCCAAGCCACCTCCCTATCTGTGTTACAAAACTTACAAACTATATTCTTTTTGTGTTCTCTACCCACATGTCTTGCTTCAAATCCTGAATCAGTTGGCTTTAGATTGAGGAAAAGACGACCCCAGTACCAGATTCTCTTCCCGTCTCTCTCAGTTTAGGACCCACAAAATATTATAGTATTTTATAGCAAGTAAATAAATAAAAACAAGGAAAATGCAAAATAAAACCCAAATGGGCATGGTGGCTGATGCCTTTAATCCTAGCACTTTGGGAGGTCAAGGCAGGAAGATTGCAGGAAGCCAGGAGTTCCAGACCAGCCTGGGCAACATGGCAAGGCTCTGTCTCTACGAAAAAAACCTAACAATTGGCCAGGCATGGTGGCATGTGCCTGTAGTCCCAGCTACTCAGGAGGCTGAGGCAGGAGAATGGCGTAAACCCGGGAGGCGGACCTTGCAGTGAGCCGCAATCGCACCACTGCACTCCAGCCTGGGCCACAGAGCGAGACCCCGTCTCAAAAAAACAAAAAAAAGAAGCAGCAGCAAAAGCTGGTCATGAGGACTTGCCAGGCAGGGCATCTGCCTTAGAACATCACAGTGGTTTTCCAGAACTTTACCTAAGTCTGGCCAAATGAGGGCTGCCCAAAATCAAGTCTGCTGCATCATAACAAGTACTCACTTATAATGTTCAGTTTCAATTAGCATACTTCATACAGCACAGAAAAAATACAATTAAGGCTTCAAACCAATGGGAAAATGGCATCAAAAAGACTCTAACTAAAACCGGAGACTATTATGTGCTTTCACAGAAGTTAGATCAAACACCATTTTGTAAAATTCATAAGGATTAGAGGGAGCAGTGAAAGGAGAATCTTTGTAACAAGATCATTGAACCATTAGAAACCAAAAGGCACTTTCTAAAGCAATACTTTGATTTGACCTGCTCTCTTGGGAAGGTTAGCAGTAATTCATCTCTGAGCAGTTACCAATGGTACACAGATCTGGCCTTCTGAAGCCCTTACTGATTTGCCCTAAGATTTAAAGATCTAATTCCCCAGGATCCTGGAAAAACAGTGCTTGCCAGATTGGAACTACTTACTAGTGATTTTACTGTGAGTGAAAGCACGTATGCATATTCATCTTTCCCAGTCTCATCACTGAGCAGCTTCCACGCGATAAGGTTTGAGTACTTTTATGATGGAAAGGGTAGGAGAGAAGATCTCATGAATGGGTGAAAGAAGAAAGGAAAGAAGAAAAGGGACATTCTTAATCACATCCCTACCAGGTTTTTCCTCCCAGGGCTGAGTAACAATTGTGCTTGTTCAGTGAGCCCACTGATCCTTAGGGGTTTTGAAATCAAATGCCTCTAAGGGCCAGCAGATGGCATAAATGAACAAATTGGGCCAAACCTGTCCCTTGTGTTCTTTAACGGTATAGGCCCCATATAAAAGGGATGATCACTTCTCAGTTTCATCTTTCTTTTGCTAAGGAGGAATATGGAATCTCTACGTAACAGCTGTTGGAGGGGTACAAAATAAAGCCATGATGAAGAGCTATTGAAAATGTGGAATTTTATTTAAAGTATTTACATTTTCAAATGTCGACAACAGTAAGCAGGCCAAAGAAAACATGACTACGGGCTGGATGCAGCCCCATGGATCCCAGAGGTACAGTCTACGCTCCAGAGCCGTGCTACTCAGAGTGTGGCCCACAGATGAGCACCTGTCCACAAACTATTTGTTCCCAGTCTGCAACAAGACAGGTAGCCCACAATAGAATGCAAATCAGCTGCATGACTAAGCACACTGTCGTTCAGATGACATTTTTTTTCCATAGCAAGATTTTCTTTTATAGAGGATGCAGGGCACTGATTTACATTCTGGCATAAGCTCCTTATCCCATTGTGGGTTATGATTTGGACAGCCTTGCTCTCTAGAGATACTTTCAGGGCCCCTCTCCCCATGGTGCTCTATTAGGAATTTGAACGGCCCAACAGACCACGTTGGGGACAGATACGCAAAAGGAGAGAGTACAACACCTGTTGTTGGGACCTGGGAAACTGCAGATGGCCCTAGACAGCCAGGGGAGGGGGAGTCCACCACTGGGAATCTCCAGTACTCCCAGTGCACAGTGTCGGCAGGAAGTCAGCCGTCTGGACCTGTTACTCTTTCCCCTTAACATACCCGATACCTGGACTCTCTCAGGCCCTTTAGAGTTTGGGGCTTATAGCTAGTCAAGGTATATTGCATGTCTTGTACATTCTTTCTGGTGGTACTTGTGTATTAATTTACTTATGGTCTATCTCTCTGTCACTGCCACCTCCCTCCCCATTCTCCACCATAGGTTTCAACCTCCAAAAGGGTAGGGTATCTAGACTGGTGTCTAATACTCAGTAAATGTTAGATGAATGGGTGATGTTATATCAAAGGTATGGATATATAAGACAGGTGTATACATGCTTATTAGACAGATAAAACAATTTTTTAAATGTTTCCAGATGCTGACATATTTCTTTCTTGGAAACTATTGAGTATACCTTGTTTTTATGTCCAGACCAAAAGAGATGTTCAATTGGCTATTAAATATGCTATGGGATATGCTTGAAGGCTAATATCCTTGTCAAAACAGACTGAAGTTAGCAGCTATGGGAAAAGTTGGTAAATGAAGGTTCTCAGGCATGGAGATAGTCATTACTTGCTAGTAGTCTTTTAAAGGAAAATAGATTAATCTGTTTTAGGAAGTTCAAGAGAGATTCGACCCAAAGGTGGAGGGCTGCCAGAGAGGTGCAAGTCCTGTGCAAGGTTACATGGGTGGCTAACGTTAGAGGACACAGCAAACTACGGCCATGAGCTGTCTGTTGAATGAGGCAGAGCTTTAAAGCTTCCTCTTCTTTACTAAAATTCCTCAAAATAATCCTGCTTATCAATCATACTACTTTCCTGCCAGTCTCTTGACCTCCCTTGTTCTCCATAATATCAAATTCATTATGTTGGAGTTTTGTGGCCTTTTCTAATATTTAGAAACTCATTACTTTTTTAATCTCCTTAGCCTATTTCCTCACATTCCCAGTACTAGCTGAAGAAAGGGGTTGCTCTAAATGCTATTCTAAGTCTTTATTCTGTTCTCATCATTCAAAAGTTTCTTCTTTGAAAATTCATATCATTTATTAATATCATCCTTTCTGAAACTTCATTACCATGTTCTACTAATGCCTACCACCTTCTTAGAATTCCTTCAAAGGTTTTAAAGCTTGGCTCTGAATTTTCTCATCCGCCCTATTCCTGCCAGCAGCCATATTAAGTTCAGAGTTAAAATAGTAATTATTATATTTATAATTATATTTACTATTTATTTAGTGCCTACCATGTGTTGGTCACTATATGGTGTCTTACAGGCACTGTTTCTAATCTATAACAACCCTGCAAGGTAGGTTTTATCCTCCATTTACACACATACAAAATGTACAAATCAGAAAAGTTCTATAACCTGCCCTAAGCCACAGAGTTGTTAGCAATGGAATCAGAAAGAAAACACAAATCTAAATGATGTTAAAGCCTAACCTCATTCTAAGTTTCCCTAATAATAAAAAGAATAGTCATCATTTTAAAAAATGGCAGCCATTAGCTTTATATTAATTACTTCCAAATGTCACAACAATCCCACAAGGTGTCATTATTCTCATTTTAGAGATAGGAAAAATGAAGCTCAGAAATGTTAAGTAATCTATTCTAAGTCACATAAGTGGTCAAAGATTTGAACTCAGATTATTCAAAGTCCAACATCTTGCTCTTTGGACAACTACACTGACAGATACAGAAATGTCTGTTTAGTACATTGCTAAAACCCTATTCCAATTTTCTATTGCTACAAACAAACCACTCAGATTTAATGGCTTAAGACAACTATAATCATTTATCTTTCTCACAAATCTCCATTGTGGGCAGGGCTTGGGAGGGAGGGTTCCTCTGTGCTCCGCATGGCCTCAGCTGGGGCTGGTCAACTCAAGATTTGAGGGTCTGCTTTCCAGATTGTTCACTTCCAGCACTGCTAAGCTAGTGCTGGATTTGTCCAGGAGCTCAGCCTAGGCTGAGGGTCCCAGGCTTAAGTGCCCATCTATATAGATCTCTCCATGTAGCCTGGGCTTCCTCAAAGCACAGCAGCTGTCCCAATGGCAAGCATCCCAAGAGAGAGACAGACAGAAGCCGTATCACCTCTTAGGGTCTAGTGTCAGAACCCACACAGCATCATATGCATTGCATTTTATTTGTTAGAAACATATGACTAAGGCTAGCCATACCTAAGGAGAAGCAAATTATACTATACTTCATAAGGAAAAAATATCAAAGAATTTACAGACATGTTGTAAAACTATACACACACTGCTTCACTTTCTCACCCACTTCACCTCCATTCCACTTAACTATTCATAAAAATAACACTCCTCAACCACATCAGCATCACTGAAGAAACCATCAAACACAAGATTTTCACTCCAGAGCTCTGCTTCTTCAACTGTTTCCTGCTCTCACCTCCCTCACTACGTTACTTGCTTCTGAACGTGATCTTCTCTGTCAAGAACTTGAATCTTTTTCTCCATATCTTTCAAGTCTGTCATCTCTCAGTTTAGGTTCCATGGTTAGGAATTTCACAGCTGCCCTTTCCAGTACCTTGTAGGTTTTTACACCCTCTTCATTATCTACTCTCTTTTTCAACACCTTGTTATCTTTCTTTTCCACAGTTTCCCTCATTAGTACCAAGCACCTCCTAATCCCCCTAATTAGCTTTTCTCATTTCTCATTATTTTTGTTTCTGTATCATTTCATATAGTTGCTTACTCTGGCCTTCCTTAAAGTTTTCTCTTTTTGATATCCTTGGATAGGTTTGTCCTTGTCTCAATTCATTTCCATTTAACAGAGTAGTCCATATCAAACTGTCAGGAAGGCTCATCCTAAAGGCAGAACTAGGTGTAAACACCCGAGGATTGGTAGCACAGCAAAGCAGGTTGCCACATGTGGAAACCAAGTATTTGTGTTACATCTATGAGAGGCATGAGATTTAGATGAGAAATCTTGCAATATCCAACATTTTTAAATCTGCACAGAAGTAATCTGCCCCAACCACTGGGATTGTGGTTCATGGGAAAGTGTTTTCTCCTAGGAAGAATGCAAAGTAGTTCTACATTTTTCTTGGGCCATGGAACTTTTAAAGTAGTGAATGAAAGTTGTAGACCTTCCCCTTGAGGGAAAAATTTATACTGAGAGCGAAACACAAATGTCTGAATATGGGGACCTAGTGAATTCAGTTGGGACATATTAGATGTATTGATGTTGAGATGCCTGTGGGAATCCAAAGTGGAGTTTACAAGGAGATAGTTGGACACACAGCTGTGTTGCTCAGGAGAGAAATTTAACTGAACTCACAATACTAGAGGCATTATACAGGATAGCTAAAGCCACTGGTTGGAGTTTATAACCCCCCTAAAACATAAGTATGGTTATGGGAGAAGATACGGACACTAAACATGTGTGGTAAGGGTGGGCTCGTGAAACATCAAGAGATCTAAGAGAAAATACAACGCACAAAGACATCGGTGAGGGGCAGCCAGGCAGTTGGGAGGACAATCTGGAGTGTGTGGTTTCCTAGATGTTAGAGAATTTCAAGAGGAAAGGGAACTGTAACATTCAATAAACATTTATTAATTGTCTTTGTATTAAAGCTTAAGGATGCAGCAATGAAAAAGGTGAGCAAAGTCTATGATTTATGCGGTAAGCAGACATTTATTCATTATGACTTTGAAGAGCTAAGCCAACAATTCTCCTTGGGGAGAGTTTAAATTTAATTTCACATCCTGACTTTAGTCACTGTCCTCTGCTCCCCTGGATGGCCAGTCTGAATTCATGTTGCCAAACCTCACATACATGTAAGGTTACTCCTTCACTCCCAGCCTCCTCTTTTCAGTAACATTCTACCTCCCCAACTAATGCTTGCTCCTACCACTGCAACAGATATCCTGGGCAGCCGATTTCTACCCACGCAAGAGCTGCTCTCAGCAGTCCTCTGTTACTCTATACCAGACAAGGACTCAATGCTGGTTTTGAACTCAGGCTCCACCACCTAACTAGCTATATAAACCAGAGCAACCCCCACTATGAACTTCACTTTTCTCACCTGTAAAATGAGGGGGAAGCTACCAAATACTGACATTGCTGGACACTGAATCAGATAACATGTCTAAGGCAGAGAACACAATGCCTGGCCTAGTGCTCATTAAATATCAAAAACGGAAAGAACAGACATGTTCAGGACAGTTCAACTCCTCTTGATTTTGAGGGGGAGCTATAGAAAGCCCAGCCCTCACCCAATTACAGCATGTATGGGAATAATAGGATTCCATGTATTTCAGAATACTTGTAAGTGCTTTCCCCATCTATCAGATACATTAGAGAAGTCAAGTAAATTAAGTCTAAACAGAGTCTGGGGACTGGGCACAAACACCTTGAGTTTTAAAACCACTTCAATTGACACAAAAAGGCAAAATCCAGGTCTCACCAGGTGATATAGAAAGCGATGAATAAGAAGCGAGGAAGTGAAAATTATGTAAACTGCCCTTTCAGGAAGTGCGACTGTGGCAGAGGAAGTTAAACTAGTTATTATTTAATTAATAATTAGCTCATGCTCTTCTACAGTCAGTCACCTGAGCCTTCCCTGAATCGAGGTGAACTGGTCTTATTGGCCTTATTTGAACAAAACTTCTTTGTTTTCATGAAGACATGGGACATATTAAGGTTGTTTTAAATATTCTGTCCTAATCATCACCTTTCTATCCTGCCAATTTGATGACATTTCCATATTAAGAGAAGTGACTAAATCTCTCTCTGGAGGCATTTAAGAAATGGACAAACATTGTTGAAAGGATTCAACTTTGGTTTAAACAACGTGACCTCCAAAGTTCCTTTCTCAACAGCAGAGGTCAACACTCTTCAGGTTCCTCTACATAAAATCAATTCTAAGTGGCCATAGCAATCTCTTGACTGAGAAAGGAAAGCATATATTCCTACGCTACCTTCCCTTGCTGATGAAATCAGATGTACACCTGACTCCAGGTACTCACAGAAGCTACTGATGGCTTTCAACCTCATTGCCCCATTTACATTTTGCTTTCAGTGCCAAAAAAGTTAAGAGGACCATATTCACATAGCACTTTTCTCATTAAAGTCAAACATGAACCCAAACCCTCCACCTTTACCACTCAAACCTATAACGACCTCATTTAATGCCAGCACAGAACAATGTCTTTCACTTAAAATTAATGTCTTGTCCACATAAAATTGAAATACAGGATGCAGCCTTCCTGATAAGTAGAAAGCATAAAGGTGACTTTTAAGGAGATAAATTTATTCTGTCAGGGAAGGAATAAAAACCTTTTGCTATTCACCTGTGACTTGAACACTCTAAGCAATGAGTTCTTCCTTTATTTGTAGCTAAATATGATCTGTCACTCAGCCTTACCTTGCTGTCATGTGTTAAATTAAAATATATCATTTATATATACATTGTCTCTGATTCTCACATGGTTAATGGCTCCTCATTAATAGACCAGGCAGCATGTTGGCATCCGATAGTCATGTACACAGAATAATATATTGTCCAAGCGAATAGGTGGTAGGGAACATGGCACTTTAAATTATTTAAAATAGCATAATTGTATGGCTTCCAATTACAGAGAATATCAAGTAGGGCAGTACAAATTGTTTTTAGTTAATGGAATCACAAAGAATTAGGATGATCCAACAGAGATTTCTGGAAATAAAATTATACAATATTATTTGTGTTGCTTAAGACAGCCCAGATTTTAAAATATAAATATAAATAAATATATATGTATAAATATATATATGTATATATATACACACACACACATATGCACACTGGATAACTGAACAGGGAGGGGGTATTTTCTTTAATAAATGAAAATCGAGAGTCTTGCATTCAATCTTTTATTATTTAGACTCTGGATATGACATGGGATGAATTATATTGGCTATTCTCTAGAAATAAAGAAAACTTATGTTTTTATTCCATTACTTTCAGTGTAGATGCAACTTGTATTTGTTGAATACTTACTAGGTGTCAGATTTTAGTAAATGCAATCCCCACAACAAATCATTGAGGCATATTTTAGTAGCAGCAGCAGCAGCATCCTATTCTGTATGTAATAAGAATAATCAAAACCTCTTCAATAACAGGCACATTATTTTACTCCATTTAATACAATAACCCTATTAAATAGGTACCACTATTATCATTATCCCCATTTCCCATAGGGAAGCTAAACAGCAGAACATTTAAATAACTGGTTCAAAGTCATCAGTGAGAGAGTAAATAGTATGGATGAGAACACAGTCTACCTCCCTCTCAGATAAGGAAAATAAGGCTCAGAGTAGGTAATTATCCCAATCAAGGTCACACAGTCAGAGGAAAATGAAGATGAAAGGCAAACCCCTTTAAAAAAAAAAAAAACTTTTTACTTTTTACCATGAGAATTTTCAAACAGATACCCAGCTAAAGGGAATGATAATGATATTACAACCCCAAAGATTTAGTTTCAAGTCTAAAGCTCCTTTTCTAGAACATTCTTCAACTATGAGAAGTATTTATCACAGCTATTTTTAATAAAAAGAACTTTTTTTTATTAGAGGTAATAAATTACCTCTAATAGAAAGTAATTTCAAAATAGAAAGGTTTGCCTTTTTAACAGTTCCAGATTTTCTCTACACATATATGTGTATGTATAGAGAGATAATTTTTTACAAAATGAGATTATACTATATATACTCTTAAAGCCTAATGGTTTTGCTTTTAAGTATACTATGGCCATATTTCCATTACCATAAACATTGGTCTCCAGCTTTATTTTTAATATTCACTTTGTATTCCATTATATCAATGAACCATCATTTACTTAGCCAATCCTGTGTTGGTGAACACTTACGTTTTTTTGACTTTTTTGTTATAATAAACACATTGTGGCAAGCCTCCTCCTTATACATCTTTATACACTTGTGAAATTAATTCTTAGAACTTGCTGGCCCATAATACACTCTCAATAAATGGGTTGAATTAATGGATAAAATATGACTTGGTCAAAGAATTGGTAAAGTTTATATTTTCATATATATTGCTAAATTGCCTTTCAGAAAGGCAACTAATCAATTTTCTGTTATTTGGATCTTTTTTTAACTTTATGATTTAAATATTTCAGGAAATTTAAAATCTTTTACTTTGTGGTTCCGCCTCAGGGACAGTGATATGTTGGAGTAAAAGCACAATAGCTTATGAAAGCCAATTGTCAAATTTTCAGAAATTTTGAGCTACTTGTAAAATGCAGCCATTATTTAAAATTATGGAAACTTATTAAATTATATAAAAAACAAAGGTAATAAATATAGTATAGTGGTTCCTAATTATTTTGCTATTATCTATGCTCTTGAAGTCAGTTATGACTATCCCAATTCCACACTCGGTGACTACGTCGATAGCTTAATATTGGTAACAGTGGAAGTATTTATTCTATGGCAATCAGCAAGTGCTAGAAATCAGGGCCTGATTTACTGCTGAATCTGAAAGAGTTTTTAATTTAATTAATAATTCATACAAGGGTGAGAAATAGTTTAACAATAAGCCACATATCAGATTTAATGGCAATAAATTTATTGGGAAAAGAGTCAGCAGACTGGAATAAGCTCCATTTGTCAAATCATGGCTGAATGTCGACTACAGAGTCAAAGAAAAAAAAAATCAAGAGAAGCATTCTTGGTGAATCAGTTGACTATATGGAATTATATTTATTTATAATAAAGAGTATTGTGTATATTTTATTATTTGTAAGTTGTGCGCTGTGCATCCTTTGTATCAGCAAAATTTATAATAAATGTATTTGTATGTATTTACATACTTTTTCAGAGAGCTGATAGTTAAACATCTAATAGCACACTACTGCTTAGGGATGCTTTGGGAAGCTTTCCCTTTATAAAAACTGAAATACCACATGCACTGAATTCTAAGTTCCTACTTGTGGTCAGCTATGTCTGAAATTTGTGTTCCGTTCCATTGATCTTTCTGTCTGTTGTAGTCTTAGTACCACAATGATTAAATTATTATAGCTTTAAAATACATTTAGTACCTGGAAGGACAAATACCACTCACTATTTTCCACAGTGCTGGCTATTCCAGATGAACTAAAAAAAAAAAAAAACCCTCCCCACAGTCCCCCAGTGATATCTCCTCCTTCCATTCAGTTCTTATATTGTTAAATTCTCATCATTGTCTTCATCTATGTCCTATACGTGTCCAGCCTTCATAACTCTAGGTATTTGATAATTTTGTTTTTTATGTACTGTACGTGGGAAATTTTATGTTTTTTAAAAATTATTTATCACAGCTGTTTTATCACCACTTAGAATTATCACAAAACTCTTGCACCAAAAACGAAGTTAAAAAGAGCAGTTACAAACCAATTCCAACAAGAATAATGGCTGGATCTTTCTACGTTTGTTACCATCCTTCCAGTAATTCAGTTTTTTCCACCTAGAAATTGATTGTGTGGTTTTTTTTAAATTTTCTGTTTTATAGGAAGAAAAGTATGGGTCGTTTGTTGTCTTAGAAAGTGAGTTCTTAAATCCCAAAATATTATTATACCAATAAAAGCATCAATGTATTTGTCTAACAGGAATCGCCATATACAAACAGGTATAAATAAGGCATTTCTAATATGTTTTTTACACTGTATAATATGAAAATAATCTTGGTTCCAAATATGCACCAGTCTTTGAATTACTTGTATTTTTCCATCTACATAACAGCTATGTAACACTTTTATGTTTCCCTCTTGGCTGTGACTGAAGGGAAGCAATGAGCCAAGTTCTGTGTCTTAACAGTTCCTTAATTAAGACCCACAACTGTTTTACATTATCCTTTTCTCTCCTATTTGAAATTTGTATTGCACCAATAATTCGTGAATATCTGATCATTTAAAAAATTTCAAACAAAGCTATTTTCAATAAAAAGTAGGCCCCCTTTCTTTCTAAACTCTTTGTTTTGAGGAAATTATAAGTTCACATAAGGTTATTAAGAAATTATACAGTGAGATCCTGACTACCGTTTACCCAGTGCACCCCCATCGCTAACTTCTTGGTAACTAAAGTCCAACATCACAGCCAGGATATTGAGATTGATATAGTCTAGATACAAAACATTTCCATCACCACAGGACCCTTTATGTTACCCTTTTATAGCCACACTCACTTCCCTCCCACCTCCACTCACTCCTTAATCCTTGGCAACCATTAATCTGACCTCCATTTCTATAATTTTGTCATTCCAAAAATGTTATACAAAAGGAACCATATGAGGCCTTTTATTTTGGGACAGAGTCCCACTCTGTCGCCCAGGCTGGAGTGCAGTGGCACAATCTCGGCCCACTGCAACCTCCACCTCCCTCCTGGGTTCAAGTGATTCTCCTGCCTCAGCCTCCCAAATAACTGGGATTATAGGCATGTGCCACTGTGCCCAGCTAATTTTTTGTGTGTTTTTGGTAGAGACGGGGTTTCACCATGTTGACCAGGCTGGTCTCAAACTCCTGACCTCATGATCCACCTGCCTTGGCCTCCCAAAGTGCTGGGATTACAGGCGTGAGCCACCATGTCCAGCCAGTCTAATCTTTTCATATTTTTTTCACTCAGCGATTTATCCAAGGCATTGCATGTATCAATGACTTCCCTTATGGCTGAGTATTTTCTGCTTTGTGGAGGTGCCCCAATGTGTTTATCCTTTCACTCACTGAAGGACAACTGGGTTGTTTCTAGTTTGGGGGCATTATCAGTAAAACTGATATAAACATTCGTGTACACATTTTTGCGTAAACATGTCTTCATTTCTCTGGGATAAATGCCCAAGAGTGCAACTGTTGAATGGTATGGCAGTTGCATGTTTAATTTTTTTTTTTAAGAAACTGCCAAAGTATTTTCCAGAGTGTTTGTACCATTTTACATTCTCCTCAGCAATGTATGAGTAAAACAGCTCCTCCACTTCCTCACCAGCGTTTGCTGTTGGCACTGTTTTACGTCAGCCATTCTGATTGGTATGTGGCATTATGTCACAGTGGCTTTAATCTGTATTTCTCCAGTGACTAACGATGTTTAACATCTTTTCATGTGTTTACTGGCCATCTGGATATCTTCTTTCATGATATGTTTCTTCATGTCTTTTACCCACCTCCTAATTAGACTGTTTGCTTTTTCTACTGCTGAGTTTTGAGAGTTCTTTATGTGTTCTAAATGCTAGTTTTTTGTTAGATATGTGGTGTGCAAATCTTTTATCCCACTCTGTTAGCTTATGTCTCTTATTTTGGTAACTATAGCAAAACTCCACCTTAACACAGAAAATAGAGATACAGGAAGTTCTATTACATAAAATATGAAGTTGTGAATTACAAGATTAATGAAAACAGTGTTTGAGTTTTTGGTTTGGTTTGGATTTGGTCAGCCTTCCAGTACCTGTCTGTAATAGGGAAGAATAAAAACTTATTTTCATTTATTTGACATGTAAGGAAAAAATATGATTATTGCAAAGAAAACACACACTGCACACTGAAATAAGAAAGTCTCAAGTGAAAGGAGGAGTCACTTCCTACTTCAGTCCCTTGCCAAAAAAGATAAAAATTTCTGCCTTTCAGCCACCCTCTTCTAAAAATAAGGTCTGGGTAGAAGACTAGGACCACTTGCCAATCACATTATATCCAAATAACCTGCAGGATCTTGCTATATGTTTGTTTCACTCTCTTTTATTATAAGCCATCTCCAATTATCTTACATATAGTTCAAGTAGACATAGCACCACCTGACTCTGTAACTGCATTCACAAGACATTCTACGTGAACAATGCCCTTGCAGCGTAAAACAGCATCCTCAGGGTGTGTAGGTCCCCACTGTGGTAACGTGTTTATTGGGTAGAGACAGATGCATTATTTGCATGGTGCCTTGGAAAAGCATCATGTGTAAGGCAAAAGAACTGAGTGCTGATCCTGGCCCAGCTTCACCAGGCATCTGACTACAGGGAAGCCATTTAAACCATAGAGGCCTTGCTTTCCAAGGCAGTAAAACCAGGAATCTGGACTCATCAATAAAATGATTTCTGAAGTCACTTCCAGCTCATAAATTCTATGATTTCTATTTTTAAGGTATGAAAATTTTACTAAATGGTATGACAGGCATTCTACAAAATACCTATCCAGTACTCTTCAAAAGTGTCAATATCATCAAAGAGAAGGAAAACCTAAGAACTCTAAGTCACAGATTAGAGGAGACTAAAGAGCTGTGACAACTAAATACAATGTGGGATCCTGGATTGAATCTTGGAATAGAAAACAGATATTAGTGAGAAAATTGGAGAAATCCAAATAAAGTCTGTAGTTTAGTTAAAACATATGACTGATAGGTAAAATTTTTAATAGACCAGTTTGTAAGACAAAGATTCCGGAGCCATTAGTGAAATTATTTTTTGGAAAAGAGGGTAGCTCTTCTCTTTTAATATGAATATGCAAGTTTAAATAACCATAAGGAGGCACACAATTTGAGTCATTTATTCTGTTTTGGGTTTCTTCAATATGGCAGTTTATAAAACCACTGGAAGGTCATACTCCCCTAACAATATTTTTGACTATATAATCATCTTCTAAGAGATTCTATGAGTTTAAAACTATTTGCCAGATGTGGGAATATAAAGATATAAGAACTCAAGTTGGAGAAGCAAGCAAAAGAACATGATTTATCGAAAAGAATAAGAACTTTATAATTCTGTTCTAAATGACATCAAAATGATGAACTTTCAATTTTATGTCGAATTAATATTTGTTATCTAAATTGTATAGGTAACAGCATCTTCATGTTGAGCATTGCTTTTGTAAGGAACTTTTCACAAATTACTGCAAAACGTTTAAATAGAGACATTTAAGTTTAAATTCTAGACCCCCTTCACTGTAGAATGTACCCTACAGAGTTCTAAAAAACGAACTCTCATAACCCTCTCATTTAACAAGCTTCACTGTTTGGGGCGGCCCCATTCCACAGTCCATTGCTAACCTCAATCCTCTAGCCTATGGTTTGGGTGCCCCCATTCCTTTATTTGCTCCTAGGTGGGTATAGAAACCAAGTGGCTGCTACATAATAAACTTCAATGTATTTGAAGTAGTAGGCTTGAATTTTTTCTTGCCTTCTTTCAGTTATCAAATGCAAAGTGTGACCTGGCCTGGATATTCTATGTTCTCTATAGGATTTGGGAGTTCCCCCTCTGAGGTTTTCCCATACCTAGGATTGTCTTTTTTTTTTTTGTCATTGTTCATGGGTAAGACCACAAGATGATGTACTTTTTATATTTGGCAGTTAAAACCTACAAAGCAAATCTGCCTCCAATGCTTAAAGGACTTCTAATCTTAATAGAGCTGCTTTTATGTTTAAAAATTAAAACTATGCAAGGTTAAACAGATAGTATAATTACACAACTTTTTAAAAACAAAAAGTTTGGAGAGAGATGTCTTGGGAGCAAAACATTTTTACCCACAAAAACCTAGCTTTGGATGGGAGACATTTTGGTTTTGGAATGGAAACACTTTACCTTAAAAAAAAAAAAAAAAAAAAAAAAAAACACCAAAAAAAACCCCAGACTTCTTGATTAATGAGTCTGTCTCAGGCAGTTCAGGCTTCTAACAGAATACCATAGATTAAGTGGCTGAAACAACAAACATTTATTTCTCACAGTTCTGAAAACTGGGAAGTCCAAGATCAAGGTGCTGGCAGAAATGGTGTCTGGCGAGGGCTCTCTTCCTGGTGTGCAGATGGCTGTCTCATGATTGTATCCCCAAATGGCTGAGACAGAAATCATCTCCCTTGTATCTCCTTTTATTAGGCCACTAATCCCATTCCTTAAGACTCCACCTTTAAGACCTAAGTACCTCCCAAAGGCCCCACCTTCTAGGGAGTTAGAATTGCATATGAATTTTAGGGTGGAGACAAACATTCAGAGCATGAATGCATTTCCAGGAGAACTTTTTCCAGACAGAAGCCTTCTAAACAGACCTTGTGTTCTGCTTGAAACCTCTGTGTTTTCTTCCATTGCAGAGCACCAGTGTGTGTCTGACGCATTCCCTGACTCTGAAAACAGGTAGTAATCTCTGATTTCTTGCTGATTCCTCAGTGGTTGTCTAATTATAGTTTATTAAAATGAGCTCTGGGATGTGAATCTAGAACACCTGGTCTGAATAGCTTAATCTCTCTTAATAATTAGTCATACCCAGCATTTCTTTAGCACTTAAGAGTTTTGCCAAACACTGTTCAAAGTGCTTGTTGTACTATCTCATTTAATGCTAACAACCACCCTAAAAATCAGGTATTCTTATTATCATTTTCATTTTCCTTGTAGATGAGGAAACTGAAGCACAGAAAAGTTAAATTACTTGCCCAAAATATCCTGGTGGCAGAGCCACTCCTTATTAAACCACTATGAATATGACTACTTCTTCCTAGCTAGGTAATTTTCTCCAAGAAATCCATGCCAGCTCTGTTTCCTCATCTGCCTTTTGACTGGATGACAGTGGTATGAATACCTGTTCATTCTACTTCTCAGACTTGTTGGAAGGATCAGATATGATGGTGGGGTAATATGTTTGGAGGTTTTCCCTCATCTTTGGGGATTTTTTTTTTATATGGAAAATATGTGGCAAGACCTTAGCTCTTTGGGAATTGAGGAAAACCAAAACTTAAAACAGAGGAAGCTGAGAATTCTCCAGCCTCTACCCCACCCCGTTTTTCATACAGGCAATCCATAGCTGGCTGTGTCCCAGTTGACCTCACACAGCTGCTACCCTCTTCTCTTATGTTCTAATTTAAAAATGCAGATTATCAGTGAATAATCTGGGTTCTCAGTCAACTCTTTTTATGAGTAAAGGAGCCAGTCTTCCTTCAAACACTCTTAAATAAGACCCATCTACAGCATAATGTGAGTGTTTAAACAAACATGGCTGTCTTTCTGCTCATGGCATTTCCTCTGCATCCTGCCTCTTCTCTCCAGCTCTGCTTCTCCTTTGTTGTCTGCCTGAAAGTTGGTATGAGACCTTCCGCATCTGGTTGCCTTCTCATTCCCTACAACCTCCTTCTTGTGTCCCTCCATCCTCTTATTTTACTGTGATAATATTGAAACATTCTGTAGTGTTTATTCTATTTCAGAATAGGGTCTTCCTTACTGAAGAGGAATAGTAGAACATTCTAAATATCCTGTTTTAAAAAGAACTCCAAAACACCAAAAGTTGTTAATGATGTATTTGGCCCTCGGTCATAATTTATTAGGACCATTCTTTGCCATACATGGGGGAAAGCAGGATCAGGAAAGTTGCCCATCAAAAAGGCATCTTGGAAAACATCTCTTCCCACATGAGGCCATCATAGTCCTCTCCCTTCCAGAGCCAAGCAGCTGGGTATGAGTTCTGCCAGACAACTGGCAAGCAATTGTTCTCCACAAACCCATTTGATTCTGTATACAGCATTAGAGCCTCCCTCAGGGTTGGGGAATCAGGCTTAAGGCTTATGATGTGTATAACCTGTGATTCCTTCAGGATCTGAACAGAGGCTAAAGGGCCCTTATATGCAGTAATTTAACTTGAAGCTAGATTGCACATAAAGCATCTGAAAGCAGAAATCAGCCCTGCAACTGCACGTGAATTAACGAAGGCAAATTAGCCTGGGATTTGTGTTTGTTGTGTGGGAAGGTGATGGCAGAGTAAATCTTCCAAATTTAAGTATATTTTATGTTAATTGCGTAAAGTAGCATAGATTTGTTACTTTAAATCTCATCCATGGGAAGCTGGAGTTGGCTTGTTGATTTCTTTTATTATCCACTAAAATGACTGCAGTCCTTGTTTGTATTTACTTGAGAAGCACAGATCTATTTCTGAACAGCTTTACAACTTTAAGTGTGTTAAGAAACTTCTTTTTAATACCATCTAGTTAATCGTATGGTAATAGCTCCTAAGTGGAACATTACATCTATCAGTCTTAAGTGCTGCTGTGGATATAATAGCTTTGGTCATATTATTATCATCTTCTTTATTTAGAGCTTTTGGAAAGCTGAAAATTAAATATGTCTCAATCAGCTATCATTGTGGCTATTACCTTAGTGCTAAGTACATAAATAGGACACTCTATCACCTCTGGTAAAATTATATTCTAAATTCTCTGATGACAGAATATAGGTTCAATATAGATAAACCTCTTACCTTGTTTTCTCACGTTCTCCTCAATTAAAAATGTTTGTTCTGCAACGACAAGTTTCCGTGCACACTGATTTTTAAAATATCAGTTAGTGCATCTCGTGGGGAGAAATTTGGGACGAAGGAGAAAGAGGAAGTGGTGGAATTACATCCATGTATAGTAGATATTAATGCTAAGTCCTATATGCACACCACCATACTAAGCCCAGAAATGGCCAGGTGTTGGAAGAAAGTCTGGACCAAAAAAGTTGACCTAAACTAGATGTTCTCAAAGTGTGCCACTCCTTGCTACTCAAGATGTGGTCCACCAACTAGCAGTTGTTGGTACCACCTAGGACCTTTTCAGAAATGCAAAAGCTTAGGCCCCACCCCAGGGTGACCTAAGAAAAATCTGCAGGCTGGCACAACCCTCAGAGGATTCCTATGCACTTTCAAGTCTGAGAAGCCCTGTCTACACCACTCCAGGAGCCTCCCCTGGGAAGATGGAAAAGTGTTGTTCCCCTCTGCTTAACCTCAGGTTATTAACTAGGAATATTCCAATCATTCCTCTTAGGAGAGAATGGTGCTATACTGACAACTGAGAGTGAAAGGCTGTAACTCTTTAAAAATTTAAATCAGGCACTGAGTGTCTGGGGTAGGAGAGATAGAGAACAGGGAAAGTGTCCCATACTCAATTCCAACCGACTGTTGAAAAGAAAAGCTCCTGTTGGAACAATTTGACCTTCTTCTCTGTGAGATGTTATTGGATTTGAGTTCCTTCCTTTCTTCTAGAGGAGGACATACTGTTTTTTTTAAAAAAAAAAAAAAATGACCTAAATTCAGTATTCCATCCAGATGCTTTCAATTTGGCAGGCGGGAAGCAAGTTTTGCATAGAGACTGAGCTCACTGAAAGGGATTAGAATTTTGAGTTTAAAATTCCAAAGGCATTTTAAAGTCAAGAAACTGCTTAGGGGGGAAAAATAAATACAAGTGACCTTGATATAATTCTGCAATGATATTCACAACTCAGTCATCTTGGAATGATTCATTTGGGTACCTTTGTAACTAGACTTCCTGGCACTGAATTCAAAACAACAGACTTTAAGACAATTTTCACTTAGGCAAATGACAAGAAAAGTAAGAAGCTGAGTACGATCCAAAACACATCTAACAGGAGGAGCAGCTCACAGAAGCCTTATATGCAGGGCAGGGAGGCAGTAGTGTAAACAGGCAACCACCACTACAAAGGCTGTACTTACTCAGCTAATCACATCTCAGAATTGGCTGCCTTCTTTGCTGTTTAAAACAGTCCTGGAAGTCACACTCATGACAGACACCCATGGGAGTGACTAGGGTAGCACCACCATCGTTCCCTGAAGGTAATTTACAGGATCAGATGGACTCTGGTCTCAAAATAAATTTGAGACTTTAGATATCCCTTGACCATATGGTTTATTTATTGCATAAGCTGTTTTGCAGAGGCTTTTTACTTAGCCATTTGTGATTTTCTCTGTTTTTGCTATCGTTTTCAATAATTAGATGTCCTAGACACAAATAGTGACCAATGTCAGGCAATATTTTAAAACTTTCCTAAAAGTATTTGTTCTGAAGTAATTTTTTGATTTAGGAGTAAATATATCCTTTGGTATTTTTAAGTCAGAATCTTATTTAGAATATTTCAGGTAATAAGTACTAAAAAATTATATGACATTATTATTTATATTTTCTGTTCACTAAGGATAATACATTAATTTTTTAGTTTTAAAAGGAAAATAGCAATTTTGTATTTTGTGAAAAGGTAAATTTGAGTCATCACATACATAAATGATATAAAAATCATATACATGGCCTACACAAGTAGGGTATTTGAATTTAATATTAACTGGGAAAATATTTTGGATTTTTATTACTCTAACAAGTGTTCTATCTCAAACAGGAGTATATAAAATTAAAGAACTCATTCAAAATAGGATCAAAATGATTACTAACTACAGAAAAATAGTTATGTATAGTGTATTAGTTCCCTAAGTTGAGGTAACAAAGTACCACAACCTGGGTGACTTTAAAAAAAAATGTATTTTCTCAGTTCTGGAAGATAGAAGTTTAAAATTAAGATCTTGGGAGGGCCATGCTTCCTCCAAAGCCACTAGGGGAGGAGCTGCCTTGGCTCCTCCAGCTTCTCGTGGCCCCATGCATCCCTTGGTGTGTAGCACCATAAGCCCAATCTCTGTCTCTCCCATCTTCTCATGACCTCCTTCCCTGTGTGTCTGCTCCTATTCTTAGAAGGACATCAGTCATATTGTTACCAGTGGAGGGTGTCCAGGTTCTTGGCATTTTGAACAAAGACTTGGACAAAATGCACAAACAAGGCAAGGAAAGAATGAAGCAACAAAGCAGAGATTTATTGAAAATGAAAGTACACTCCACAGGGTGGGAGCAGGCCAAGCATAGGGGCTCAAGACTCCCGTTACAGAATTTTCTGGGGTCCAAATACCCTCGAGGTTTCCCATTGGCCATTTGGTATATGCCCCATGCAAATAAAGTAGTGGCCCTCAATCAGACCCTGAAGTGAAGTTATAAAGGTTACACTCCTATGCGCACGTCTGATTGGTTGCTTTCCACAATCAATCAGAAGCTAAATAGTTACAAGTTGCACTCCTATACAAATGAAGACTTGGCCCGCATTCAGAGGCTGCAGTGAAGTTACAAAGTTACACTGCTATGCAAACATCTGATTGGTACTCTCAATCTTCCATCTGCCAGGCAAAAAAGGGAGGGGAGTGCAAAAGGAGTAGCCTCTGGTCCTTTTGTTACTTAGGCGTGAAAAGCTGGGGTTTTCCTTTTCCTTTTGATTGCTAAGAGAGTAAATTGCAAATGTTCTCGCCATTAAAAATAATAAGAGTGTGAGGTGATGGATATATTAGCCTGCTTTAGCCATTCCACAATGTATACATATATCAAAACATCACCTTGTACCCCATAAATACATTACAATTATAATTTGTCAATTAAAAATAAGGAAGTCGGCATGAATCGGCCTTAGGTTCTCTGCTTTCAGACCCTATTCTCCTGCCTCAATATTGGATTAAGGACCCATTCTAATAGCCTCATCTTAATTTGATTATATCTGCAAAGACCCCATTTCCAAGTAAGACCACATTCAGAGGTACTAGAGGTAATAAGGACTTCAACATATCTTCCAGGAGGGACACAATTCAACCCATCCCATATGGCTAGCATTTTCTCAGTGATGGAATATAGCCAGTAACTTTACCAAAATGATATATTATCGTCTCTCTGCTCCAAAAATTAAAATATTTTTTCACTTGGCTTCACAAAAAGGAAACAGAAACCAAACAATAGCTGTTAATGTAAGATGCCCAACAAGTATTCAATAATTAATCTCTTACCAAAAAAACGGGGGCGGGGGGAGCATCTAGGGCATGTCAATGGTGGCGGCACCAATAATAAGGGTTAATAACTCAAGATCCTTGAAGTTTTCCAGCAACACACCTGCCTGGATGGCACAGGGTCAAGAAAACAAAGTTCAAAAGGTTCCTCAGAGGAAGAGATAAAAGCCTGAGTGCCTAAAGTCATTTGCGCCACAAATATAAATAATTTAGCATGGCAATTATTCTCTGATAGCAGTTGAATGTTTAGAAAGCATAATTCACACTAAGTTATATACCGTTCAGGATTTCACATATTATAGTAAACAACTTCTTGTTATTACAATTCTGTGTTTGTACCTAAATACCTCGCTTTCTTCCCTGACTTAATTGTCTTCCTGGACTTACAATTTCCCATGTCCCCCTTGGAGTACCATTTCAAGGGCCCTTTCTGTTGTCTTTTCCCTTCTCCCCTCTGGGCTCCTTCTCTCTTCCTTGTAGGCACCTTCATGAGTGCTCTCAGCACTGTTCTCCTACTCCTTGTTTCTTCTAATCTCAGCCCCAGCTCCTCACCCCATCCCAGTATCATCCTCAAGAGAATCAATGGCTGATAGACTCTCAACTACCCTCCCTCATCCTCCCAGAGCTTTTTCTTGGTGGTCTGTGTGAATCTCTAAATCAAGGAATGTTAACCTGAAGTGTAAATATTGGTACATTTTTCTGAAGAGTGTAAAGATTGTTGTCAGACTTTCAAAGAATTCCCTAATCCCAAAAGATGAGAGAGCCAGACTCTAAATAGTGAAATGCTATTGTCAGTGAACATGTTTGGAAGGGCATAAGAGGGATGAAGATGGTGGGGCCTTCTCTGAAACACACCCTTTGACCTCCTCCTCTTTAGGAGGCTGTGCATTGAGAGAGAAAGAGGAGAGCACTGCTGGGGGCTGCAGTGAGTCTCCTGTTCACATTCTCCTCAAAAACTATTGAGTTACTCTGAGTTCTGCTTCCTGGTATTCAAGCAGAAATCCCATCTGAAGGTAGGTTCAGTCAATTCTCAACTCTGGGCACTGTGTCCTCACTCTGTCCAGGGGTGACTAAGATTCCAGGACTCAGGAAGCACAAATTCCTAAATCAAGGAGATG
The DNA here is from genome assembly GCF_000951035.1 of Colobus angolensis palliatus. Taxonomy (NCBI): domain Eukaryota; kingdom Metazoa; phylum Chordata; class Mammalia; order Primates; family Cercopithecidae; genus Colobus; species Colobus angolensis. The sequence goes on along the minus strand of NW_012117032.1, from coordinate 2,759,365 downwards.
TGACAGACACCTGGACCATTGGGAAAATGTGTGCCCCTGACAAGGAAAAGAGAATTCTGCGTCTTTAGAAGGGTCCAGAAGTGTCATTTCTCCTTCCTCTGCCCACACTGAGTCTGGAAACACCTTGTTAGTGATACACTAAATGAGATAACATATGTAAAGCACCCAGCAAGGAGCCCAGCAGATATTAGGGATTCAATAAATATTAGTTACCTTCCCTATTAAAAGTAACATCAGCTACAGTGTTTATGTGATTCGTTTGCTATTATTACTATATAGCACAGTAAGAAGTGTGTGCATAATTAAATACGTACCACTCTGGTAATTTTGTTTTTAAATTTTATTGATAACATCATTATACGCCTTATGTAAGCTCAGAGTTTTTGTGCTTATCCAGCATGGTTATGCTTCTAACTTTCAAAAAAAATCAAAGGCACATCTGAGGGAAAAAGAGTTTGGTGGTTTAACAAAGTGTAAAAAAAGAAGAAAAAAAAAAGGTTAACATACTGTGCAATTTTTATTTTTTTTTCTGTCCAAACCTAGTCTCACCCCTTCCCCTGATATCTCCACCAACCCACTGTCCTCTCTGCCCATCACACAACACCCCTTCCCTTTGCCTCCATTAAAAAAATAGATAGATACATAGATAAGCCAAAAAGCTTAACATGTCACTGCTAGCAAAGACCAGGCTATCTCCAGGAATATCCCCTCCCATCTGTTTTCTGGACGCTTTGATTCACTGTGCTGGTCAACTTAGAGTCTGGGAACCCCAGCAGGGTAGAGCTTGCTACAGTAGCTGACAGTTCCCTGCCAAAACTATCCTCACTACAGAATCACTGATCAAAACACTGGCTAGAAGTGAATGTGGGCTGTGACTCAAAGCCACAGGGAGCTGAAAGCAACCACACCCATTTATCAATATCTAGGACTAGAAGGAAACATTAGCATCACAGTGAGTAACAGCCAGACCTCTCAGACTTGAAAGCAGACATTAATGAACCAAGCCCAGAGCTGACGTTGAAGTCAAGGTTGTGGCAAAACCAGTTAGAATCCTCCATCATGGTCTAGACGTGAATGATGAGTACTAAAATAAAATGTAGGAAGCCACTGGACATATTTAGAAAATCCTCAACAGGATCTATCAATGTTTAACAATAATCTTGACTCACAACTAACTTCAGGAAATGACAGTATCCACAAATGGAATCAATCATTTCAAAATAAGCCTTGAAATATCAAACAACTTCAGCTCCCAAGTAAACCCTGGGGAGTATTTTAAACATGCTCTTCACAGAGCTCACTAGAAATAAGCCAGTTGGCCTGGCTGCCCAAGAATATGCCCTAGATATTGTTTTCAATTGAAATTGAAAATAGGGTCACTGTCTGCGGGAACTGGAACACATTACTTTCCACACATACACCCCTACAGCTACTGAAAAGAAAACCAAAAAAAGCAAAGAACAGCACCAAATCTATTAACTGTAGTCATTCTCCAGCCCCCTGGCCTCTCTCAAGCATAACTTTGGATCCGATAGTTACAATTGTCATTTTTTATAAAGAATGGCATGTTGGCTCATCTTGTAACTGCATGGACCTTTTGCTAGTAGCATACATACTTCCCACTGCACTAAATACAATAAAAGTAGCAATAAGAATCTCAGAGTTTTTAGAGTTACCAGATTTGCAAAACTGAATTGACATTTTCATCTCCAAAACATTTTTAAATTTTGATAGCTTGGAAATAAATTCTTAACTCTCAGAATTACATGTTAAAAAAAAAAGAACTACATGGGCTGGAATTGTGTTTTCAAATCAAGTGAATTGTAATGGTCCATTTTGAAACTTAACATTGAAATGAAGCAAGAAGATCAACAACATAGAGGATCAAAGCATCCAGAAAACATATGGAAGGGAATATGTATGCATTTTGAATTCTATTTATAATTCTACAGAGAAACTTAGTGACCCACCGAGATAACAGAATCCGCTCTGGGAAGGAAGTATACTAGTCATGTAAACAATATAAAGCTCCAACCTGGGCAACCTGGAGGAACCCTGTCTCTATAAAAAAAATTTATAAATTAGCCAAGCATGTTGATGCGGGCCTATAGTCTCAGCTACCCAGGAGGCTGAGGCAGGAGGATGACTTGAGCCCAGGTGGTTGAGGCTGCAGTGAGCCATGATTGTGCCACTGCACTCCAGTCTAGGCAATAGAGCAAGACCTTGTCAATTAAAATATATATATATTTTTCTCATTAAGCAATATATATATACAACTTAATGAAGACATACTTCTCAAGAGAAGCAAATAGCTTCTTTTTGCTGTGTGAATAGTAACTCATTACTTTTTCTGAAATAAATGGTAATTTACAAAAGGTAAATAATTCCGATAGTGATTCTCTTCACCTTTTTACAAACAATTCTTGTTAGTATTTCAAAAATTTTCAAACTTACAACATTTATAATACAAACTATTTTACTTAAATGCTATATCATACTGCATTTTCTTAAAAATGAGTATTCAAAAATCCTTTTATGACATGATGTTCTAGTCGCGCAGTTACGGGACATGCAGCTCATGATGTCACCGCCATTTCTTCAAAGGCCATCTTGTTATGACTTTACCTTCCACAGTTCACCTAATTAATAAAGGTGTTGGAAACAATCTAGGGGACAGAGAAGAGGATTAAGTCCATGGAAATCTCTAAATGGTTTTTCCCTGGATCCACAACTTGAGGCCAGTTTCCCATGAGATATCTATCTAGGGACTAACCTAGTAAAGTTCTGGGAACTCCTCATAGTAAAGTTTAGGTCTGAGGGATGCAACATTCCCTCAAGATGGCTTTAAGGCAAAGAGAGAAATTAGTGCACAATTACAGAGGTAACTTATAGAATCCACACGCAGGAGTTTGGGCTCAGCCTCCAGAGGTACTGAAACAAGGAGCAAGAGCCTGCCCTCTTCCCATGCCCTCCCCACCTCCCTCTTCTATGTCCCACTTCCTCTGCTCTGCTTCTGCAGGGCACAGCGCCCCAGCCATCCCTGCAGGTTCCTTCCATACTCCCAGCAAACAACGTGCTTGGCCTATCTTGGCTAAGTGTCCATCCTGTTCCAGTTTCAGCCTGGGGGATGGGCAAGTTCTTTGTTACAAACAAGGCTGCAGGGGCCAGTCCTTTAAGGATGGAAGTCAGTTCTAAGACAGAAATATGCTAGACAGACACTCTGAAAGCTGACTGGTACCATCTCTAATAAGAGTACATATATATAATGATCAGCTGCCACTGGGGGGACATATTGCCACGATATCCCTTCAGATTTTCTCATTAGAACCATGTGCAAATTACAGTATTGGAAAATCAGTTTCCTACTCTCTCTGTGTTTGCAGAGGCTTGGGAGGCCTAATTTGCCTTCTTCTCTGCTTGAGAATCTGACAATTTCCACATCACCACAATGAAGCAGCACATTTATGGTATTTGGGGTTTTTTTTCCCAAAAAATGTCAGGTATAGAATGTCTTTTCGACAAGCCAGGTACAATTTTATGTCTCATTACTAACAAGCTTCCATTTCTCACTATCCATCAAATATAGGGTTTGCAACTTCAATCACTTTGAGGAACCACCACTCCTGGCCAATAACTAACATGAAATCCCAAGTTAGAAAAATTCACTCCCTCCCTCCAAAAATAATGAAGGAAAAGATCCAAACAATTATGAGGAAAAATTAACATGATAGTTTATACCATAGGGATATTTTCTTCTCTACTTTTGGAAAGAAAAACTTTTACTTAGCATCTCTTATGTTCTACACACTGGGCCTTCCTGTGGCACATGTGAGGATTTCATGCTTACAGCAACTCTGCAATTCTATGTATTAGAAACTCTCTGGGCCTCAGAAATATTAAATCTTTTCCAAAAAACATAGAAGTAGAATCTAAAGCTGATTCTGCCTGACCCCAAGGCTTATGTTCTCTTACTAGTACTAATAACTAGTATCTATTGAGCATTTGCTGTGTGTGAAGGCTCTGCCCCATTGCCTCACATATGGTGACTTACGTAGTAGATGTAGGAACTACTTTTAGCTCCATTTTACAGGTGTGGAAGGGGATGCACAAAGAGGTTAAGTACTTGCCCAAGTTTACACATCCTGTATACAGTGGAGCAGAGGTTAGAACCCAGGCAGCCACACTTCCCATCAAGCTGCCTCCCCTGGAGAATGTGATTCTGTACGTATCACGGGTCCTTCTGTAATCACTCTCAAGTTAATAGGCCTCAACTGTACCTACAAGAACAGTCATGATCCAATCACCAGTGTCAACATGAAACTAAGTCAAAATTGCATGGTTTGCCTTTTCACTGCCATGTGTGGAGAACAGAAATGACAATCTTGATAGCCAAGATTCTCAAATTCTTATTTCTACCTAAAACAATTATTTTTCCTTATCGCCCCAAAAGATTCAAGACATCAATATATGCTAAGGATGTTCTGAGTGAGGGAAATCCCTTTTCACTTCTGTCTGTAGGGATGTGTAGGGGTGTGTGTGTGTGTGTGTGTGTGTGTGTGTGTGTTTGGGGAGGGGATAGTACTAAAGAATAATGGTAAATCTTTTCTAAGAATATTCTTTTTCTTATCTCTCCTAAGCATATTTAATGCTGAGAGACTTTTAATGCACTGTGTTTCTCTAGTATCCCCTTTTCCCCCACTTGCTCCATTAAGTGTCTTCCAATTTCAACTCACTACAGTGCAACTGGCTTAGATAACGTACTGTCATCCATACCTCATACATCGTGTCCAGGGGACTCGCCTTACTGTAAGCATCACTTCAATTGCAGCAAGCTGGCTATGGGCCATGACCTGTTGGGCCCCCAGTGCCCATTTATTGTAAACTATGGCTTGTGGGTGATGCTAATGAAGTTCCTCAAAAAGCCTCATTTGCATGACTTTACATTTTGCTGTGTTTCCTTAAAAACTGCCAGTAAAAGACTGGCAAAGGTGCTTTTTATTACGAATTTGTTTCCCCATTTCTTGATCTCTCCTGTATAGGGGAAACTAGTTCCATTTATCCCACAAATCTCAACAAATCCCTTCATAACCACTAAACATCAAACCCCTCCCCTCAAAAATCCTAAAACACAAATGTGGTCATTACCTCCAGATTTGGTGCTTTATATGCAAATTGTTTATGACATTCACAAAGCTGGGAAGGAACCGCAATAGCACTGTGATTCTGGAAAGATGAAGCCAACTTCAGAATTCAATTTTCAAAAGGAAATGCCATGTTTGTTTCATGTCAGCCTCTGCTTCAGATCAGAATAACAGCAACACATGAATAAAGCTAAAACTGTTGCTCTGGCTGGTTATTTACAAGCAAAGCAGAGGCAGATGGAAAGCCACTCAGTTGGCTTTAGCTCCTCATGTTGTCTACTTCCAGTCACTTTGGAAGCAGCTGAGCAAAGCTTAACCCCAGTTGGATGAGAATACACATACACATACACACACACACATACACACACACACACACACCCCTATGTAAATAACACTATTTTAGAAATACAGACTGGGTTGTCACACGCACAGGTGATCTGGCTGCTTTAGCAGTTTTGAAACAACAGTCTGGCTGCCCAGTTAGGGTAAAGTCTTGTCTCTTCTCCCCTCTCAGTCATCCTATAATGGGCAACACCGTATATAACCTTGGTTGTGTATGTGACCCTCAAGCAAATCCAACACAATTTCTCATTAAGGAAAGATTTCTAGTAGGGAGGCTGTGGCATTTAGTAGATTTAGAATCAATCTTTGGAGTATAAACATACGTATGTATGTAAGGAGAAAATCACCCATGCCATTGCATGTTTGCATTTACATTTATGTATATACATTATCATATCTAGCTACCTATATACATATGAAACTAACAAAATAAAAAATGCTAGTTACACATACACATACACATACACATACATACACACACACTTGCTACACTGAACATGGGGAGAGGGATGTAGGTACATGAAATATATCAATGATTCATAGAGATTCTGATAAAGACTTGTGCAGGGAAAAAAGCAAAGTGTAACATGATTTTTAAATGAGTTTCTTTCCCCTATGTTCAGATTTCTTACCAAAGACCATTGCGATCTGGTGAAAACAGTTTGAGAGATGCCTCTGCTGGTCTTCACCAGATGCAAAAAGAACGCAAGCACCGACCCATCACATCTTTTGTTTTCACCTCTGCCGGCGGTCTGTGTGTCAGTTCCAATAATTCCCCTGCCAACAGCTATATATGCATATCATACACACCAGAGCACCCTGCAGGGTGTGGGGAAATCGGGGCTCAGTTAGCTGTGTGATTACAGGGTCGCATCTTATCATCCTTGTACACAATCTATCCCATGACTGTTTGCAACACGACTGGGCACTGGCTGTATCCAATCTATTTCTACGCTGTATTGTTAATGGTCAAAACTGGCCTTGTTCCCCTATTCCCTCCATTTTCCAACGGAAAAAGGAAAGGAACTGATAAGCCTGAGCTCAATTTGTTCTGGCAATTACTGCAAAGTTCCTACTGTGAGGGAGGCCCTGCCCATTGGTGCGGAATGACACGCAGCCATCCAAGGTCCAGACAAAAGGAGACCCTGCTTTTCACCAAGTGTATTCAGCCATGTATAGACATATTGGCGGAGATGCCTGCTTATTCACGCCTTAACGGGAAAAAGAGAGAGACAAGAAGCTGGAAAGAAAAAAAAAGAATGAAAGATTATCAAGTGACGCCAGACAGAGAAAGGATAAAAACAAGATACGAACTTGGTGAAGAGGAAGAAAGGAAAGAATTTTGACCATGGAACATCACTGATATAATATGGGTATATATGTTTTAGTACTATTCACCTAAATTATGCTTTTATTACAGATGGAGGTTTCTAATGATACTGAAACGTGAAATTGAGGAAAGTTATGCTTGGAGGTTGGATTATATGAGCCTTCTTCTATCTTCTCCTCTTTCTCTCCTCCCTCCCTCTCTCTCCCTCCACTAAGCCACAGCTGCACATTAATTCAACCAAATGAAACTGTTGGAATGAAACACCACCAAGATGCATTCTAAAGTGTAATTTTTCTGAAACAAGTATGTAACATGATTAAAAAACCAAGTACCAGTCAAAAGGTGAAAGAAATATATTACATTATGATAGAAAAGAGGTCATTTAAGAAAAGGCTGAAATAGCACTTCTTTTTGAAATGGCATATGGAGACTTTTCTAACTCTAAAAAAATGGTGACTTTTTCTTAATACTTGTCCTTATTCTCTGCTCATGAACAGAAGGAAAATGTTTGTAGATAAGGTCACTTTAAATTCTAGGCCATAGCACATGTTGCTCTCTGCAGCCAAATGCCCTCATCTGTCTCCCTTTCAACTCCATCTAGTGATAATTGTTCCACCTACCTAACTCTCCAGTCTACTAGGAAAACAGTTGACAAGAGATAATGTCAGAGTTAGGTCCATGACATACTAGAAATTATATCTCCCAGCAAAAGTCATTTATTTCAAAGGATAAGTAATATAATGAACTGGAAGAAATTAAATTAATTTTAAAATCTGTTACCAGTTGCTTCTTTTTAGTCATAATGGAACTGGGAGAAATTACAGATTCAATAGCAACATGCATTTTTTCCATTATGAAGAATGGCTTATTCAATGGATGAATCATTAGAGAATGATCCCTGTGGCCCTGTGGAACTCCACATGTAGAAGCAAAAAGCAAAAGTTTACGATCTAAAACATACAACAAAATTGTTGGAAAAAGTGAACTACAATCCCCAATGAAATTACCTCTTATGTCAATTAACAGCCCGTTTGTCAGAGCATTTACAGCCTCAGGCAAACTCAACAAACCCATTCCTGGCTGCCGGTGATGACAGATTTCTTAGGGAGTATTATTTAATTAACAATAATTTGAAAGAGCAGCTCAGCTGAGATACTGCATTTACTTACTGGAAACACTAAGCAATGGTAAGTGAAAAAGACGTGAGATTTGTTAGCCTTCCCATTATCTTTTGTTTCTGAAATGCATCAGTAGCTGATAGGTATTTGCCACTAGATATTTTCAGCTGTCTGTGAGAACATGTCCAAAGAACTTTAGCTCTTACTGTACAAGGCTGCACATAGTTCTCTGCTGTTTGATTCCATTAAGAAATTCCCCAGGGCCTCAAATGTTCAGGGCCAGCATTCTTTGTCCTTCCCCCTCCAGACAAGGGCAACTGCCAGCTCCCCTTCCTTGTATACCAGGCTCCCTCCCACCCCCATACATCATTTGCTGCTAATCACCTAACTTAAGAGATGCCTTTTGTTCCCACTCCCTTCCCAAGTCGCTTTAGGCTGCATCAGCAACTTGGGAGCTGGCTGGGTCTTACTTTCCCCCAAGAGACATGCTCAAACCCCAGGGCATAAGAAGCAGGGGAAGGAAAACCTTTTTCCCTCAAAGTTACTGAGCTGATGTCCTCGCATCCGATGGCCTCTTTTATCACTGATTCTAATTTAAAGACTAATCTGGAACTGGCAAAAGGAGGGCCACTTTAAGGTGTCCTGACATACAGTGGGAGCTGGCAGCAGGAAGGGAACTCCACCACTCAGTGGCAAGCTCTGGAAAATGCAAAAATAGCGCACTCTGTGAAAGGAGAAAAGTAAGTTCTAAAACTTTTCAACTTGTCTGTTATTTCTTTGCCATATCTTCACAAAATGTTCAAGATTGGTCAATGAAACAGAAAGACTGTCTTGGGAAATGAATGTGTCAATGTAGTTCCTGTGGGAGCCAAACAAAGTGATCTGAGATAGTCATTTTAAATTATTATTGGGTGGCTGTTAATTGTAGTCACTAGTGTCCATTAAAATTCCTGCCAACAGAAAATCTTTATCTCGACTTGATTTGTGATAAACTTAGAAATGAGCAGTCCGTGTGGAATATGGTTATTAAGCAAAGTAAATTTCTTTCATGGCTTCTGAAAAAGACAAATCTGAAATTCCAACCAGTTAGGTCGCGCTTATGTTTGTGAGTAGATTAGGACGGGATGTGTACAGAGCACTAGTTTCCACCATGGGTTAAGATTGATTGCAGGAGCAAAAGATTTTTCTCTTTGATTCTTTTGAGTCTAAAGTAGTTTTCGCTCAAATAATATCAAAGGCATCTGATTAAACACATCTCCCAGCAGGATTCTATCATAGGGCATACTTTATTATGAACAGTATAATCAGATTGATGTAATATGGCATCAGCAAGTGAAGGTCTTGTTTTGAAACAACTTGCGGAAATAGATTTTTATCTTTCTTTAATCCTAATTTGATGCTATTAACCAACTCTATTATTTAAATTGACTATTAAGATTGGAATCAGTTTGATTTATCAGAATGTATTTCCCATTAATAAGGCTTTCTTTTTAGCCTCCTTCTTTAACTTTCATTTACTTTTAATACTGTGAAGAGAAACGTTTGCAAAATCTTTTTTCCTTATTATGGATTACAGCATGTGGCTTGGTTCCTGTTAAACTATTCTTAGCCTTATAGTATAAGAACAAAAACTGGTAATGTTTATATGGGTTTCTTTTAATAATTAGTTACTATATGGGAAAGATAAAAGGGATCATAGGAAAAGAAATAACAACTTTCGCAAAAGATACGTAAGAGCATTTTCCATTCCAAGGAAACCTAAATTCTCTTACCAACATAGAAAATAAATATACAGCAATTTTAACTGGTAATGCAGTTTCCACTAGAAACATTTGAACATCTTTGTGGCTTTCTTACATGGTATTTAAATATCAGAAAGGGGAAAAAATGTCAGCATAAAAGCAGTGGAAGCTGACTTGTAATTCCAAAATAACAATGATTTTTCCAGGCAGCAGAGCTAACAATTTTGCCTTGCTGCAAGTGCTACCTGGGATCAATCAGCAGGTCATAAAAAATATTTTTTTAACTGATGCTTTATAGCCAGTAAGAGTAGAAATAGCTAGAATCAAGCATCATCATCAATTGATTGCACTCTGAAAGGGCAGCTCGTTCTGTTCACTATACGCTTGCAAATTCAACATTTCTCCTAGGCAAAAATGAGTGAAATGTTATAAAAGCTTACTACTACCTAAAATCAGCATTTTAAAATATCATTGATTTCTGGTGTTTGTAAAAGACCCTAAAATCCTTTGCTTCCATCTCCCACCCCTGGCAGATCTCCTAGCCAAAGTCAGTGTCACACTTCCTCCCCTGCAGTCTCTTGTCCCTACCATCACTCTCCACCCAAGGAAGGGCAGAAGATTTCTTAATCTCCCTAAGCAACCTGTCCCAGTTTATAAGCTTCAAGAAACCTGACGTTGTTTAAGTCTCTTTTGCCACTGATTAACGCCGTGTTCCCTGTTCCTGGTTCCTAAAGAGATGCTCATCTTCTGTGAAGATGAATTTTTAAAATGTGGATATCATTATTAAGCTGCACTGTGACCTTTTCTCCCCTTGCCTTAAAGATTTCCTTTTTTCAGACACTTAGGCGATTTCATCTTTAGGGCTCCATGGATTTCTTTGAACCTGCTCCAAGTTTCAAGCCGTCCTCACTCTCCAAACCTCTTTTCGTTGTGTAGCTCTCAGAAACTGACAACTTCTGGAGAGGATCCCAGTCCCACCTGCTGGTTCCTCGGGATTCTACTCTTTTAATATTGCCGTACAAGTGCCAAGATTCTCTTCAAGATGAGAATGTTATATTGCTGAATCGTTGTTCACTTTTTATTTAAATAATTCAAGTTTTATTAAATTCCTGTTGGTGCCGACACCATGCTAATGCCGAGAATACAGAGGTGACAGCTACTGTCCTCAGAGAATTTGCAGGCTAGCATGAAAAGCAACCACGTGGGCTGTGCTGGCATCATGGCTAGAGTGGCAGGGGGCACAGAAGACAGGCCTGGGAATTAATAGATGTTCCCTGGAAGAGAGATTGCTTAGCAAAGAAGGGCCAGGGAAAGGCATCTGTCTTTGAGCAAAAATATGAAAGTATTAAAACACAGCATCTATAGTTTATCGGAGGGACCCCAAAATGTTGAGGAACAGGGAAAGATGAGACTGAATGGTAGAGGTAGAGCCAGATCGTGTAGGTCTTTAATGTCCTGTCAAGGAGTATAGATTTTATCAGTTAAAAAATGAGGATCCATTAGAGAACTTTTACCAGGTGAGTGGTCCGATAAGATCCCTCTGGCAGATAACAGGATAGATGAGAACAGGAATACCAGCCAGAGAGCTACTGAAGGGACAGAATTTACAACACCAGAACTATGGCAATGGAAGCAGGAATAGAGAGGAAAGACAGATTTGAGAAAGACTTACAAGGCAGAACTGGTAGAATTTGACAGGTCTAAGTAACCAGATATGGGGATGTGAAGGTCGGGACAGAAGAAATCTTACCCTGACTTCTGGATTTTGACTTGGATGGCTAGAAGTGTCCATCTTTGGGCTAGAATAAACAGAGCAAGGGAAGCCCTAAATAAAATCAGGAGTCAAACTGGAAATAAATGATATCCACTGTGACTCACTAATCTTATATTGTTCAATGAGTTTCTCACTTCCAGAAGTTACTAGGTTTTATTTTATTCATCATCACTCTGTTTATCTCCTAATACTTCTCCAGTGATCCATGTGTCTAAAGCCAAGTCACAGATTTTACCATCTCTTTTACTTGTTGCATATTTGGAAAAATCTCAATGTTTAGCGATCATGACTTTAGACATCCTTAAAAGTATGAATGGATATTAAATTATTGATCTAGAACCTACTATATAATAGTACGTGTTATTGCACTGAAGTTGAAAATGATCCATTGATAATAATTCTCCACTCAATACTGAACCATCAGAATGTTCTCTCTTTTGTTATGCTTGAACAGACATAATCAAAAGTTTTGTACATATAGCCTGCATAGAATTCTCTTCTTTAGAGACACCTATCTCTGTCACATCATGAATGAAAATTAGACCAGTCTGACTAAACTTGTTCTGTTTTTTAAATAGAAAAATAACTTTTTCTCACCCCCTTCTAAATGCAAGAACTTGCCTTTTCATCCTTGACGGGGATTGGCTCTTTGTATTCTGAGATTGCTAAAGTTCTTCAACATTGAATTCAGTGGTCCTGGATGCCTGTCCGGGATTCCAGGTGGCAGACTGCATTTTCTAAAGAGAGCCACAATACCATCTCCCACCCTGCAGGCTCTTTTGGAGTCTCACCACGTTCCCGTTAAGATGCGTGTGGACTTGCTGTGACTCATAACCAAAAGAATGCAGCAGAAGACATAGCTTCTGCTTTGAGAACAGCAGCATTCACACCAGAGCTTTGATTGCAACTGCCATCCCCATTGTCACCACGCTGTGACAAAGCCCAAATTAGTGCACGTGGAAATCACATGTAAAGGTGCTAAATGAGACCATATGGAGAGACAAAGATGCCCGGCAGCCCCCAGTGGCATCAGACCGCAGCTGTCCAAGATCTAGCCACCATCTGATTGCAAATGCCTGACAAAACCCACACTACAACCCACATAGCCAAGATATATCCAAATTCCTGATCCATAGAAAACTGTGAAAATTAATAAAATGAAGGCTGTATTAACTACATTTTGAGGGGATTTATTTTATAACAAAAGCTAGCCAGAAAATGTGATTTAGTGTCAAAATGATCCAGTACAAGATCAAATGATAAAGGACCACTGGATGAAATCTCCCTTCCCTCATTACAGGAGAATACAACTGTGTTCCTTAATTCAGGCCTCGATCTAGTTGGTTACCTTGATACCAAAACTAGCCTGGTTTCTGAAGCACCTGAAATGGCTGAGAAGATTCTGACTTAAACAGTTCTCACTCCTGATGGTGCCAGTCACTTCTGGGATTCACAATGGCTTCACTTTGCATTAAAGTATACCTAGTTGCAGATCAATTTGTCTTGGGCCATTTGGGAATCTCTCTTTTTAAATAAGTCCTTTGTTAACATAGAACTTCCCAAGAAAAATTAAAATGTAAGTATATATTCAATAATCTTCTCAGAGGCTAATTGGATTGGACTTTGGGGAGGCACAGGCACTCGGGATGTGCTGAGAGTCCTCATTGAGAACACCTCGCTCACTTGCTTGAAAGGTGGTTCCAGATACTAAACTAGAGAACACTACTGAAGAACCATCAGGGAATTAAAAAAACAGCCTAGAAAAATGAGGACATTGAGCCAATCCTTGCCCCATGATTTTATTACTATGATATAATTAGAGGCAGGTTGCTACTGCCGTCTCTAGGTCAAATAACAACTCTTATCATATACACGTGGCTGGGCATGGTCGTTGGAGAGATCCAAGACCCAGTGGTACCAAGGAGAAGAGAATGTTGCATCTCAGGTTGATAAACAACGCCTCCTACAATTACCTTCCATAAAGGTAACTGGGATCTGTAGATGATGGATACTGTCATACTACCGTCCAGTTAGCTAATTCTAACATAACTTGACTCACTGTACTAGTTTATTCTGAAGTATTTCTATAGAATAGATTTTGTACGTAGATTCTGTACTGCAAAGTGGCTAAATTCTCTGTTTTCTGCAGTTAAAAGGTGTGTGGCAACAATGTGAGAAATTGATAATAAACAGTGTTCTTGAGAACAGCTTTAAAATCAATTCTCGATTTTCCTTCAAAGACAGTTGAATGGTATTCCTTTGCATGAGTATGTCATAAAGTTTAGAATCATCTATTGTTGCAAATATGGATTACACTAATTTTCTGCTCTAATAATGCTAATAAATAAAAATTAAAATATATATTATAATTAGCTCAAGATCCATCAGTAATTTTAAAGACATGGCACATCATGCAAAACTGTCTTCCAGAAAGCTTTTATCAACCCACACTCCCATCCATATGTATATGAACAACATACACTCAGAAACATTGGTTAGCTTAGTTCTTTTTTAATGTTTGCCAATTTAATAGGTTGAAATATTTTATTATTTGTATTTTTAAGCTGACTGTGAAAGTAAAATGTTTTCTGAGGCCAGGCGCAGTGGCTCACTCCTATAATCCCAGCACTTTGGGAGGTCGAGACAGGCAGATCACTTGAGGTCAGGAGTTCAAGACCAGCCTGGCCAACATGGTGAAACCCTGTCTCGACTAAAAATAAAAAAAGTAGTCAGACACGGTGGCACATGCCTGTACTCCCAGCTACTTGGGAGGCTGAGGCAGGAGAATCGCTTGAACTCAAAAGGCAGAGGTTACAGTGAGCTGACATCGTGCCACTGCACTCCAGCCTGGGCAATAGAGCGAAACTCGGTCCCCAAAAAAAGTAAAATGTTTTCATTGATCATTTTATTTCTGCCTTTATGAATTTTTCTTATTGTCATTTGATCACTCTCTTTTGGAATAATCATCTTTTAAATGTTGAGCATACAGATTTCTAAATATATTAAGGACAATAAGCCCTCGTTTTCTCTTGCATGTTGCCTATTTTTAATATATATTTTTAATATATAAAATATAACAATTTCTAATAACTATTTAATTCAATCTGTCAACATTTGTCTTTTCTAACTTTGATAAAGGTAGAAAGGTAGGTAAAGATTCTCTGGGAACCTTTTCCTATCTTTCTTATAATACTGGGTATTACAAAAATGGTATTCACCTGCATGTTTTCTCAGTAGCTTGTTTTTGTTTTTGTTTTTCCATGTATTCTACTAACCCACATCTTGTAATTGTTCCCATTTAACTACTCAACGCATGAGAAGTAAACCGTGGATGGTGAAGAATAGAGATGTAGCCTCTTCTTTACCCCCAGTTAACCAACTTAGTGAGAAATCTTTCTTGCCAAATATGTAACACAGATTAAGGTGGAGCTTAGTAAAAGGGAAAGTGGTAATAAAGAAAGGGGGAAATAAGAAGATAGCTAAGCCTAGCAGTTTCATAACAGATCCTGAAAAAGCTTTAGAATTTCTAATGTCTAGAAGAGCATAGTTCTGAAAATCTCTGTATTAAAAAGTATTTCCACTTCCTTGATCCTGTGAAACTGCAACTGAAAGACACCATAAATATAATAGTCGCAAATTTTGGAGGAATAAAGACACTAAGTGTGTACATCGATATATCCATTCTGCTCTCAGAAACACTTAACAGGTGGAAAAAAATTGTTCTGAAGTATATACAATATATTCACTACATCTGTTTCAAACCTTTCTTTGCTATTCAATTCCTTAACATTTATTTTGCTTATTTGAATATGTTCTTTTAAATTTTTGAGTCAGTTTTTATTTTATTGCACGTAGAATATTTGCATGGGCCAAAAAAAAAAAAAAAACCCAAGATGGCTCTGAAAGACTTATAATAAAAGGAAAAGCCATTCCCTGCTCCAACCTCAAAACCCAATCTCAAAAGGTAAACCCCAAAGTTATTTATTCAAGTATTTGCCAATACATTTCTAAGTCATATGCTTATATATATTTATTGAAATACCTATTCTACATATTAGCAGTTGGTGTTCCAGTAGGGTAATTGAGCTCTTAGTTCTTTTTACACATATTCCCATCCACTCTCTCCTCCTTCACCCTTCAACATAGTTATATTTCAGTACTCACTAAAAGAATAGCCAATGTTTATTCAGTATGGATAAATGTTGTTTTTTACTGAGCAAAGTTATACCTGAAGATTTAATGCCTTTCTTACAGAACTTTGTGTTTTTCTTGGTCAACAATTGCCTAGGGTTTTCTTTTCTTGTCTTCTCTATGTGTATGTCACTATTTTTTCCCCCAAATGCTCAAAAAATCTGTCCTGTGCCTATCAATAATTTCAAATCCTGGAAGCTACTCAGTCACTCCGACACTTTCTTTCTTTCCTGGAGCCCTCCCTCCCCTTACCTGGCTGCTGTACTCACAGTCTGGGATGCAACTGCTATCCTGGGCCTTCTCCTTCCCAGTCTCCTATGTGGGATCCCCTTTCTCTTGGGTCCTGTATCTTCGTAGTTTACCATTTTGCTAAAATACATGGAATTTCTCATTAGTGACACTAGGTGCTAGAAGACAGTGGAGCAATTTTCATCACAGACTTCCATGGTGAAAGTCTATCTTGGAAAAGCTGTCATTGAAATATAAGGGTAGAATAAAAACATTCTAAAAGGAGATGTAAATATAGTCTTATACTGAGGATTGGACTAATGAAGAGATTACAGGTTCAAGAAAAAGGGAATTACCAAAGAATAGGTGGAGACTGACCTTGAAAAGAATTAGAGGAAAAAAGATCTTCTCATATCACCTTCCCTCCCCCAAATTAAGAAAGTTAAAATCTAAGCCATCAGAGATAATTTTGATGGTCACATCCCTTTAACTTAACAATATTATATATTATTAGGTGTGAACCTCGAATATCTGAGACAGGTCTTGGTTCATTTAGAAAGTTGATTTTGCCAAGGTTGAGGATGCGTGCCTGTGACACAGCCTCAGGAGGTCCTGACAACATGTGCCCTAGATGGTCAGGGAATGGCTTGATTTTATACATTTTAGGGAGACATAAGACATCAATCAATATATGTAAGATGAATGTTGGTTCTGTCCAGAAAGGCGGACAACTCAAAGCAGGGAGGGAACTTCCCGGTTACAGGTAGGTGAGAGACAAATAGTTGCATTCTTTTGAGTTTCTCATTAGTCTTTTCAAAGAAGGGAATCATACATGCATTTATCTCAGTGATCAGAGGGATGACTTCGAATAGGATGGGAGGCAAGTTTGCCCTAAGCAGTTCCTAGATTTACTTTTCCCTTTAACTTAGAGATCTTGGATCCCAAGATTTATTTTCCTTTCACATAGGTCACTGTAATTTTTCAATCCCAATTTCCTCATAAGATTTCCAAGTATTTCTGCAAATGATGCTTTAACTTTACATTATAAGTGATGCCACAGTAGAAGACTTCTGACACATAAGGATTATGTTTTCTGTTCAAGAACAAAAATAGCATTTGTGAAAACTCACTGCTTTCTTGACTTTGGTTGACTTTGTGTTGCCTTTATCTCTGCCTTTTAATATGTTCACTAATGTGCTGCAGGTGTGAACAGACATTAAACTCAGTATGGGAATACATTGATTAAATGAAAGTAAAAGCTTGAAGGCAGAAAGAATAACATTAAACTGTTAAATACTTTTTTACTGTTTAAAAATACATTGACAGTTAATATTTACTGAGCACCTAGTATGTGCCAAGTACTGCCCGTAGACACATGGATAAAAGACATTACCTATGTCTTCAAAGAGCTTACAATATAGAGGAAAAACAAACAAGTAAATAATTACAATACAGAATACTGAAGTGCCAGGAAAGAAAATGCACAAACTGCTTTGAGAAGATAGATAAAAAGGGAAACACGTAAGAAGTTAAATATATATATACACACACACACACAACTTAATCTATAGTATTAGGTCATGATAATCTGTAATACTCCTTTAAAGATTATTATTCTCATATGTGAGGCTCAAAAGGATTAAGCAACACACCGGATGTCACACATCGAGTGGCAGAGCTGGAACTGGTCTTAAACCACGATGTCCTGATTCCAAATGATACACTATGCTCCAAAAGAGATTTTTTTCCTGAAAGCATGTATTAGAAGAGAAGATTTTACTTTCCTTCAACAAGATACATAATAAACATCAGTGAGATTTTTGGTTTGTTTTGTTAGGGCATTAAAAGGCAAATTTTTCTTTTTCTTGAACAGACTGCCCTTTTCTTTTGTTTTCTTTACATTTATATGGCATCAGATGCCACTGCCCATATACATTAGTATCATATTAATTTTTTTACATATATGCTTTTTAAAGAGAGACAGGGTTTTGCCCTGTTGCCCATGCCTGACCCAACATTACTTTGGCATGCTCAAAAACCTTCAGTTGTTCACTATGAACTATCAAGCTTATTTCAAATGCTTCAATCCAATATCCCCAGCTCCTAGCTAGTGGTCTTCTAGGTGTTCATTTCGTACATATTAGAAGAATGAAAAATAACACACCCACTATTCTAGTGTGACAGGAGATTGTGTAAAGTAAATAAGATCCAAGAAGTGGACAAATCAAAAAAATCCTAGCTAAGTTGAAGTTAAAGATAAATTTTACCAGGTTAGCCACAGAGACGTCACGTCCAGGTACAGCACCAGGACAGGGAGGCTGGATTCAGAGCTGTATCTCAGGGAGGGGTGAGATGTGCTCTAAGAGAAAGAAGCTCCCATTCGTTATGCCCCAAGCCACTTTGAAGTGTTGGTCTAAAAAGAGAACGTTCTTGCCTCTTTAACTAATCAGACGTAGAATGATGAATTTTTTATTCCTGCATATAAAACCAAATTTAACACCTTGGCTCTAACTAGCACCTCCTCCCAACTTCCTGCCCCATCTCAGGCACAGAAGTTTAAGTCATGATTGCTTCATCTTGTCCAGTTCCCACTTTTCTTCTTATCCAGTTAGTTCGCAAGTGTTAGAGACTCTGCCTCCTTGATGTTTCAGACATCTGGCCAATTCTTCCCTCCCCTGGATCCTTGGTTGAAGTTCTCCTTACCGATTTTCCCTGAACTCTCAACTGATTTTCCCACCTTCTCTCCAGAAACACTACTAAACAGAGATTTATCAACATGACTTTGTTCCCCTTTTTCTTTTTTTTTCTTTACATTTATATGGCCTTGGATGCCATTGCCCATATACATTAGTATCATACTAAGTTTACTTTTTTTTACATATATATTTTTTAAATAGAGACAGGGTCTTGCCCTGTTGTCCAGGCTGGTCTTGAACTCCTAGCCTCAAGCAATCTTCCCCACGTCCAGGCTTCCAAAGTGCTAGCATTACAAGTGTGAACCATCACGCCTGGCCCAACATTACTTTGGCATACTCAAAAACCTTCAGTTGCTCACTATGAACTATCAAGTATATTCCAAATACTTCAATCCAATATCCCTAGCTCCTAGCTAGTGGTTTTTGTCTGGATTTCCTGCCTCTCTCACCCCTCCTCAGTCTCCTGAAGTGACCCTATTCTCTAAGTAAATTAAATTATTATTATTGTCCCAGACAGGCCCTTTGCATCCTGTATCTGCACCATGGTATCTGCGTTTTCTTTAACTTGGAACGCCCTTTTATTTTTCGGGGTCCAGTTCATAGGTTCCCTTAAGCCCTTATCCTCCTGATGGAAATCATTTCTCCCTTTTCTGATCTGGCCTAGCATTTTGTTTTTACGGGGTCCTGTAAACCCTCATCACCAACAGGTCTGTGCCACAGTCAGTCACGTACTGAGCACATCTTGTATAGTCGCTCTGAGGAAGAATTCCAGTTCATCCTCTTCCTATGTAGCATGTGCCAATACCCATGGTATAAATACACCATGGCCAATTTCAAGACATTGAGAGGCCTTGAAAGTGAGAGGCTTTGAGGCATTGAGAGGCTCTGGTGAAAGGTGATAGGAGCTGACCCCAGCACACTACTTGTTTCTTTGTAAAATGAGGAAATAAAACATTTAATGTGGAATTCTTGTAAAGACTAAATGACAAAGTAAATGTAAATTACTTGACACAGCCTGGCGTAAACACTCCATGTCATTACCTCTGCTGTTATTGCTTCTGTTGTTGCTGCTGCTGCTACACTATTATTGTTAATAATGGTATTTATACCTATGCCTATTCCTATTATTATTTCTATCACTAGGATTAATGGTAATATCTCCCTCCTAAACTGTAAACTCCTTGAAGGAGGAAAACGAAACCAGTATCTATTGAGCATCTACTATTGTTCAGGCACGAGACTTTAACCATCTCTCAAATGTCTAAGAGGTTCATATATATTTTTTTCTCAATTAATTACAATCACCCTGTGAGACAGAGTCTATAATTACCTCCAGTTTGTAAATGACAAACAGAGACGTAAAGAGTTGAAGTCACTTGTTCAAGATTACATAGATAGTAAGTGGTAGGGCTGAAACTCACTAAAGTTTGTCTGGCTTTGCAATCCATTCTTTGATCAAACATATTGATACTCAAGATTTAAGTCTGACGTTTAGGTAGCAAACTTACCTTTGCCAAAAAATCTTCTTCCTGTGAATTATTTTTTTATGGGTCCAGGGAAAACTACAGGATTTTCCTAACTTCCTAAAATGCTGTACAAAGGCAAAGTCATAAGAAAAAACACTGAGTAGCAATTACCTACAACTTCTTATCAAAGAAGAATGTTAGCTACATAATTTCATTTTAAATACAAGCTTTTCATAAAGAATGAGCATAGATTTAATGCAATTATAAATGTCACATAAAACGAGAAATTAGTAGGCATGTGGAACAAGTCTCAGAAATCAAAATTGATCATTCTTGTCTAACTGTAGTCAGAGAAATTGCCCACAGACTGGGCTATAGTTTCATTAGCTTGATTAAAAGTGAAAACTGGAGGAAGGGTAAACTAGGTCAAAAACTTCCTGACTCCTTGAGGATTAAAACATTTACTAGATACTAAGTATGGGTGAAAGGATCACTAAGAAACTATCTGCCAGCCTTGGCGAATAGGGAAAGACAGACAGGGCACCCTGAACTGCAAAAACTGATTATAACAAGAATGAAAAGCACAGAGGAATTGGGCATGAACTCTAGAGCAAGGATTTCTAAAGTGAAAATGCCTTTATTTATGACCCCAGCTAGGGAATTCATAGCTAGAGGGTCAGCATGTACGTAGGTAACATACGGCAAGTTTTATTATGGGACTGACCAAGTTTTTCAAAGCCAGGGCTCTTAATTATATAATTCAAGCTTACTACCAATTTTTTTTTGCTCTACTAGACACACACACACACACACACACACACACACACACACACACACACACACCCCTACCATTATACAAAATGAGACATTGTTCCTAAACTTCAATTAAGCTACTGTATACCTTCCCCTCACCCACATCCACCCCATACTTCCATTTATGGCTCCCACTTTAATTTAGAAAACAGGACTCTCACATAAACTGGTAGGGTGGTGGGAAGGAGAGGGAAAATAAGTATGAGTGGTGGGAAAGGAAAGATTTCAGAGAACTGGCAATGGCCTGAGTGAACATGATAACAGCTGAACCTTTAGGCTCAGGAGTGCCACCATTTTTGAGGAACTTGGTGGAGAAGGAAGTCATAGAAAGATAAAATAATGAGAATTAGAATAAGCAAGAGTGGTGACCATCTTTCCTAAGAAATCTCCATGGAAATTAAGTATTATTTTTCTTCTTCTGTTCAATTTCTTAAAAATGTAATACTGTAATCCCTCAGTTCTGCATATACCATCAACGTATTAACAGCTTCTCTGAGGAGTGAGGGAAGCCTACTATGAGAACATTAAATAAGTAAACATTAATTTTTAAGATATATCTTATTTCAGAAAGGTTAAGTTGGGAGGAGGGGTGTGGTGAGGCAGGTGAGGGTTAGGTAGGGGAGTGGAAGTGAGAGTACAACTCAAAATTCAGCAAATCTAGTACCTGGACTACCTCTTCTGGCCATGCTGGGAGTTGGCTGCCTCCATAGATGGGTGGCTTTGGGTGGGCTGGTGAGCTGATGACCACAAAGGGCCATGGAGCTTCCACTCACCTAATGACTGTCCCAGAAGAAACTGTGATGGATAGAACCTCTGTAGTAAATGAAAATTAAGCTATCACTGTTACTTATAGGAAAAGCTTCAAAAATGCACTTAGAAGAGAGACTTTATGGAGATCTTAGCTATTACAACAAAACATGACAGTGTATCATAAGGTGCATCAACATTCAATCAGAATACAGCTCAATGTCATAGGGCTATTCCACCTCCCAATCAAGGTTCTCTCTTGAGAAACAGAAACAAACCCACTTAGATTAGGAGTTAAAATCCTTATGTATAGAGTACAGAAGAAATATAATAAAAACTTAGTAAATGTAAACAACTTCCGTTCAGAGAACTCTGTCCCCTTTCAGCATATAAAACCATACTATCCACCCTGTCCAAGACAGATCCCTAGTGATGGACTTTGGTCAGTAGCACAAACATAAGCAAACAAATCCAGGAATGTGGAAAGTGTACTTACAGCACTAAAACTTTTTTCTTTATGGGATTCTGCAATGGGAATATTGTTGTTTGTGAACCATACACATTGAAATCATGAACAACTTTTTACTCCAATTTACACCCGTGACCACCTGTGTCATTCTCTGGGGTTTTGCACTGTTTACAAAAGGATTTTAATTCCTCAGTAAAATGGGTTTGTTGCTATTTCTCAAGAGAGAACCTTGATTAGGAGGTGGAATAGCATTATGACATTAAGTTGCATTCTGATTTAATGTTGATGCACTTTACAGTACACTGTCATGTTTCACTGTACTATCTAAGATCTCCACAAAGTCTCTTTTTTCTTTTAAGTGCATTTTTGAGGCTCTTTCTATAAGTAAAAATAGTTTAAGAAGTTTAGCTCTTAAAACCATGACACTACTGTCTGCATTTACCTCTCTTAAAGGCATTAGGCCAAATCAGAACATTAAAACACCCCGTCTTCTTATATGGAGTCACAAACAGAGTCGATTGACTGATTCTATAGAGATGTCATTTGAGCTTTGCTAAGTAGTACTTGTATTAACCATGAAAAGCTCAGGAAAACTGGAATAATGAGGAAAGAAATCAGAGCAAGACCATAAAAGCCCAGTTCATTTCAAGGAAAAAGCAGTAACCATCCCTCCCCACTACATTTTAAATATCACAATGAATTTAAGTAACAAAATAAACAATTAACTGAGAGCACACTTTATGTACAACTTTAAATTCTTCCTACTGTGTTCATTACCAAGCTGTTTTCTCTCTTTAGGGAGGATGAGGGGGAAACTTTTAAAAGACTCATTTAACACAGAAGTCAATTTCCACTAATGTATTCTTCATGTGGCATATGTAGTCTTCCAAAGCAGATCTATATATACAAATACACATGTATCAGTATCTTCTTTTATAAGAACAACAGCAATTAGCCCACCCCAGACACATTATTGCTATTCATATCCTGTAGGGAAAAAACATGAATATGAGAACCACCTCACTTAAAATAAATGCAAACTGAGAAGTATTTCTGATAGAATTGTTTTGTAAAAAACACCTCTAATTGTGAAAAAAACAATGCAACTATTATATAACCCAGCTTTTACCTTCTAGAAAGTTAGGCAGGGAGTCTTTTTCATGCATTCATCCCTGAGGAAGTAGAAATAAAGTGCTTTGGCCAGGCGCGGTGGCTCAACCCTGTAATCCCAGCACTTTGGGAGGCCGACACGGGCGGATCACGAGGTCAGGAGATCGAGACTATCCTGGCTAACATGGTGAAACCCCGTCTCTACTAAAAAATACAAAAAACTAGCCGGGCGAGGGGGCAGGCACCTGTAGTCCCAGCTACTCCGGAGGCTGAGGCAGGAGAATAGCGTGAACCCGGGAGGCGGAGCTTGCAATGAGCTGAGATCTGGCCACTGCACTCCAGCCCGGGCGACAGAGCGAGACTCTGTCTCAAAAAAAAAAAAGAAAATAAAATAAAGTGCTTTGCATCAACTGTTGCTATCAAGTCATGTAAGACAGAAAGAGCTGGTATGACACTGTGGTCTTTGTGACTTTGGGTGTGTAAAGGTACCATCGGCTTTCACAGAATCACCAAGGGTTCCCCAGGTCAAGATCCCACAGCCACCTTTGTACGTGTTCAGTGGAGGGGAGGAAACTAAGAATTTGCAGTACTGTGTAGGAGGCCAAAGCAGAAAAGAGAGGGAGATGCAAACAGACGCAACCTGACCGCCTAGAAAATACTCATCACAGACTTCAAAGAAAGCTTTTCTCCTTCAGCTCTTCAGATCATGCCTCAGGTAGGGGGATAGGGGGTTTTAATTGGCAGGAACACATGCCTAGTTTGTTAGAAATCGGAAATATAAAAGACACTACCTAAAATTCCTCAAATCTCATTTTGTACATAAAATGTAGCCAGTGGAAGCAGGAGAGGAGACATCTGCACGTACCACACATGCATGCACAGGCACTCTTAGATTCAAAGCAAGTTGCTACAACTAGCCAGAGAAAATAACAGACATGTGTGCTTAGGCAAAATATAGGTAAGAAACAAAGATATTAAAGGGAATACACACACACACATACACACACACACACACACACACACACACACACACAGAGAATGAGTTCTAGCTTTAATCAACACAATCCACAAAAT
Organism: Colobus angolensis palliatus; assembly: GCF_000951035.1. Lineage (NCBI taxonomy): Eukaryota > Metazoa > Chordata > Mammalia > Primates > Cercopithecidae > Colobus > Colobus angolensis. Next base: position 2,735,124 of record NW_012117032.1, on the reverse strand, counting down.
AATTTTCTCTACCGTTGAAGAGTTTTCTAATAGCTAGCCCTTCATTAAATCTCCTCAGATGGAATGCCAGTGTTTGGTTATTACAGAATTAGACTGAGCCAGAATCTGGTACCAGACGGTACTTATCACAGATGTAGAGATCTGAAAAATAACAGATACACATTATAAGCCCTTTTAGAATTCTGGCCCCAAAGGTGCCCATAAAATAGATACTTCTGGCTTAGCTACATGATTTTTACATATGACCTACGCACCTGATCTGACTGTTCAAATGTCGGTTGGTACCTTAGTCATTTACAGGGCACTTTTGCCTGCATGACCCCATCAGATTCTTGTGATGGTCCAGTGAGGTAAGTGGAAGTATTATTGTCCCTGCTTAATAGATGAGGAAACTGAAATTCACACAAGTAAATAAGTCAGAGGTAATGAAGATAGAACCAGTAACCAAACTGCCTCTTAAGTCTAATGCACTTTGAGGAATTATAGATATGTTGTGTCTTACAATATACAGAATGTTGCTTTTATGGTTTACTAATCACAGTATTCTGGCAGTGGCTTTTTTTTTTTTTTTTTTGGCAATGTCCTTTAGTCTGCCTTCTAGGTCTCTAAAACAGCACAGCTATTTCTCACTAATCTTTCTCATCAATTCATTTCCTGGGTTAAGTTCCTTCTTCCAGAACATCTCCCTGTAGACAGGGATCAGAGAAACATGAACCGGGCTTCTCTGTTCCCAAGGGAAGATGTCCACCACCCAAAGAGAGAGAAAACAGCGAATATTTGGTAACTCACCTGCTAGCAGCACCACTGTTCTTTATTAGCAAACACATTGCCCTCAATAAGGGGCACCTGGCTTGCTTTTTCTTAACAATCAATCTGCCTTCAGAGCTGGAGCTCGTAAGAGGCACAGCCTCCCATTCTGTTACAAAAATTCTATGGTCTCCTCAGCTACTTTCTCCTTATCATTTCTCATTAGAGTGATTTCTTATACAGAAATGAAATGGCGTATTGTATTAAATAATTATAAAATATTTTAAAATTTCAATCATGAGTATTTGAGAGGAAGCTGAAACCGGTTCTGATGACGACAGGTGGAAGGTAGTAACTGAGTTAGCATCAATGCATTCACTTCAAACCACTTGTAGAAATGAAGTGTTATTTAGTTGCATAGAGCTGCAATCTCCAAATACACACATTTGTTCTCAGACGACAGCAGTTCTTCAAATTAACAGTGAAAATATTAAACCAACGGAAGACATTTTGGTTGTTTTGACAGGTTGACTTGAGTGTTATGCCATCTCATTAAACCAAGCCAAGTAAGGGAAGAAAAGATAGATGAGGCCAAAGCCCAGGAGTGAGGTCACGAGCTAAATGTGACTGCATAGCAACAAAAGTTTGACTGAGAAAGATATGTCCCCAGGGTAGAAGTCCCTTTGAGTCCTTCTCAAATGCCTAATGAGTCCTTCAGGTCAAGAAAGGAAATTTGTTGACTACCTTCTCTTAGCTTGCTCCCATAGGCATGAGACTAATAGCACTTTAAAGTCTGTTGTGAAGGATATAATGATTAACTGACCATTTAAATCCTAGAAAGGTCACAGTAGCAGACCCTATCAGTGCTTCAGAGCCAAAGCAGCAGAGTGTGAAACTTGAAATCCACTATGAGCTCAGAAAATGATTAAACTGAGAAGTGATCCATGGCTGCTCATAAATGAAGTCCAAGATTCCTAGCATTATCAATAACAGCGTAGGCACAAGATCATTGTTGGTGACAAAAAAAGAAAAAAAAGAAAAAAAAAAAGGTAGTTGGATTATCCTTTTTTTTAATTAGCAAAAAAAAGCAGTTGGGCTAATGGAAATATTAGTTATTAGCTCTAAATTTGGTAAATGAATGCTGCTTTTAAGAGTTTAAGAGGCTGTCTGATCATAAATACTCCAAAAAGCACACTACTAATTCAAACTAATTAATAATACAGCATAACCCTCCAGCTAAGTTACTAGTGAGAAGAAATTTACTTATCAGTTTTATTCCCACCAAATCTATACCCAAAGGTTTGGGATTGATTATAGCAAGATGTGTTGTCTTATTATCAAAATAGTATTTATTACTCATACATTTCTAAAGCAATAACCTGTTATGATTTTTTAACTCATTGAGTAGAAAGCTGAATATTTACTGACATTTCTTGAAAACCTGCAACCCGCCTGCAGGAAAGAATTTGACATCATCACACTGTGTTTTCCTTAACTTGACAGGAAGTCAACTTCAAGCAGATTGACTTGAAGCGGAATCTCATTTGGGAAGCGTAAGTGTCCGATAAAAACTGTGTGTTTTTTTAAATTTGGAAAATACTCAAGTTCCAGTTGCTTATAATTCTCCTCTACTTTCTGAAAACCTGGCAATCCCATGTGGACTTCTGGTAGAATGAGCAATGCAAAGAACTGGCTTGGACTTGGCATGTCCTTGTACTTCTGGGGACTGATGGACCTTACGACCACCGTTCTCTCGGGTACCCCAACACCACAAGGTGAATTAGAAGCACTCCTGTCAGACAAGCCACAGTCACATCAGCGGACCAAAAGGAGCTGGGTTTGGAACCAGTTTTTCGTTCTGGAAGAGTACACTGGGACCGACCCTTTGTATGTCGGCAAGGTAAGAAATGCCAAGTAGAAATGACCCGGGTATTGGATATTGAAATTGAATATGAATTGAATATGAAAGTTCACCTAGCCTGTATCTGAGGCCTGAGAGAAACTGGAACACGTGGTACATTACTTGACACCTAGCTAAAATGTAACTTCCGCTTTGTCAGATACCAGTCAGAAAGGAAAGATTTATTTCCTTGTCCATGTCTCTGTTACGAATGGCAAAAACTGGGAACTAGGATTTGGAAGAAAAGGCTCAGACCCTGCAAGAGCTATTCAAGTCCTAAAAGAGGCAGCAGCTGCTGTCTGGGAATGACAGAATGGGGAAGAGGGAAATGTGGAAATGCAAGAAGAGTGAAGGGTTTTTTGCTTTGTGTTTTTGTGGGGTTTTTTCAGAGCATTTCCAGAGGTATTGCCTGAGGTGCAAATTTAATGAAAAAAATAAAAATAAAACATTTTTCATTTCAGAAGATCTTAGCATGTGCTTTAGGATAGCTGGAGACAATAAATATATTTATAAATGTTATATTTGAATTCTCTTGATTTAATCTATCATTATTTCATCTTTAATCCTGAATTTTTCCTGTGTTTACTTTATTGGGGTGTTAATTACAGACTATTTTGTGAAAGCAACCAAGTGAGAGAGAATGGGAGACAAGGAACTAATTAGAAAATAAATAATTCATTCAAATGGTAACTTAAACGCTTGTTTAGCATAGAGGCTGGGAGCATGGGTTTCAGATTCAAACACAGGTGGATTCAAAGCCCAGTCCTGCAATTATTTCTAGAGTGACTTTGGACAGGTCACCAAGCCCTGCTCACCTCGGCTTCCTCAAATTTGAATGATGAGGATGAGAGTACTACTCCTTCTCAAGTATTGTCCACCCAAGCTCTTTCCCCAGTGTCCACTTACTTCTTAACCCAGGTATATGGCTTCAGTCCCCACCACTGACCCAAAGCTGTGTTTTCATTGTTTCTCAAGACCTCCCTACTGCCCAACCCAATGGCTTCATTTTATGACACCTCCCAGTCACAACCTCAGACACTGATGACCTGTCTCCCCTTGACTCACTGTCCTCTCTGTGCCATGACCTTCACAATCTCGTTTTTCCTTCTTTTGTCTCAGCGGTGTTTGTGGGTCCTCTCCTTCCACCTGACCCCAATTGTTGGTGGGCTTGTCAGCTTTGCCCCAGCCTCTTCTCCACACACTCATTCCCTGGGTGAACTCGCCACCTCTGCAGTTTTGAATGCCATGTCTATGCCAGTGAATGCAAAACCTCTATCTCTGGCTTAGACCACTTCGGGTTATAAATCCTACTGCATATGTGACATCTCCACATTTTTTACTCATAGGCCTTTCCAGTGCAGTGTGTCCAGTAAGAAACTCTTCTTTTTTTCTCCTAAACATAGTCTGCCCCATCACCCATCCATCACCTAGTTCCTAAAACCAGAGACCCGGGGATCATTCCTCCCTTTTCCCTGCCCGCACATTCTCTCCCTCTGAAAATTCTGCTAGTCCTATGCCAGAATCAACCCCAAATCCTGCATTTCTCTTATCCCTGCTTCCACTATCATCTGTCACCTGGGCAAATATCTAGCCTCCCAACCAGTCTCCTCATGTCCACCTGCACCTCCCTCCAATCTGTTCTCCACCACGGTCTGTTTAAAATTTAAGTCAGATCATATCACTCCTCTACTTATGTCTCTCCAACGTTTCTCCACTATGCGTTGAATCCTCCAGACACCTCTCCACAGCTTACACCACCACTCCTTTCTGGATCAGCCTGCCTCCTGGCACCCACCCACGGCCCATGCTACTCTCTCCCTCATTCTCCTGTTGCAGGGGTATGACCTTCGGCACTTCCTGCAACCTGGCAAGCACTGCCTTTATTGCTCCCCCATAATGAAATGCCCTTCCGCTGGCTTCTCTCATGCCTTCCTTGACCACTCTCTAAGGCAAGCCCCTCTGTTAGACTCTCTTTCACAGCCCTAATCACAACCACCATATTTGATTTGTTTTTTTATTTACATGTTTATTTTCTGAAGCCTCTGGTTAAAACTAGAAGCTCAGTGAAAGCAAGAACATTGCTCCCGTTTTATCCCCAAGGCCTAACACAGCATTTATCTTGTAGAAGGTGCTCAAGATGATATTTAATAAATGAAGGTCTCACTGGGTAGTAAGGATTAAATAAGCTAATGCATGCAAAGCACTTTGCACAGTACTCAATCCAGAGTAAAATTTTAATCATCCTTAACCTGTAGTAGTAAATAGTACTACAGTAGCTATAGTATTAATAGTGATAACAGTAACAGTAGTTTAAGGAGTTCATTATGGGAACTCAACAGTTCAGTAATACCTAATGCAGCTTTAAATCCCTTGGCCTCAAAACCTGTGAGTTTTTGTTGACTTCTCCTTTCCTTACCTCCTTTATCCTTCACGTGCAATCGGTCCCCATATCTGCCAATATTTTCCTGCCAGTTTCTCTGGGATGCATCTCCTCCTCTCTAGGCTCTGTCATGACCATGATCCTTTGTTCTTCCTGATTAGATTAACTAAGCCCGTGCTGCCTGTCTTCCTGTAGAGAGACTCTTCCCGTCCCTCCTCCAGGGTGCTCAGCACATTCCTCTCCCTGAAGCACCCTTTCCATCATGTTGCTCCTCTGATTAAGAAAGCACTGTAGCTCTTGAATGCTATCAGAGCTCCTAGCATACAGTTCAAGGACTTCCTCCTACCTCACTCAGCCCTCTCACACAATTTCTCAAATCAGGTCCTCATCCCAATCAAGCTGGACCTCCTTAACTGGTTCTGCCACACATACCACGTTTGTCCCTGACCCCACACATGTGCCCACGCTGCTGCCCTGCCCAGGACAGGCCCTGACTTCCGCTCATCAGGCCACATTCAAATTCTCAAAATTTTAGCTTAAAATCAGACAATTCTATCACGAACACATCTTGCATCTACTCAGAATTCCAAAGACTTCTAGCTTCTCCACATCTATATAACATTTCTTCCAAACAGACATACATGGTCACTGCTAAGTTCAAGAAAAGAGTATGTTTGTATTCAGCAATTTTCAGTAATTACTTATGTGCACATACAATTTAGGGCTCCATTGCCTCCTCCCAAGGGTAGAAATTGAGACGCCACTCCCCTACTTTGTCCACACGTCCCTGACGCTGAGTACTTGGCACAGAACTGGCCACAAAGAGTGCAGAAGAAAAAGGTAGCTAACGTTTTATTGGACTACCACAGTACTATGTGTCGGTCACATTCACATCAAAGCAGATCATTTAATCATCATAACAATGCTGTGAGGTGAGTATAACACAGGGAACTAGGCTCAGAGAGGTTATTCATGTTCATTGCCCAAAGTTACACCAAAGGTAGCAGGGAAAGCCTGGGCTGAAATATACATTGCTCCTACCCCAAAGCACCGGCTTTCCTTTACATTGCCTTGTCTGTGGCCAGTGGCTTTAGACTAAGCCCAGAGGATACACACAGGAGTCAGTGGTGTTTAGGAGGGATCAGGAATCTGAGCCAGGCTGCTTCCTGAACCCTTTATCTCTGACGCTGGGTAGTTCTTAGCTGTGTAGCACCCTTGAGTACTCACAATTAGTGCTTGCCCTTTCCAAATAACCTCAACCAAGATACAAGACACCCATTCATCTCAACAGTCATCTGACCCAATCCTCACACCAGCAACCAAGCGAAGATTTTTACCCTGCATGTGTTACCTCTACATGAAGAAGATAATCATATATTCACTTACCCAGACACTTTTCCCCTTTACTTTCTTTTGAAAGGGAATTAATCCCCTTTCATTCTCTTTACCCAGGGGCATTCTGCTTGTCACCTTGAGCTCCGGAAGACGTCTGTTTAGAGAGCTTGCCGGAGTTATTTGCTTATTTCAAAAAGGAGTATGGCAACAATTATCAGCTGTAATTGGTATGGCCTTACAAAATCCACACTGGGCTGTCCAGGGACAAGGCGGTGTCGAGTTAAAGCTAGATTATATTGACATATGCAAAGAGAGGGATGCTGAGAGCTTGTGCTTGTGCACGAATTTGTGGGTCCAAATCATGCCGAGGTTAACAACTATGTGGAAGCTGCCTGACCACAAACTGTAAGCACTCACTGCATTCTCGAAACTATTCAAGGCACTCTGAAAGATGACAAAAGGAGTGAACATCATTCTTGTTTTCAAAATCCTAAATCAGCTAAGATTCTTCAGAACCTGCTTGTACTTCCCATCACTCACTACTCCTTTGGCTGAAGATCTTAAAGACTAAAGAATGGTTAGGATAAATGAGACATTCACTTGTCTTATTCTGCCTAAAATATTTTCCCAAGATGTACGTAACTGTGCTGCTGACTCTGCTCGGAAGCTTCTTACCTTCCTCCAAATAGCTGGTACACAGTCAGTGTTAGTTGAATTAAATATGGATAAACATAAAACACATTTTTATTACACTGCCGATTTGCTGAGTGACTTGGAGAAAAGCTGTTAATGTCTGTTCTTTGCAATTTTTGAAACCGAATGTGTATTCTATGGCTGGTAAAGTGGAATATTAAATGTGCACTGCTGCATGGGTTATTAAGCTGGTGACTCTCAGACCCATGCTCACCTTTCCACACTCTGCTTTGGGTACTGGGGCTGAAACTCTCCAAGCCATAATTTCTCCTCTTCCAACCAGCTCCTCTCCCAGGTAGGTTCTGCCTGCCTGTAGAAGGTACTAGAGGGAGCCCAGGAGGCAGGAGGAGGGAAGAGTGACTTGCTCCTCATCACACCTACTTCTAAGAGGTGTGAATCCCAGGGAACAGGGACACCTCCTCCAAGCTCCTGAGGCCCCAGCCCAAGGGGCAGCCCTCCTTCCTCAGGGGTCTCAGGCCCGGCCTCAAGGGGCTCCCCTCCAAACCTGCCGATCCCAGAATCCCCACCTCTGTCCTGTGTTGCCCCAGCCAGAGGGGCACTGGCTGTTTTTCCTGGAGTTGCGCTCTCTCTCTGATGCCTCGGGGCTTCCTTTTGGCTTTTCAATCCTCCACTCCAAATTCTCCCTGCTGAAACCAGGTGTTGAGTTTTGTTCCCTGACTAGACCTCGAACTGATAGGCCTATGGGCCTCAGAAACCACCTCTGTGTAAGCAGATCCTGACATGCTTCAAAGTGGAGAGCTTCCTGCTTCCCTGGGGGTGTTCTCTACCCCCTCCCTCCTCCTTTTCCCTTCCCCCGCCTTCTTCCCTCTCCCCTCCTCCCTTCCTCTCCCCCTCCTGCCCTGCTCATGTGCACACTTGCACGTGCAGACCGGCGCTCCAAACCTCCTGGAAAGGTGCTCCTAACTCGTTTCTTTTTTTTGAAACGGAGTCTCACTCTGTCACCCAGGCTGGAGTGCAGTGGCGCGATCTCTGCTCACTGCAAGCTCCGCCTCCCAGGTTCACGTCATTCTGCTGCCTCAGCCTCCCGAGTAGCTGGGACTACAGGCGCCCGCCACCACGCCTGGCTAATTTTTTTGTATTTTTAGTAGAGACAGTGTTTCACCTTGTTAGCCAGGATGGTCTCGATCTCCTGACCTCGTGATCCGCCCACCTCGGCCTCCCAAAGTGCTGGGATTACAGGCTTGAGCCACCGCGGCCGGCCACACCAGGGCTAGCACCATCCACACGGAACTTTCGCCCTCCCCCCGACCCTTCTTCCAAAACAGTTTCATTACGTACTTACAAGACATCAGGCCACAACAAGATGAAGGTCACACGGAAAGCGAAGGCCTCACACCCGAGCCTCAGCCCAGACTCCATGTGGCACCAGCCAGCTCCTAGGAGTCAGGGGCGCCCTGCCCTGAGCTCTGCTGCTGTCCTTTCTTAAAATGCTTAAAGCAGGCTTACCTGCCGCCTGCTGGGATCACAGGTGTGCTGAGTATTTCAAGGATCACAGAACAAAAGGTTTTATTTGATACATAGAGCACCTCGGAACGGTCCTGGGGTGGCCCTTCTGTCAGCTTCTATTTTTCCTTCCCTACATAATCAGCAGTGCCCTAAATTAAACCAATTTTATTAAAAGTCCTATGCCACCATGCCATAAAATTACATACATACACTGTTGTACATGTAAACATACACCTATATGCATACGTATACATTTTTTAAGTTTAAAACACCTTCTGAAATCCTTGTTCTGCCCACACTTCTGTTCCTCTGCCTGAGAACACAGTTTCCAATGGAATAGATTTTCATTTCTTTGTAACCAGGTCCAAATGAAATTGCTTTCTATTCTACACAAGAGTTGGGCACCTCTACTGTTTATAACTGCATAAACAGAAGATTTGGATTGGGAAAAAAAAAAGAAAGAAAGAAAAAAGAAAATACTGTATATAAAATTAGGAAACGTGAGAACTTCATATTCTAAATAAAGTAAGTAGAAAAAAGTCCACAACTATTTTTTCGGTCAGTTTTATTCCCTTAGTTCCCTTTTCTAGATAAGACACAGCTGAGTTCCTCCAGGCAGCAAAACCATTGCCTGCATGATTTGGCCGTGAGTCAATCTGAGTTCAGCTCAAAGCCAGCCACAGCCTCCAAACCCATCCCTGTCGGAGGCTGTTGTGGATGCATTTGCAGGTGTTTTATTGGTGTTCATGCCGTTTAATCCTCAGAGTAACACTGTCTCAGCCATGCTTCAGGCGGCCTTCTGCAGCTTTTACCAGGAGACTGTGCATAACAAAAAAGCCAACAGGTTGTTTTTCCTCTCTGCCACCCTCCTGGAGGTCTGTAGGGAGCAGAGAAGAGCTGAGTGTGCTAATACCCTTTTCTCCATTCACGTGTATCATGGCTGGCCCCATTTATGGCCTTCCTATGATGGGAAAAGTACTGTGCTGGGTGTCTCCAGTGAATTAATCTCTAATGATCCCAGTGACCCTTCAGAATAAGTATTAGTGTTGTCCTCACATTTATAAGGAAATTAATGGTTACAAACATAAAATAACTCATCAAGGGCCCTGAATTTATAACTGGCCTAGACAGTGTGCAGGCCAGATACATTGGCCTCCCTGCCCCAGGCCTAATGCTGGCTGTTTTATGAACTAATCTCATGAACTTCACCCTGGACTATGCAAAGTGCTAACAACCCAGGCAACAACGGAGTGGCTGACTACATTTAACTAATTGTTTTGTTACCACCTTTAGAAAGAGACCGTTACCTATAGGGTTACTCAAAATTACAGGGTTCTTGCCACCTATACATACTATCTGCAATTAAGTAGATATTATAGATGCAGAAATATGTTTATAGGCCTGAGATTTTAAAAATATAGTACTCCTTTTGAGAGTTATTAAAAGTATTCTGGCTGGGTGCAGTGGCTCACACCTATAATCCCAGCACTTTGGGAGGCCGAGGTGGGTAGTAGATCACCTGAGGTCAGGAGTTTGAGACCAGCCTGACCAATGTGGCGAAACCCCCTCTGTACTAAAAATGTAAAAACTACCCAGGCATGATGGTGCATGCCTGTAATCCCAACTATTTGGGAGCCTGAGGCAGGAGAATCATTTGAACCCGGGAGGTGGAGGTTGCAGTGAGCCAAAATCATGCCACTGCACTCCAGCCTGGGCGATGGAACGAGACTCTGTCTCAAAAAAAAAAAAAAAGGATTCTGAGAGGGAATATAGCTGCATGGTCAGATAAAAGCATGTCCCTAACTCAACCATCCACATATAGATTTAAGTGACTCAGTTATGAACCCAAGAACCAGTCCCATCTAAAGGAGACACATACTGATGTAAAGAATCACAACCAGCAGTTAAATTCCATTTGACGCCTGAAACACAAGCCCAGTCCTACTGAATGAAACTACAGAACTAGGATCACAGAATGTGAGAAAGAATTCACAGAGGTCATTCACTTTTCCCACTGCAGTGCCCTTAACCTTTTTATAAACTACTTCCATCAGCTTATCAGCCAACTTGAATTGTCGTAAAACTGTTTGATACTACAAAAATTATGGCAATTTCTTCATTTTAACATGTTTAGGCTTATCCATTTTATTTTACTTTTATTTTTCTTAAATGGAAAGGTAGGATTCCTCCTTATGAAACTTGTTCTTATTCTAACATTGGGGATCTTCATTTTCCAGAGTTCCTGTTTTCTATACTTATCAGGGAGAATAATTTTGTTTAAATAATGGTAAGTTCAGGATACAGAATGTGTCATGGAAAATTTTACTTATTCATCAACCTACATCTACTTCTTGACATAGTCATGTCCAATGCATACTAGTTCTTTGTAGACAGACTTATTAAACATTTGAGTTAAAAAAAAATCTCCTTATGTAAAGGGAGGTTATAAGTTTGTAACAAACTGAAAACCAATGTGTTTTCTGACACCTATTGATATCCATGATGAGAATCAGGTGCTTTCCTCTCCCAGCTTCATTCAGATATGGACAGGGGAGACGGATCCATCAAATACATCCTCTCGGGAGAAGGTGCTGGCATCGTGTTTACCATCGACGACACCACAGGAGACATCCATGCCATTCAGAGACTCGATCGAGAGGAAAGAGCCCAGTATACTTTAAGGGCTCAAGCCCTAGACAGGCGGACGGGCAGGCCCATGGAGCCAGAGTCGGAGTTCATCATCAAAATTCAAGACATCAATGACAACGAGCCCAAGTTCCTGGATGGACCTTATGTCGCCACTGTGCCAGAAATGTCCCCAGTGGGTAAGGTGGTGACTTGCTGATTTTCACAAACAGCACCTCCTATACACACACACACACGCACATGCACACACACACATGCAGGTACACATATATTCAGAACAGGAGAGCATGACAGGAGCAGCTCACAAATTATAAAGCAACCAAAAATGATGACCAAGCCCTGTGGCTGGCAGGAAGCTACTTAAACACTGGAATCAAACAGAGCAAGTAACAATAATAATAAGCCTATTATTGTTTTTTAGTTCTGATTCTTTAAAAACAAAATATTAGCTAGACAGATAAATCAATAAATGCTTGAATAATATTTGTTTCATAAGGGAGAAATGTTTTTGTTATTATCAAAAGAGCAATAGGGCTGGGCACGGTGGCTCACGCCTGTAATCCCAAAACTTTGGGAGGCCGAGGCAGGTGGATCACAAGGTCAGGAGACCCTGGCCAAAATGGTGAAACCCCATCTCTACTAAATACCCTGTCTCTACTAAAATACCAAAAAATTAGCCTGGTGTGGTGGTGCGCACCTGTAGTCCCAGTTACTCAGGAGGCTGAGGTGGGGGAACCACTTGAACCCATGAGGTAGAGATTTTAGTGAGCTGAGATTGTGCGCCACTGCACTCCAGCCTGGTGACAGAGTAAGACTCCAACTAAAAAAAAAAAAAAAGCAATGAAGAGCCCAAAGGCTGTGTTCTTACCAGTCATTCAGAATTTAAAGCACAAATAACTGTCATCCCTACTAAACAGGTACAAGGTAAGAGTTATGGAAGCTTGACCAAGAAAGGGGACTTTCCCAATGAAGCAAACACATTTGCAAATGCTTTAAGATGGACCGTTCAGGATTGCATCCAGCCTTTAGTTATTACACTTGAACAGGTTTCTACTTCTCTTCCCCAGGTACCTCTGTCATCCAAGTGACAGCCACGGATGCAGATGACCCGACCTACGGCAACAGTGCCCGGGTGGTGTACAGCATTCTTCAGGGCCAGCCATATTTTTCTGTGGACTCTAAAACAGGTATCTGATGCAAGGGTCGAGTCAGTGGTGTTTATTCCCTGATAATTTATAACTACTGTTATGACAGACCCAACTCTCCTTTTCAAGGACTCTCCAGGAAGCGTATTAACCAGAGAAGATTGCTATAAGCTTTAGGATTAAGAGAGCAAACCAGCACTGTCCTGATTACTGAACTTCCCAATAATCTTGTAAACTAGCAAAAGATATAGCTCACAGAATTCAGTAAAGCACAGAGGTAAACAGAAGAATATAAGAGCTATGCATAGACAATGGGCAGTGTCTAAATGGAGAGGCAAAAAGCCCCTTTGCATACACACACAAAGTAGCTCCCCACTAGCCTTCAAAAAATCCTATGGTTATATTTTTTCCCAGGGACTAAGGTCTTTTATAACCCCATGAAGACCCAAGAGGACTGACACATTCATCTGGGTCATTAGAGAAATAGAAGCATTGATTGTGAAACTGGAAAGAGCCTTGGGGGAATCATCCAGTCCGTCACCATTTGCTTAACAGATACAGCAACTGGGAAACAGAGCTACTAAAGCTCATCTAGTGTAGAGAGGTCTCTTGACATGTGGTCTGATGTTCTTTCTATTAAACCAACCACTGTGCACTCAGCAGCGAAGTCCAAAATGAATGGTTGCTGGGGTAGACAGGTTTTGATGAGGGAGGAAAGACCATGTGGGATGTGGTCCCCAAAACACAGGTCCTGATTGGGAAGCTCTCACAGGGAGGACATCAGAGAGAACTGAATGGGTGAGGAGCGATGTGGCAGAAAATGACAAACAGAAGTTTGGTGTTTTGTTTGCTTATTTATTTCTGTCTTACCCAAGAGCTTTGGCTACAGAATTTATGTTTGGATGTATGAAAGACTTCATTTAATATGTTTGAGCTTGGCAAAGTTATTGTGATGTCATTATTTTATACTTGTGCCAAGCTTCCCCTCTTATTAAATACTTTCATAAATGATGCCATATTTGAACTTCCCAATAATCTTGTAAACTAGCAAAAGATATAGGAAGTATTATTACTTCCATTTTATATGAGGGTAAACATGGGACCTAGGACTAATTAACAAGGAACTTGAGTAAAGAAACAGCCACAGAATAAAGTTAATGGTGAACACTCAAAGTCACCTCTTTATTTGAAAAAGAAAAAATACATTTCTATTATTAGCAACCTGATCGAATCTTTTCCCAGAAGTCCTGAGGGAAACCAGACATTCAGAAAACTGTATCATAAAAGTAGTAAGGGAGTGTAAATTAGGAGGAGGAAGGAAAAAAGACTGCAGTTAGGGACTTCTGTAAAACAGTAACTTTAACAATTCTACTAAGGGCAAGGGGGAGAATGAAGAGATGAAGGGTGCCCACAGGGAGGAAAAATACAGGGAGGAAGAGGGTAATGTGTCCTTTATATCCTAAGAAGAGTCTTACATTATTTTGACAGCTCCCGGGGGCATCTGTAGTGTTAAGGTCAAAAATACATGAACAGATAGTTATTGCTGTGCCCATGGGGGGGGCCTCTTAAAAAGGAAAATGCTGCATATACCACTTGAGAATGTTATTACTATAATGCAATATATACATTATAGGAGTAAACTGGGGTGGATTATTATTCCCAATCCCTTCCATTTTCATGCAAAAGGTCTACCTAGCCAAGAGTCGTAAAGCTGTAGTAAATAAGTCTTTAATCTTTGCCTAGAATGTATAGAAGTCAACTTTTTTAAGCTGAAGGGTTAAAGGGGAGATAAAACATTACTGTACAGGCGTGGCAGGATCACAACACATTTCAACAGATTGTAGTGTAGGCCCCTCTTCTTAAGTGAAACCGTACCTTCTGCTTGCCGTCTGGGGAAGTTCATCTCTTATGCATGGTAAAAATAAACAGCTCACAGAGCATCTTTCATGTCCGAGCTCACAGAATTCAGTAAAGCACAGAGGTAAACAGAAGAGTATCACAAAACAGAACGAATACGTAACAAAAGGAAAATCCAATTAGAATTCCAACCCTGCTTACAGGTAGTAGGGAGGCAAGAAAATGCAGGAATGAGTTACCTAAAGAAGAGTCATTCACACAACAAGGGCTCTAGGGGCTGAAGAAACTGAGGGAGAATTATCTAAATTCACAGATTTGTAGACATATGAGGCTTTGTTTTCTGGACCCAAAGACCCTGGTTTTCCTTGCTGAGACAGCGCTGTCAGAAATCGCCTTGGACTGCAATTTCCCAGATCTGTAAGAGAAACACTGCTGCCACCTCCTGTTCACTTTCAGTAATGCTGCCAGAAGAAACCAGCCCTCTGAGCTCTTCCTTCTGGAATAAAATAGTTTTCATTCACCACTGATTTCAGTACAGCCCATTTTTGAAGTTGAGATTTCTTACCTCAAATTTAAAAGCACAGGTGACTTGCACCTCATTTCTAGGCATTAACAGTGCACCAGGGAGACACCTAGAAACCAATCTTTAAAAACTGGTCCTGTGGTTTTATTTTTAAAGACAAAGTCATTTCTATCCTGCAGGTGTAATTAGGACAGCGCTCATGAACATGGACAGAGAAGCCAAAGAATACTACGAAGTGATTATCCAAGCCAAGGATATGGGAGGGCAGCTTGGAGGATTAGCTGGGACCACAACAGTCAACATCACCCTCTCAGATGTCAATGACAACCCACCCCGCTTTCCTCAGAGTGAGTACCTAATCCAAGAGAGCACAGACCTCGGGCCCAGAGATTACAGAGGTACAGGAGAAAGGCCAGTTTGAGTTTCCTCATTAAGTTCAATTATCTATAGATTACTTTCTTACATTCATCATGCAATTCTTGCATAACTATTTCCCTTCAGGGTTCCAGCTTCCCATAGTACTAAACCAGGATTTCTCAAACATTTTGTTTCCATTTTCTCCTCCCTGTGGAATCTTTTTACTTTGTTTCCAGATTTCCATTCCCACCCACCCTACATAAAATGCAATACTAAGGAATAAGGTTTGTTGGGTAGAACTGACCTTTAGTGGGCCACAAACTAGTAATAGCTAAGATTTTTTTCATCACATTCCTGCAAACCTATTTTTGCCCCCAGGGGGCACTATTGATCCATCGAGAATGCATTCACTGATAGCCAAAGCTGCAGATGGACACATCCACCCATGTGACAATCTTCACCAATCATTCCAGTAGGTACCAAGCACTTGTTTGGTGAGAGCACAGGGAGTGAAGGGCACAAGAGGCTTAGAATTCAGTCCCTGCCCTTGTGAAGCTTCAAATCCACTTGGAGGACACATTCTATACACAGGAAAATTAACCCACAGTAGCACTTGGTGCCACTTGAATAGTGCAAAATGATGCCTTCATATAAACTGAGATTAATGAAGCCTCCACAGAAGGATGAGATTTCAACAGGGGGCTAAAGAATATAGCAGGTTTATATAGGCAGAAAAGAAAACATTCCAGAAAGGGAAGTCATTCATTTATTCATTCATTCAAAAAACATTTATTCCAGGCCCTATTCTATGAATGAATCACAAAGCTGTGTACAGACAAAACAAGGTCTCTACCGTCTTGGAGCTCATTTGAGTAAAAACCTGCATGTAGGAAAAAACATCCTGACTGGAAATAAGTTTTCAATGTCATTTTATGTTCAAAGACTCCTAAAATTAAAACCGGCTCTTGCAAATGTGCTATATCTTTACTGGAGGCCACAGAAAAGTTTTTGAGCAAGAGGGAGACATAAAGAAAGGCTAATTTGGTAGCCATGTAGAGGAGGGGTTGGCAAGGCAGAGACTAGGAGCAGGGGAGTCGGTTAGGAGACATTTAGAGAGGTCCAGACTTGAACTGCTAAGGACTTAAGGAAGTAGCAGGAGGAGTGGAATGGGACAAATAAGAAAACATGGACTTCTGCCTCTTGATTTCCTGACTAAGGGAACCGTGGCAAAGCGTGGAGTCAAAGATGACAACAATGTTTTCACTCTGGATGACAGGGAGAAGGATTGTACTAGTAATAAAAATAGAGGATGCATAATGGAAAGAGTGGCAGTGTAGGAGGGAGACAAATTCAGATTTAAATATGAAGTGACAGCAGGACAATCAGGTTGAATGTCCTTAAGGAAAGTGGAAATATAGAGCTATGACCGTGGAACAGAGCCCAGGAATGGAGATGTGAATTTGAGAAGCAGATGCCTGAAGGAAGCACCAGGAGAAATGAGAGCAGGAAGTGCAATTCCAGGTGAAACACTTAGCTAGGTAAATAGGGCTTTAAAAAAACTAAAAGGAGAAAGAGTCTAGCCAGACTAGCCAGACCGTCAGATGAATAGTTGCATTCTGAATCAGTCAGACCAAGTGAACCTTCCCTTGTATCTATGTAAACACAGGAGAACTCAAATATTTACACGCAAACGGAATATACAAAGTCCCATAAGCATTCATGATGGAAAAAGCAGGATATTAGATAAGCATTTCACAAAGGGTGCAAATGAGTAAGTTCCTAAGCTGCTTGGTCTGACAGTGCAGAATACGAGAGCATCACAGAACAGTTTGTGAAATGCCACATGGATGGACTTTGTGTTGCTTTAGTGATCCTGTGGGTTCCATCTTCATTACTTCATGAAGGGCTCATATTACTCACACTACAGACTATGAATTCTTGAACACCCTTGAACTATTTGGCTGTTAACATTTGACACTAGATAGGTGTCTCTGATGGAGGCAGAAGGGACGGTACAACCAGCTTAACACATAGCTCAGGTTATTACATAGCTCAAAGGTAGATGGATTCTGACATATTGCCAGGAGTCATGTTACCCCAAACATGGCAGCTTCACAATAGCAGAACACAATACAAGGATTACTGGGGTTTTAGCCTTGCCTCCCAAACCAAGATCTGTTTTTTGTTTTTCTGAGACAGGGTCTTGCTCTGTCACCCAAGCTGGACTGCAGTGGTGCAATCACAGCTCACTGTAGCCTCAACCCCCAGGCTCAAGCAATCCTCCCACCTCAGCTCCTGAACAGCCAGAACGACAGGTGCACACCACCACGCCAAGCAATTTTTGTATTTTTTGTAGAGACGGGATTTTGTCATGTTGCCCAGGTTGGTCTTGAACTCTTGGGCTCAAATCATCTGCCTTCCTCAGGTTCCCAAGGTGCTGATATTACAGGCATGAGCCACCACACCCAGCCCCAAAACAACATCCTAACACCATTCTAAAGCACACATTTTAAGTTGTCACTTTTTCAAAATATAGTTTTAATGGAGACTCTAGGATAGAGTGGAAGTATGGATTATGTTTCATGGAAGACAAAACAAAAATGTAAAAAAATTTAAATCTCTGTGTCTCTATGTATTCTACACACATTATCACTGCTTCCTCCTTTTTGACCTTTTAAAACTTTGCATTCTCTCTTCATTAAATAGTTCCCCATCTATTTGCTAAAACTAAGTTTAGATAACCTTGATATTCCATAAACCTATCTTGGCTATACTCTTATGCCTAATTAATCTAATGAGTCCTCATTGTAGGAATTCCATTTTGCTTCTTTTTCACAAATATTACTATAACTGATTATGGAATGTTGACAAAATGACACACCTACTATTTTACACTGAACAAGCTCAGTCACCTTTAATAGACCCAAATATAATGAAACATCAAGATCTCAAGCTATTTATTTATAATATAATGTATCATGTATAGAAATTGTATGCAGATGTTTAAACATATAACATAGCTTGATTGGGATGAGGAACATTGTAGGCAGATGCTTGTTTTTCCCAAAAGTTCTGCAACAGCAAAGTGTAATCCATCAACAACTTTGGAAGTAAATGGAAAGAGATCATGAAATCCAATTGCCTGCCAGTTTAGTACAAACTTTAAAGATCTCCTGGCTCATGTTTGTAAAGAACAGGCATCATTTCTTCTCCTGTGCAAGGCAGGGTGCTGTGAGCTGGCTGGGTGCTGTCAACCTCCCTGAATCTTTGTGAAACTCAAGCCCTCACACCCGAGGCTATAGCTTACAAAGCATATTAGAATAAAAGGGAACACGTACATATGGAAAATGTGACTGTGTGATTTTTCTTTGTTATTTAGTCAGTCACATTATGATTGACAAAATAACAAAGAACATCAAAAAGCTGAGCCCCAGAAAAGGTAAGTTGGTAAAAATACGAATTCATGGAGATGAAAGTGAACTAAATTTAATTGTGAGCTCAGGATGTCATGTCCAAAAGGAGATGACCAACTCTGAGAGTCTTACATATGTGAGAACCTTTTTAGCATTTTATTCTGGAACAAGAAAACAAGAAGCATGAAGGATCTGTCCATGGAGAGGCAGCCCAGGGCAGTCTCAGGTACAAGGACACACTGAGGGGCAGCACATGGAGCTGATGGAGCTTGCTCTCCATGGCTGCTCCCCCTTTATAGATCACTGATCTCCATGACCTCTGAGCAAATGGTCTTAGAGACAGGCACTCAGCACACGGGCCAGGCCATGAAAGAAAAGGTGGACATTTGAAGTGTAAACAGAATAAATACACACTTTGTGACCACAATGTTTATCACTCTCAGAAGGAACTGCACTTTAAGGAAATACTTCAGTTCACTACTAGGAGGTACTAAAAGATTTGAATGCAAGGTACTTCCTACCACTCAAGCTACAGTCACTAGAACTAAGTCGTTCTGCTTTCACCCTGTTCTGCTTAAGCTTTTTTACTCCTCTTTATTGAACATCCAATACAGGCTATGGCCTGTATGACCATTTGCTCAGCCTTTATGGACCTTAGTTTTTATCTGTAAAAACTCAAGTTTTACTTTTTGAACCCAGAAGAAAGATATTTTGCACAGCACCCCTGATAAGATATGATAATGATGAGGCTTTTTTTTATACTGACGGATTATCAAGAACGCATGTCCTGGCTTCTCTTTGTAGAACATTACCAGATGAGTGTGTTGGAATCAGCTCCAATTAGCTCCACTGTCGGGAGAGTGTTTGCCAAGGACTTGGATGAAGGCATAAATGCAGAGATGAAATACACTATTGTGGATGGAGATGGTGCAGATGCCTTTGACATTAGCACAGATCCCAATTTTCAAGTTGGTATCATAACTGTGAAGAAGGTAATCCAACTCCTTTTTCTAAACCATTTTCATGGGTGCTTTGAATGTTTATGAAATGCTAGTAAGGACTGTTGTATTATTGATATGCATTGCTTCAAATCCTCTGATAAAAGCGCTTTCCTATTATTTAAAAAAAAAAAACAGAAAACCTCTTAATTCTTATGTTTACATGCAAACACTGGCTGTGCCATCATTTTACTGAAAAGGTACTAGGTCATGATAAAAATATATTATAAATATATTTCTAAATACATTCCTTCTACCCAGTCACTTAAAAAACTGTTGTAGCTTAATTTTCTAATGATGTTAATGACTTGATCAATATCTGCACTTGAATAACACATGCATTATAGCATCCCATACATACCAATAAAGCAAGCCATAATATTATTTATGAATCAATAACATGCAGGCATTTTTAATTGCTTCTCAAAGATCTGTAAATTCTAATTAAACTTGAAAAAGCTTTATCAAACATACCTGCTGAATGGCTGTTATCACTTGAAATTCCTTTGTTTTATGATAAGGTACCAAGATAAGCTGTCGATTCTTTCTGTGACATAAAGCACATATGGATATACTCAGCTAGAAGATAAAACTTTTTAAAAATTGAATCTTTAACTCCCTAGCAAATATATATCTAATGAAATACATTAGTTTTAAAACTCATTGATTTAATCTTCCTTCTCTATGTTGAATGCATTTTAAAACCCAATATACTTTAAATGATATACTCAACAAATATTTATTGAGTGCCGCCTATGTGCCAGATATTGTTATAGGCATTTAATACAGAGTAAATAAAACAACCAAAAATCTCTGCCCTCATGGAGTTTACATTCTAGCAAGGGAAGAAGACAATCTTCAAGTCAAGTCAGACAATCTTCAACATCAAGTCACTAAAGTAGTTTATTAGAAGGTAATAATTGATATCGGGGGGGGGAGCAGAATAGAACAAAATAAGTGAGGCCAGGAAAGCTAAGATGGTTTCCAATTTAAACTGGAAGGTTGGCTAAATGCCCATCAATCAAAGAGTGGATTAAAAAAACTGTGGTAAATATATATGATGGAATACTACACAGTCATAAAAAGGAATGAACTAACAGCATTTTCAGTAACCTGGATGAGATTAGAGACTATTTTTTTTTCCTCCTTGAGATGGAGTCTTGCTTTGTCACCCAGGCTGGAGTAAAGTGGCACAATCTCGGCTCACTGCAACCTCCGCCTCCCAGATTCAAGTAATTCTCCCAAGTAGCTGGGACTATGGGCGCACACTGCCATGCACGGCTAACTTTTTGTATTTTAGTAGAGATAGGGTTTCACCATGTTGCCCAGGCTGGTCGAGAACTCCTGAGCTCAGGTAATCTGCCTGCCTTAGCCTCCCAAAGTGCTGAGATTACAGGCATGAGCCACTGCACCCGGCCAATTGGAGACTATTATTCTAAGTGATGTAACTCAGGAATGGAAAACCAAACATCATATGTTCTCACTGATATGTAGGAGCTAAGCTTTGAGGGCACAAAGGCATAAGAATGATACAATGGACTTTGGGGACTTGGGGGGAAGAGTGGCAGGGGGTGAGGGATAAAAGACTACAAATATGGTGCAGTGTATACTGCTCAGGTGATGGGTGCACCAAAATCTCACAAATCAGCACTAAAGAACTTATTCATGTAACCAAATGCCACCTGTACCAATACCCTATGGAAAAACAAAATTAAATAAACTGGGTGGTTGGGACTGGTATCACAGAGAAGTGGCATTTATGCAAAGACTTACAGTGAGCAGAGTCACACCACTGAGTTAAGTAGGTTAACAGTGTGGGAGGTTCGCTATCAGTGACTCTTCGTGAAAAGAGCACATGGCAGTCCTAAAGAGAAGAGAATGGGCATGAACTATTGAGGAAAGTGTTCCAAGCAAAAGGACCACCAATGCAAAGGCTCTGAGGTGGGACCATGCCTGCTGTATTTCAAGAACAGCAATGGTGGGGTCATAAGGCTGAGTTGAGTGGGGGACTCTTAGGAGATGAGGTCTGAAAAGTAACAAAGGAGCCAGAGCATTTAGGACCATATAGGCTAACTATAAGGGCTTTGGTTTTTACTCTGAGTAAAATGGGGAATGACTGAAGGATTTTTAACAGATGTATGACATGGCTGGGTTTTCATTATAAAATACTCAGTAGGCTGTGTTGAGGTGGGGGGAGTTTAAGGAGAGAAGGATGAAAAGAGGGAGACCAACTGAGAAGCTACTGCAATAATCCAGGTAAGAGATGATGATGGTTTCACCTAAGTAATGGGAATGGAGGTGATAAGAAGTGGTCAGAATCTGTACATAATTTGAAAGTAGAGCCAACAGGATTTCCTAAAAACGTGGATGAGGATAGGGAAGAAAGAGAAGAGTCAACCGAGCAACAAGAAGAATGGAGTTGCCATTAACTGAGACAGGGAAGTCTGCAGGTAGAGCAGGTGGCAGGGGGGACAAGTATTGGAATTCAGTTCTGGACATACATGTGACATTTGCAGAGTCTATGAGACATCAAGTAAAGACATGTCATGGCTTTGGTTGTTAAGAGTGAGGAGTTTGTAGAAGGGTCCTGGGCTGGAAATACGAATTTGGGAGTCATAAGCACATAGATGGTACTTAAAGCAAGTAAAACAAATGAGATTGCAAGGGACTGAGCATAGACAGAAAGAGGACAGTGAAACGAGCCCTGACGCACCCCAACATGAAGAGGTCGGAAGGAGTGTAAGGACAGGCAAGGAGACTGGGGGGTGACCAGGGAGGCAGGAGGAAAATGGAGGAAGTACAGTGTTCTGAAGGCATGAAGAATGTGTTTCCAAGGGATAGAGTCATCACCTGTGACAAACGCTGCTACAGGTCAAATAAGAACATCAGAAATTCACCACAGACTTTAGGAACATGGAGGCCACTGACAACCTTGACAAAAACCACAGTTATAACATTAAAATGTAACTCAAGTTAACATGTGTTTATAATAACTTTTTTCTATGCTACTTGATAGAACTGAAATAACACTGCTTGAGAAGGGAATAAGGGACGAGTTCATATGTTTGTTCTGTATTCATTTAAGATGCAATCAATCACAGCAAAGGAACAGAATCACAGCAAAGGATCCAGAATTCCACCAACCAGAAATCTTTCTATCCTGTACACAATGATCTTGAAACAATGCAAAACGCTGAGATTAACTTCTAAATTATCAACTAAATCTAGATGTAATTAAAATACTATAATTTCTTATTCTCATTCTTTGAGAATTAATATCACACGCTAGAATTATAATAGGTGATTAAAATAACAATACTATTTTGGTATATGTCATAGGTTCCCCTACTATATGGTATGCCTCAAGTAAACAATAATGCTAACCTAGTCACTGTAAATAAGGGAAATACTCAAATTTTTGAATTACTGGGTTTTTCTTTTTTTTTTTTTTTTGTTTGTTTGTTTGAGACAGGGTCTCACTCTGTCACCCAAGCTGGGGTGCAGTGGCACAATCATGGCTCACTGCAGGCTTGACTTCCTGGGCTCAAGCAATCCTTCCACCTCACCATCCTAACTAGCTGGGACTACAGGCATGTGCCACCACAGCCACCTAATTTTTGCGTTGTTGTTTGTTTGAGACAGGGTCTTTCTCTGTCGCTCAAGCTGGAGTGCAATGGCATGCTCAAGGCTCACTGCAGCCTGTAGTCCCAGCTACTCAGGAGCATGAGGTGGAAGGACTGCTTGAGGCCAAGAGGTCGAGGCTGCAGTGAGCCATGATCGTGCCGCAGCCACCTATTTTTGTTGTTGTTGTTGTTTTATTTTGTCGTTGTAGAGACAAGGTCTCCCTATGTTTTCCAGGCTGGTCTCAAACTCCTGAGCTCAAGCGATACTCCTGCCTCAGCCTCCCAAAGGCCTAGGATTACAGGCGTGAGCCACCGCAACCAGCTTGTTTCTTTAGTACGAAAACTCTATTCAAACAATTAAGCAACCAGAAAAAGAACTTCGAGGGTTCTAAATATTTAAATGTTATCTTATGTCTTAAAATAATGTCTGAGATAATTCTAAATAATAAAATAATATTTACGTCAGATTATCACAATATAGTTTAGACTTTATTACAAGCCATTTGTTTTAAAAAGTCTAAACTATAACAACTCTGTCTCTGAAAGAAATCTCAAAATGTGTTTTCTTCAGCTCCCTTACCTGCAGAAAAGATGAAGCCTCTTAAGACGGAGTACTGTTTTTCACTGTCATTACTAAAACGATATCTACGTTTAATCAAAATACATATCAATTTTGCCAAGGTCACTTTGATTTCTCTTCTGAACTTATGAGCTGCCAGAAAATGGAATTAAGAAAAGGGTCAATAAGTTGGGTAGATGGACAAATCACATATAATAAATACTTTAGAGGCCACTGACTGCTCAGTCTACGGCTTTGGAATAACATTCACTCAGATGTCTGCTCCACGCCCATCTTCCCACTTTGTCATTAATAATGTCATATAAAATTGAAACAAAAGTTCTGCTTTTGACTTATTTCCCTTAGGCCTATTATTTGTCTAAGAAGCACATACTTTTTCAAAAAGAGAAATTGAGTTGAATTGATAGAATTGGGTCTTTAGGAAACCACACTGATTACTACCCAGTCCCTTGGGTCTTTTTAGTTTTTAAGTAATCAATCAATTTTCAGTCTCTTAACTTAAATGCTTGAAGTATAATTTGAAATATATAATTTTCAGGATGTTCTTTATTCTGAGTGAGCATGATGTGCCATTTTCTAGTCTTCTGCATATCTTCTGTCTTACAACAACAAGAAGCAATTGTTTAGAGTCCATTCTCTTCTTAGGCAGGTCACAAAGAACAAAAATTCTATATTTCATCAAATCTGAGATGTCATGAATTATAAATCTCATCATTGTTTTATGGGTCATTGAAGAAAAGTTCTTGCCAATTTAAATAATACAATGCTTTCTTATTTCTTAGTGTCTATAAAGCACTCTTGTAGGCACAGTTAGACAAATTTGTTTCACCAGTGTTAGATTCACTCCCTGCTGCTGTTTCCATGCTGTTCTCCCTACACAATAACTCCTGTTTCAATGCCAAATCATAATATAATATTTTAAAAGATATTTTAGAAGGCAATAAAGCTCAACACGTGCAGTACCAACAATGTGCAAAACTCCGCTGAAGTACAACATGAACAGCTTGGACTAGGTCTGCCTTGCATGGGCAGTAACGACTGCTGCTTATCAAGATCCCTTTGCCTCCCATTGACACTAGAGCAACTGTAAGGTATTATCAATTGGAGAAGCAATGCTATTTCTAAAATATCAAAACATCTAAAACTGTGCATCTTAAATTACTGAAATACATTAATAAAATCTCTAAATACTATCACTCAACCAGTAAGTATCAATACTCACATTGAGAAACTTTTTGTACTGTTCAATGTAACAATTTTTTTTAGGTTTTTGCTACCCTTTGAGTTTCTCGTTTTGCTAGGCACCAGGGAATAAAAATCTGACTAAGTCATAGCTTTTGCCCTTGAGTATGGGGAGTGGGATCAACACAGAAAGAAATATCTGTAATATGAAAGAAAAGCTATAAAGGAAGAACAAAGAAAGGCATATTTAATTCTTCTTAATTAGTAATTAAAGTTGCATTACTATTTTGTGCCATAATTTTCATGACTCAATTTTTAACGATATAATGGCTTTTTGTTTTTGTATCCTCTAACTTGAAGACATTTCTTGAATTTGGAAATTGGGTTCTCAGATATTATTGGTTTTTTATTTTCTATTATAAATACAGAAACAAATAATTATTTGATATTTAAAATAAAAAGAACACAAACTATTCAAGAGGGAAAAGCCAAAACTCACATTATCAAGTGTGGGCAATTTTAATTTTAAGAGTTGAGCATAGGGGTTGCAGCTTCTTGGGAGGGAGGTGAGAGCATCTCTTAAGCCCAGGAGTTTGAGACCAGTCTGGGCAACATAAGCCAGAGTTTGTCTCAGTAAATAAATAAATAATGAACTTTAGAGTATTGAGGGCAATGTTTCATTTCCAATAATGTGGAAGTGAGAGAGACAATAATCTTAAATAGTTTAGAAGTCTTAAGTAACTTACTTTAAAAGAACTTCAATAATAATTAAAAACTCACTCTAGTGCTTTCAACAGATGCTGGAACAATCAGATACCATTTGCAAAAAAATAAAGAAATAAGCCTCAGTTATACACCCACAAAAAAACCTCAAAATGAATCATGCACCTAAATGTAAAAACCTAAAACTAAAAAATTTGTAAAAGGAAACATAGGAGAAAATCTTTGTAATCCTGATTGGACAAAGATTTCTTCCATGTTACACCAGAATCCCAACCCACCAAAGAAAAAGTAGACTTCACTGAAGTTAAGAATTTCTGCTCTTCAAAGGACACCGTTGTGGCCAGATGGCTGAATAGGAAAAACTCCAGTCTGCAGGTCCCAGCGAGATCAACGCAGAAGGCAGGTGATACCTGCATCTCCAACTGATGTACCTGGCTCATCTCAATGGGACTGGTTAGACAGTGGGTGCAGCCCACAGAGGGTGAACTGAAGCAGGGTGGGGCGTCCCCTCACCTGGGAAGTGCAGAGGGTGAGGGAACTCCCTCTACTAACCAAGGGAAGCCATGGGTGACTGTGCTGTGAGGAAAAGTGCACTCCAGCCCAGATATTACGCTCTTCCCATGGTCTTTGCAACCGGCAGACCAGGAGACTTCCTCGGGTGCCTACGCCTCCAGGGCCCCAGATTTCAAGCACAAAACTGGGCAGCAATTTGGGCAGACCCTGAGCTAGCTGCAGGAGTCTTTTTTTTTTTTTTTCTTTTTTGGAAAGAAACCCCAGTGGTGCCTGGAATGCCAGTGAGACAGAACTATTCACTTCCGTTTCCAGTGGATCCCACCTCCATGGAACCCAGCAAGCTGAAATCCACTGGCTTGAAATTTTCGCTGCCAGCTCAGCAGTCTGTGGTCAACCTGGGATGCTGGAGCTTGGTGGAGGGAGGGGGGTCCGCCATTACTGAGGATTGTGTGGGCAGTTTTCTCCTCACAGTGTAAACAAAGCCACCAGGAAGTTCAAACTGGGCAGAGCCCACCACAGCTCTGCAAAGCCACTGTAGCCAGAATGCCTCTCCAGATTTCTCCTCTCTGGGCAGGGTATCTCTGAAAGAAAGGCAGCAGCCCTAGTCAAAGACTTACAGATAAAACTCCCATCTCCCTGGGAAAGAACACCTGGGGGAAGGGGCAGCTATGGGTGCAGCTTCAGCAGACTTAAACATTCCTGCCTGCTGGCTCTGAAGAGAGCAGCAGATCTCCCACCACAGCACTCAAGCTCTAAGGGACAGACTGCCTCCTCTAGTGGGTCCTTGACCCCCATGCCTCCTGATTGGGAGACACCTCTGAGCAGGGGTCAACAGACACCTCATACAGGAGAGCTCCAACTGGCATCCAGCAGGTGCCCCTCTGGGAGGAAGCTTCCAGAAGAAGGATCAGACAGCAATCTCTGCTGTTCTGCAGCCTCTGCTGGTGATACCCAGGCAAACAGGGTCTGGAGTGGACCTCCAGCAAACTCCAATAGACCTGCAGCAGAGGGGACTGTCAGAAGGAAAACTAACAAACAGAAAAGAACAGCATCAATATCAACAAAAAGGATGTTCACACAGAAACCCCATCCAAAGGTCACCAACTTTGATCAAAGACCAAAGGTAGATAAATCCATGAAGATAAGGAAAAACCAGCACAAAAAGGCAGAAAATTCCAAAAACCAGAACACCTCTTCTCCAAAGGATTACAACTCCTCGCCAGCAAGGGAACAAAACTGGACACAGAATGAGTTTGCAAATTGACAGAAGTGGACTTCAGAAGGTGGGTAATAACAAACTCTTCCAAGCTAAAGGAGCGTGTTCTAACCCAATGTAAGAAAGTTAAAACCTTGAAAAAAAAAAGAGGAATTGCTAACTAGAATAACTAGTTTAGAGAAGAATATAAATGACCTGATGAAGCTGAAAAATACAGCGTGAGAACTTCGTGAAGCATACACAAGTATCAACAGCCAAATCGATCAAGCAGAAGAAAGGATATCAAAGACTGAAGATCAACTTAATGAAAAAAGCATAAAGACAAGATTAGAGAAAAAAAGAATTAAAAGGAATGAACAAAGCCTCCCAGAAATATGGGACTATGTGAAAAAACCAAACCTACATTTGATTGGTGTACCTGAAAGTGACGGGCAGAATGGAACCAAGTTGAAAACACTCTTCAGGGTATTATCCAGGACCAACCCAGCAAGACAGGTCAACATTCAAATTCAGGAAATACAGAGACCACCACAAAGATCCTCCTCAAGAAGAGCAACCCCAAGACACATAATCATCAGATTCACCAAGGTTGAAATGAATGAAAAAATGTTAAGGGCAGCCAGAGAGAAAGATCAGGTTACCCACAAAGACAAGCCCATCAGACTAACAGTGGATCTCTTTGCAGAAACCCTACAAGCCAGGAGACAGTGGGAGCCAACATTCAACATTCTTAAAAAAAAGAACTTTCAACCCAGAATTTCATATCCAGCCAAACTAAGCTTCATAGCCAAACTAAGCTTCATAAGCAAAGGATAAATAAAATCCTTTATAGACAAGCAAATGCTAAGAGATTCTGTCACCACCAGGCCTGTCTTACAAGAACTCTTGAAGGAAGCACAAAATACAGAAGGCAAAAACCCGTAACAGCCACTGCAAAAACATACCAAATTGTAAAAACCATTGACACTATGAGGAAACTGCATCAACTAACAGGCAAAATAATCAGCTGGCATCATAATGACAGGATCAAACTCACACATAACAATATAAACCTTAAATGTAAATGGGCTAAATGTCCCAATTAAAAGACACAGACCAGCAAATTGGACAAAGAATCAAGACCCATCAGTGTGCTGTATTCAGGAGACCCATCTCACATGCAAAGACACACACAGGCTCAAAATAAATGGATGGAGAAATATTCACCAAGTAAATGGAAGGCGAAAAATAAACAGGAGTTGCATTCTTGTCTCTGATAAAACAGACTTTAAACCAACAAAGATCAAAAAAGACAAAGACGGGCATTACATAATGGTAAAAGTATCAATGCAACAAGAAGAGCTAACTATCCTAAAATGTATACGCACCCAATACAGGAGCACCCAGATTCATAAAGCAAGTTCTTAGAGACCTACAAAGAGTCTTAGACTCCCACACAATAATAGCGGGAGACTTTAACACCCAGTCAATATTAGACAGATCAATGAGATAGAAAATTAACGGGGATATTCAGGACTTGAACTCAGCTCTGGACCAAGCAGACCTAATAAACATCTGGAGATCAACAGAATATACATTCTTCTCAGCACCACATCAACAATCTGAAATTGACCACATAACTGGAAGTAAAACACTCCTCAGCAAATGTGAAAGAATGGAAATCATAACAAACAGTCTCTCAGACCACAGTGCAATCAAATTAGAACTCAGGATTAAGAAACTCACTCAACACACACACAACTACATGAAAACTGAACAATCTGCTCCTGAATGACTACTGGGTAAATAACAAAATTAAGGCAGAAATATAGTTCTTTGAAACCAGAACAACATACCAGAATCTCTGGGATACAGCTAAAACAGTGTTTAGAGGGAAATTTATAGCACTAAATGCCCACAGGAGAAAGTGAGAAAGATCTAAAATCAACACCCTAACATGACAATTAAAGAAACTAGAGAAGCAAGAGCAAACAAATTCAAAAGCTAGCAGAAGACAAGAAGTAACTAAGATCAGAGCAGAACTGAAGGAGATAGAAAACCCTTCAAAAAATCAGTGAATCCAGGAGCTGGTTTTTTGAAAAGATTAACAAAATAGACAGACTGCTAGCAAGACTAATAAAGAAGAAAAGAGAGAAGAATCAAATAGATGCAATAAAAGATGATAAAGGGGCTATCACCACTGATCCCACAGAAATACAAACTACCATCAGAGAATACTATAAACACCACTATCCAAATTAAATAGAAAATCTAGAAGAAATTGATAAAGTCCTGGACATACACACCCTCCCAAAACTAAACCAGGAAGAAGTCGAATCCCTGAATAGACCAATAACAAGCTCTGAAATTGAGGCAGTAATTAATAGTCTACCAACCAAAAAAACCCCAGGACCAGACAGATTCACAGCCGAATTCTACCAGAGGTACAATGAGGAGGTGGTAGCATTCCTTCTGAAACTATTCCAAACAGTAGAAAAAGAGGAACTCCACCCTAACTCATTTTATGAGGCCAGCATCATCCTGACACCAAAGCCTGGCAAAGACACAACAAAAAAAGAAAATTTCCAGCCAATATCCCTGATGAACATCGATGTGAAAATTCTCAATAAAATACTGGCAAACCGAATCCAGCAGCACATCAAAAAGTTTATCCACCACGATCAAGTTGGCTTCATCCCTGGGATGCAAGGCTGGTTCAACATACACAAATCAACAAATGTAATCCATCACATAAACAGAACCAATGACGAAAACCACATGACTATCTCAAAAGATGCAGAAAAGGCCTTCAACAAAATTCAACTAAATGCTAAAAACTCTCAATAAGCTAGGTATTGATGGAACATATCTCAAAATATTAAGAGTCATTTATGACAAACCCACAGCCAGTATCATACTGAATGGTCAAAAACTGGAAGCATTCCCTTTGAAAACTGGCCCAAGACAAGGATGCCCTCTCTCACCACTCCTATTCAACATAATATTGGAAGTTCTGGCCAGGGCAATCAGGCAAGAGGAAGAAATAAAGGGTATTCGAACAGTAAAAGAGGAAGTCAAACTGTCCTTGTTTGCAGATGACATGATTGTATATTTAGAAAACCCCATCACCTCAGCCCAAAATCTCCTTAAGCTGACACACAACTTCAGCAAAGTCTCAGGATACAAAATCAATGTGCAAAAATCACAAGAATTCCTATACACCAATAATAGATAAAACAGACAGCCAAATCATGAGTGAACTCTCATTCACAATTGCTACAAAGAGAATAAAATAGCTAGGAATCCAACTTACAAGGGATGTGAAGGACCTCTTCAAGGAGAACTGCAAACCACTGCTCAAGGAAATGAGAGGACACAAACAAATGAAAAAACATTCCATGCTCATGGATAGGAAGAATCAATATCGTGAAAATGGCCATACTGCCCAAAGTAACTTACAGATTCAATGCTATCCCTATCAAGCTACCATTGACTTTCTTCACAAAATTAGAAAAAACTACTTTAAATTTCATATGGAATCAAAAAAGAGCCTATATAGCCAAAACAAGCATAAGCAAAAAAGAACAAAGCTGTAGGCATCACAGTACCTGACTTCAAACTACACTACAAGGCTACAGTAACCAAAACAACATGGTGCTGGTTCCAAAATATAGACCAATGGAACAGAATAGAAGCCTCAGAAATAATGCCACACATCTACAACCATCTGATCTTTGACAAATCTGACAAAAACAATCAATGGGTAAAGGATTTCCTATTTAATAAATGGTGTTGGGAAAACTGGCTAGCCATAGGCAGAAAACTGATACTGGACCCCTTCCTTATACCTTATACAACATTGACTCAAGATGGATTAAAAACTTAAACATAAGACCTAAAACCATAACAACTCTAAAAGAAAACCTAGGCAATACCATTCAGGACATAGGCATGGGCAAAGACTTCATGACTAAAACACCAAATGCAATGGCAACAAAAGCCAAAATTGACAAATGGGATTGAATTAAACTAAAGAGCTTCTGCACAGCAAAAGAAACTATCAT
>NW_012117032.1:2669038-2703733 GCF_000951035.1 Colobus angolensis palliatus | reverse complement strand
CACAGCAAAAGAAACTATCATCAGAGTCAACAGGCAACCTACAGAATGGGAGAAAATTTTTGCAGTCTATCCATCTGACAAAGGTCTAATATCAAGAATCTACAAGGAACTTAAACAAATTTACAAGAAAAGAAAACAACCCTATCAAAAAGTGGGTGAAGGACATGAACAGACATTTCTCAAAAGAAGACATTTATGCAGCCAACAAACATACAAAAAAAAGCTCATCATCACTGGTTATTAGAGAAATGCAAATCAAAACCATATTAAGGTACCATCTCATGCCAGTTAGAATGGCGATCATTAAAGAAGTCAGGAAACAATAGATGCTGGAAAAGATGTGGAGAAATAGGAATGTTTTTTACACTGTTGGTGGGAGTGTAAATTAGTTCAACCATTGTGGAAGACAGTGTGGTGATTTCTCAAGGATCACAGAACCAGAATTACCATATGACCCAGCAATCCCATTACTGAGTATATACCCAAAGGATTATAAATCATTCTACTATAAAGACACATGCACACGTATGTTTATTGCAGCACTGTTCACAATAGCAAAGACTTGGAACCAACCCAAATGCCCAACAATGATAGACTGGATAAAGAAAATATGGCACATATACAATATGGAATACTGTGCAGCCATAAAAAAGGATGTGTTCATGTCCTTCTCAGGGACATGGATGAAAACATCATTCTCAGCAAGCTAACATATGAACAGAAAACTAAACACTGCATGTTCTCACTTATAAGTGGGAGGTGAACAATGAGAACACATGGACCCAGGGAGGGGAACATCACACACCAGGTCCTGTCGCGGGGTGGGGGGCTAGGAGAGGGATAGCATTAGGAGAAATACCTAATGTAGATGACGGGTTGATAGGTGCAGCAAACCACCATGGCATGTGTATACCTATGTAACAAACCTGCACGTTCTGCACATGTATCACAGAACTTAACGTATAATAATAATTTTTAAAAAGGACACTGTTAAGAGAATGAAAAGACAAATCACAGATTAGGAGAAAATATTTGCAAATCATATGTCTGATAATGGACTTGAATAAAGAATATACAAAGACCTCTTCAAGAAGACATAAAAAGATGCATCACGAGGCAGTAAGGAAGTGCAAATCAGAACCACAATGAGATACCACTTTACACACACTAGGATACATAAAAATTTTAAAACTGGCAAAACCAAGTGCTGACAAAGATGTGGAGAAACTAGAGCTTTCATATACTCCTGGTGGGAATTCAAACTGGTACTGCCTTTCTGAAAATTCATCTGGAAGTTTCTTATAAAGTTAAAAATATATTTACAATCCTACAACTCCACTCCTGGGTATTTACCCCAGTGGAATGAAATTTTATGCTCACACAAAAACCCTGTATGCAAATATTTATAGCAGGTTTATTCATAACTGTCAGAAATTGGAAAAAAACACAAATGTTATCTCTAGTGAAGAATGGATAAATCAACTGTTGTATATACATACAATAGAATACTACTTGGAAATAAAAAAGAACAAACTCACCAGGCATAGTGGCTCACGCCGGTAATCCTAGCACTTTGGGAGGCCAAGGCCGAGGTGGGCCTATCACCTAAGGTCAAGAGTTCAAGACCAGCCTGGCCAACATAGTGAAACCCTGCCTCTACTAAAAATACATAAATTAGCCAGGCATGGTGGCACACACGTGTAGTCCCAGCTACTTGGGAGGCTGAGGCAAGAGAATCACTTGAACCCAGGAGGCAGAGGTTGTAGTGAGCCCAGATCACACCACTGCACTGCAGCCTGGGTGACAGAGTGAGACTGTCTCAAAAAAAAAAAAAAAAAACAACTCCTCACTCATGCACCATGGATGAATCTCAAATGCTAAGTGAAAGAACCCTAACTCAAAAGCTTACATACTGAATGTAATTTATATGACATTATATGACATTCTTGCAATAAAAACAGGACTTAAATCAGTGTTTGCCAGGGGCTGGGTGGCAGGGGAGAGGTTGACTACAAAGGGGCACAGAGTGAGGGTCACGGGGGTGATGAAACAGCTCTACAGCTTGATTATTGCTGTAGACACATGACTCAATACACTACTCAAAACCTGCAAATTTTATACTAAAAATTTTAATGTATGTAATGTATGTAAATATATAAATGTATGTAAATATCTTATTTTTTAAAACATACAAATTTCACACAAAATTAGAAAAACGATTTAAAATTAAAAGGGAAAACAAGTTTTGCCTAGCTCAAACCTAACATGAACAACATTGTCCACAACTGTGTTACAAATACATAAAGAATTTTAAGAGCGTATAAATGTAATTTACCAGGAAAGAAAAATGTTTTGATTTAGGGAGCAAGCATTAAGTGAGCTGGTAAAATAGTCCTTCAAACATATCATTAATCTGACTGGCAGCTTTCCCTGTTTGTGAAAACTTTGCCTTTTCAATGACAACTAGGGAGGCAGGCTGGCTGGCGGAGATGGGCTTCTTGGTTTGAATGGGGCTTCCTGGTTTGGATGGAAATGGCTGGCGACCCATGAAACAAGAAGCACTATGTCTGGCACTAAGTAAATACTAAATAAGCAGTAACCCAGCAACAGTAACAAAACAAAAAAAATTATTAAAATTTGAAAATAGCAATTATTATGAATGTATTATTACATGTACCCTGAAAATATGTAAATCTACTAAGTATCCATTTTTAATGTAATTTTTTTGAGACAGGTGTCTCTCCGTCACTCAGGCTAGAGCACAGCGGTGCCATCATAGCTCACTCTAAACTGAGCTCAAACCATCCTCCCGCCTCTGCCTCCCAAATAGCTGGGATTACAGGCACATGCCACCATGCCCAGCTAAGTTTTTGTATTTTTGGTAGAGATGTGGGTCTCATTATGTTGTCTTGGCTGGTCTCCAAATCCTAACCTCAAGAGATCCTGCCACCTCAGCTTCCTACAAGGTTGCACTTACAGGCATGAACCACTGCTCCTGGCCAAAAAGTTGATTTTTTTTTTTTTAAGAAAGAAAAGAACAAATCTAGTTAAAGCAACACCTAGAGATATTTTTTTCTGAAAAGCAAAGCAGTTGTTTAAATGGGTACATGTCTCTCTCTAACAGGAAATGTGCTGCCATTCAACATATTTTATGAAAAAAAGTGATGTTTAGCTAGAAAAATATAAGTTATTACTTAAAAGTTGACACACAACTTTTACGTTCTAGTAACTGCTTTGCTATCTACTGTTATTTTGTGGGACTTAACATTCCGAGATTTTTTAAAAATATTGATGCTCTGAAATATTTGTTGCTTGAAACACACATGTTCATCAGCTTTAAACAAAAATAGATTATTCTTCAGAAATGGCATTTTAAGTTCACGCTCTGCCCTGGAGCACTGTATTTATTTTGAAAATTACAAAAAAAAATTCTGAAGACAGGAATCAATCAAAAAAGAGAACAACCAAAAAATTATATTTTATGCAATGGAATTTTACAGACAAAATTAAAAGTCCTTGTGGATGAGCTATGAACACGTCAGCGTACACTAGGCTTCTGAGCTTCCTGAGTCTTGGGGTTCTTCAACTCTAAAAGGTCAAATAAGGGTTTTAAAAGGGATTGTCGGTCAGGTGTGGTGGCTCACGTCTGTAAACCCAGCACTTTGGAAGGTTGAGGTGAGGGTGGATCATCTGAGGTCAGGAGTTCGAGACTGGCCTGACCAACATGGCAAAACCCCATCTCTACTAAAAATACAAAATTAGGAAGGTATGGTGGCACATGCCTGTAATCCAAGCTACCTGGGAGGCTGAGGCAGGAGAATCACTTGAACTTGGGAGGTGGAGGCTGCAGTGAGCTGAGATCGCGCCATTGCACTCTAGCCTGGGTGACAGAGCAAGACTCCACCTCAAAAAGTAATAGTAACAATAAAAGGGATTGCGTATGATGAACTAAATATACAAACATTGATCTGACACAGCACCTCAGAACCCTGTGTGGCACAGTTTCTTGTAAAGAATCAATATTGCGTTTGTACTCAAGAATAATTTTTTTAAGGAAAAAAACAAAAGCCTAGGCCTCAGTTGCATGAATATTCTAGAAGAAAGAAAGAAAGAGAGAGAGAGAAAGAGACAAAGAGACAAAGAGAGAAAGGGAGAAAGAGAAAGAGAGAGAAAGAAAGAAAGAAAGAAAGAAAGAAAGAAAGAAAGAAAGAAAGAAAGAAAGAAAGAAAGAAAGGAAGGAAGAAAGAAAGAAAGAAAAGAAAGAGAGAGAGAGAGAAAGAAAGAGAGAGAGAAAGAATAGATATATGGAATATATACGGAAGTTTGTGTTTGGAAAACAAACTTGCTCTTAATTGTTGTCAAGTCTTTTCAAATGAGCAAGCACTTCTAAAGATAAGGTGACCAACTGTCCTGGTTTGTCTGGAACAGAATAGAGTCCTAGGAAATGAAACTCTTCATTTTAGAATTGAGACAGTCCCAGGCAAATTGGGCCCACGACTGAGGGCATTCCTAGGATCTCTCTAAAGACCAGGCTGATTGAAAAGTAGACAAGTTAAAGCCAAGTTTGCCCAGAATAAACGGGCAAACTATTATCAAACTGGCTTCCTTAACTGTATCTGCAGTGACTGACATCTTACCTTCTTTACCCAAAGTGTTGAAACTGACACTAAGACCAAGAACTACAGAACAAGACAAAGATTTCCCTTCTTTCCCCTTTACCTTTTTCCCACTTAATGAACCGGAGAATTTTCCCACCGACCATCAATATTGGGCATCCTTTTGAACCTCGACATATTTTGAATCTTGAACCTCAGTGGCAAATCAACTTTCCTGTCATTACTTTTCAGCCCTTGAGTTTTGAAAGCAAGAAAAGCTACACCTTAAAGGTGGAGGGAGCCAATCCTCACCTAGAGATGCGTTTTCTGAACTTGGGCCCATTTCAGGACACAACAACAGTGCACATCAGTGTGGAAGACGTGGACGAGCCCCCCGTGTTTGAACCTGGCTTTTACTTTGTGGAGGTGCCTGAGGATGTGGCGATTGGAACAACCATACAGATCATTTCTGCCAAGGACCCAGATGTGACCAACAACTCAATCAGGTTTTCCAACAGATTTCACCTTTTCCTTATATGCTGGACTCTTCCCTTCCCCTGTATGTAATTTTCTAGCACTTTTCCCTTTGTGTCTTTCTTCTCTAACCCATTTCTGGAGACTCTTCTCTTTGAGTTTTTTGTGTTGTTTTTTTTTTTTTCTTTACATAACATGGCCTTGTCAGGTTATTTAGAAGTGAAGTGCAATTATGTCTACAACTCACTTTCAGTTGGTTCAGACACACACACACACACACACACACACATACACAAACACACATCCTTTAGTTCTCAATCATGGTCCTCTTGACATTTGGGGGTAGATAATTCTGTGTTATTGTGGAAGGGTCCTCCTGTGCACTGAACCATGTTTAGCAGCATCTCTGGCCTTTACCCGTGAAATGCAGTAGCACTCTCTGAGTTGTAACCACCTAAAATGTCCCCAGATACTGCCAAATGTCCAGGGAAGTGATGCAAAATCACCCCAGGTTAAGAACTAGTGATTCAGATAAAGTATAATCAGACACACAGATGTCAAAATGTTAAAATCCGTTGACTCTCAGTGGTAAACATAAAGGAAATCATTATGCATTCTTCCATCTTTTATGAATTTTTGACATGTTTTACTTTTTAAAACTGGGGAAAACAATATATACTATATATATTCCACATACTATAGAAAGAGCAGACATAGAAACTACTTCTGTTGTCAGTGACTTCAACGCCTTGTAGACTGGCCAGATGGATGGGTCTTTGTATGGCAATGTCACATATCTCTCTCTCCAAAGCATGTTTTGGAATTAAAGATTCCAACCAAGATGCTTCCTCTCAAGAAGATGAGAAATACTCTTACAGTCATGGCCATCTCTCATCAACTGGAACTAAAGTACAAATAGCTGATGGACAGGTTGACACCACAACCTTCCAGAGCAGCTGCCAAACTTATCAAGCTTGACACAAAAGATCAGAATTCCAAGGCTGTTGGAAGCCATCTGTCACATTAATTGTTGAAAGCCACACAGTAAAATGAATCTGGGGCTATAGTGCAGGTCACACATTTTAAACATACCGCAGTTTATCAAATGCCTTTTCTGTCAGCCGGCTACTTCTCTCACCTAGTGCTGTTTTGTATTTAATGAAAACATGCTTCTGCAGTTTAACAAGAATGGCTTTCTCCAGAGAATAACTGTACTAGGGCAAATTCACTTCCTCTAACCAACCAGTAAACATTTTACATGTTCAGGCATTAAAATGGCAAAAATGATTTTGTTGGAATTCTGGTATTTGATTTTTTCAAAGGCAACTAATGTATTATATAACAACTTTAAAGATGTTATATTTCAACCTGAAGCTTTTTAAATATAAACTAGGATGGGGAGAGATTAGTGCAACCATATTATCCCCAAAGCAATCACAATGAAAACAAAACAGATTCTATTGTAAATGTGTATTTGCAGAAGCCAAGAATATATACCTTCTGATCCTAATTTATTAATTATATATGTATTAATCCACCATAGGCTAATTAATCTATTCCTGTAACAGAAAACTGTATGAGAGAAACTTTAAAGAATAAAACTTTCACTACTGGCATGAAGTAAAATGAGGTAGACAAAATGAAGAAATCTTGTCTGACTAACAGAAAATGCTGCTTCAGATGATGGCCAATTGAAAACTATCAGTTGGCCAGCACACGTGTTAGCATCAGGGAGGTTCACATTGGAGTGTCTGGCTACTCCACTAGAACCCAGGCAGGATGAATGCAAGAGCGAACAGGCCAGAGGCACAGGGCAGGGTCCCCTGGGCTGTTCTGGGGTAGGACTGCAGATCCTGAGATAAAAATTGGTGAGAACAAGGTCACAAGGCCAGAAGTAACAAAACATGGCTCAGGCACAGGGGGCAACGCGAAATTCCAATGATCAGATCCAGGGATAATTCTCCCTCCGCATTTTGGTTGCAAAGAAAGAGAGGAATTCCTATTGCTATGTATGAGGTTCCTGACTCTTTGTACTATCCAACGGCAACAAAGAATGGTCCCTGGACCCAAGAAGAACATTGGGGGTCCTAGACTCCAAGAAGGAAAAGCACCTAAAACTTAACTCTCTGGCTCTCATTTAAAAACCCATTGGGAATTCTTTTCTTCTGTTATCTTCCACCAAACTGCTCTTCTTATCTTTATTTTTCAAATTAAAATTACTTTCTTTTAAAATAATGGGTATAGTTATATGCTGCATGGCTAATTCATCATCTGCATTTTTATTACAAAGAATAAATGAGATTTACATTCCTAAAGAGAAAATATCTATTACATAATTCAAAAAATCAACACATCATCTGAAGTTAAAATATTACAGATAAAAGGCCATTTAACAAATTATTAGGACTTTTATAATCTCCTTTCTAGAAAGTTGATGGTGTGTTCAGGAATACACGCTGGTCCCCATTTACTTATAAGCCCCAAAACAAAATCTCCCGATTCAGTGATATGTACATGAAAAGACAATGTTTGGATCTGCTGAATTTTTAATACGTGCTCAAGGACTTTCTGGCAAGCAGGCTACTGAGCCATGTGGCAACTGAAAGAGGCTTCTGCTGATGTGGAAACTGCCTGCCCCCCAGTTCCTTCCCAGAATGTGTGTGGATTTAGCCAGCCTGCTCCTGACGCCCCACCTCCAAACTGCTCCCAAATTCAGAGGATGTCCTCAGCTAAGCAACACACAGGGAGCCCAGAAAGCACCAGCTACTGCTGGCTCTGGGTAGCTCTGTACCTGCATGATGCCCATTCTGCTCATAGGAGGTTAGAATGTAATGGTTAAGAAAAGAAAACCACCTACATAATTCATGAGTGTGTCCCAATTTCCTCATTTTCCATCTGTATCTACACCTTTAATTTTTCTCCTGCCTCCTGAAAATTGACCCAGCATCCCATTCAGGGAAACAAAGGCTATCATTCCCTCAATTCAGGCCCCGTTGGGGAAATCGGAGAGGGATTACCCTAGATGAGGGAGGCTTCTCTGAGGAAGGATCCTGGTGTGTCGGCCCAGCAGTGCTGTCAGGGGTCCTGTGGGTTAGTTATTTCTATCACTCCCTCTCCCATGCCATCTGTGACATTTGCTACGGTGCCGTAGGTCTGAGTATAGAAAGCTGCTTTGTCATAGGCTGCCTCTCCCCTCAGCATCATGCCTGTAGCCGGGAGAGCTGCCATTAGGGAGTTGGCTCCGTGGACCACATGGCTGGCTCTCTGCATGTGTAGGAGCTGAAAGAGAAGACTGTCACGAGCCACTCAGTGGTTTTTTTTTTTTAATTTTAGAGAAAATTCAATTCTTAAAATAGTAAACTTTAAAATTAAATAACAATTTATGCTTGAAGAGTCAATTTCAAATGAACTCTGAAGCATGTGTTTTTCTTTATTAAAAAGGCAACTATTTGCTGTCACTCTGATATGGTTTAGCTCTGTGTCCCCCCCACAAACCTCACCTTGAATTGTAACAATCCCCATGTGTCAAGGGCAGGACCAGGTAGAGACAACTGAATCATGGCGGCAGTTTCCCCCATGCTGTTCTCATGACAGTGAGTTCTCACGAGATCTGGTGGTTTTGTAAGGGGCTTCCCCCTTCCCTTGGCACTCATTCTCTTTCCTACCACCATGTAACGGACATGTTTGCGTCCCTTTCCACTACAATTTTAAGTTTGCTGAGGCCTTCCCAGCCATGCTGAACCATGAGTCAAATAAACCTCTTTCCCTATAAATACCCTGTCTTTGGTATGTCTTTATTAGCAGTGTGAGAACTGACTAATACATAATACACACTCTTATCTTTAAAAGATAAAGTCTTGTTTCCTTAGACAATCTCTTGTAGACCATGTATCAGAAAGGCAGCATGGCCTGGTGGCTGGGAGCAGAAGCCTGCAGCCAGACTGCCTGGGCTTGATTCCCAGCACTGTGACCTCGGTCAAGGGACCTAACCTCTCTACTTCTCACACTTCTTACCTGTAAAATGAGGACCATAATGGTGCCTTCCTCATGGTGTTATTGTAAAGATTAAATGAGTCCATATAGGTGGTGTGTGCTGAGCAGTGCCTGGCATACAGTGAATGTTCCTTAAATAGGGTCACAGGCTGAGAGAAACATTAATTTTCTTCCTTAAATTTCCTAACTCTTAGAGAGTCATAACTTAAATGATTCTGATTTCTCTAGCCCTTACTCATCAGCTTTCTCTTTAATTCCTAATCCTAAATAGCCATCCTGAATCTCCGCAGAAAAAAATATACATTGTATCTGATACATTTTACCAACAATAGATATACACGCACAACCGTATACATGTATATGTGTGTGTATATATACACACACATATATAAAACAAAAGCTTTACATCAATACTTACCCGTATTGCATGTGATAGTCTGGCATGCATATATTCTATTCTATTTCATTTTCTTTCTATGCTAATCATAACCCACCAAACTGATTTCACAATCCACTAACCTGCATCTGAAAAACAATGCACTATAGTAAAGAAACTGTTTATTCCCTCCAAAATTGCTGCTTCTCCATCTCCACAATGTTTAGATATAGATTGTAATTGCTGGCAACTTTAAATCAAATTTTGAACACAATAAATTCCAGTCCCTATTTAAATAATTTGTAAGAACACAATAGTTATAACTTTGAATATATGGCTTCAAATCAAACACAATAGTTATAACTCCATAAAGATGGCTTTAAGTCTTAAACCCTGCAAATTATTCCTTGTGTAATTGCATAAAAGTGTCTTCAGCTGGTTGCAGTGGCTCATGCCTGTAATCCCAGCTACTTGGAAGACTGAGGCAGGAAAATCACTTGAGGGTAGGAGTTTGAGGAGTTTGAGGCCAGCCTGGGAAACACAGCAAGACTCTGTCTTTTAAAATCCAAAAATATATATTTTAATTATTCAGGTGGGGTGGTACCTGCCTCTAGTCCCAACTACTCAGGAGGCTGAGATGGAAGGATTACTGGAGTCGAGGAGTTTGAGGCTGCTGTTAGTTTTTGGTCATGCCACTGCACCACTCCAGCCTGGGTGACAAGGAGAGAACCCATTTCTAAAGAAAGAAAGAAAAAAGTGACTTCTTTAAGCCTCAGTTTCCTTATCTGTTGATTGGGATAATAACTACCTCCCAGAGATGTTGGAAAAATTTTAAAAGAAGCTGTATATTAAGTACATAGTAAAGTTTCTGATATTCAGTAAGTGGCAGCTATTATAATTACTGGTCTTTTAAAAATAAGGTTGTTTTCTTGTTATTGAGTTATTTATATATTTTGGATATTAACCCTTTATTCTATGAAAAGAATATTTTCTCCCAATCTGTGGGTTGTCTCTTCACTCTGTTGATTGTCTCCTTTGTTGTGCAGAAGTTTTTAGTTTGATACAATCTCATTTGTCTATTTTTGCTTTTGTATGTGCTTGTGGGGTCATATCCAAGAAACCATTGCCCAGACCAACATTGTGGAGCTTTTCCCATAAGATTTCTTCTAGTAGTTTGATGGTTTCAGGTCTTAACATTTAAGTCTTTAATCCATTTTAAGTTGATTCTTGTATAGGGGGTCAGATAAGGGTCCATTTCCATTCTTCTGCATGCGGATATCTAGTTTTCTCAATACTTTATTGGAGAGACTGTCCTTTCCCCATTATGTGTTCTTGGAACCTTTGTCAAAAATCAGTTAATTGACTGCAGACCCATGAGTTTATTTCTGAGCTCTCTATTTAGTTGGTTGATGGGTCTGTTTCAATTCCAGCTGTTTTAGTTACTATAGCTTTGTAATATTATTTCAAAATTAGGACAAATGACCCTGTTTAAAAAATGTGCAAAATGCCTGAACAGACATTTCTCAAAAGACATACAAATGACCAACAGATACATGAAAAAATGCTCAACATCACTAA
Organism: Colobus angolensis palliatus; assembly: GCF_000951035.1. Lineage (NCBI taxonomy): Eukaryota > Metazoa > Chordata > Mammalia > Primates > Cercopithecidae > Colobus > Colobus angolensis. The sequence continues at coordinate 2,692,717 of NW_012117032.1, read as the reverse complement.
TCATCAGGAAAACGCTAATTAAAACCACAATATGAGATATCACCTCACACATTAGAATGTCTGTTGTTAAAAACATGAAACATAAGTGTTGGCTGGGGTGCGTAGAAAAAGGGAACCCTTGCACACTGTTGGTGAGAATGTTAGTACGGCCATTTTAGAAAACAGAATGGAAGTTCCTCAAAAACCTAAAAACAGAATCACCATGTGATCCAACAATCCCATTTCTGCGTATATATCCAAAGGAACTAAAATTCATATGTCAAAGAATGTCTCCACTTTCATATTCACTGCAGCATTATTCACAATAGCCAAGATACAGAAACAACCTCAGTGCCCATCAACAGATGAATGGGTAAAAATAATGTGGTATACATACATAATAGAATATTCATTTCGGCCTTAAATATTCAATTCAGCTTTAAAAAAGAAAGAAATTCTGTCATTTGCAACATGGATGAGTCTAGATGATATTACGCTAAATTAGCCAAGCACAGAAAGACAAATACCACGTGATCTCAGTTATATGTAGAATGTATGAAAGTCAAACTCAGAACTAGAGAGTACAGTGGTGATTGCCAGAGGCTGGTGGGTAAACAGGGAAAAGAGTGAAAAGGTTCAATGCTACAGTAAGGGGTAGTAAGTTCCTGTGATCTACTGCACAGCATGGTAACTATAGTTCATAATAATGTATTGTATATTTCAAAATAGCTAAAAGAATAGATTTTAAATGGTATCACTGCAAAAAATAAATACATATGTGAGGTAGTAGACATGTTAATTAGCCTGATTTGATCATTCTACAAGGTATACATGTATCAAAATACCACACTGTACCCCATAAATATATATAATTATTACTTGTCAATTAAAAAAATAAAAATGACCAGACATGGTGGCTCATACCTGTAATCCCAGCACTTTGGGAGGCCGAGGCAGGCAGATCACTTTAGGTCAGGAGTTTGAGATCCGACTGGCCAATGTGGGAAAACCCTGTCTCTACTAAAAATATAAAAATTAGCCAGGGATGGTGGCAGGCACCTGTATTCCCAGTTACTCGGGAGGCTGAGGCAGGAGAATCCCTTGAACCCAGGAGGTGGAGGCTACAGTGAGCTGAGATCATGCCACTGCACTCCAGCCTGGGCAAGAGAGCAAGACTCCACCTCAGAAGAAAAAAAGAATTAAAAAATAAAAATGATAAATATTACTTAGCCTTTACCAAGGACTACATAAGGTTCTCATTGATGGTTCTCAATCATGGCTACATATCAAAATCCCTTATAGAGGGTTTTTAACATCCACATGCCTGGGCCTCCCTCCATATTTATTGAATCTTCCAGGATGGAGACCAGACAAGATAACACAGGTGAAATAACACAACAGAATTGGATTGCCAAATCAGGGTCAACAGGAAATATAGATCTTACCCAGGATCTAGTTAACTAATGGCTGAAATGATACAGACAACAGCAAAATATGAGTCATTCTCCCCTTGGAGAGCTCTGAATCTCTCAGGCACAGGTGCCCATAAATGTCCTTTTCTTGCATCAAGATGCATGTTGGTCCAGATTGAACATGAAAGGTAGAAGCAATGGACAAAGTGCCTTGCTTGAACACAAAGATCCATTTTTGTGATGGAACATTTGCTTGTTATACAACATCAATTACATAGTTTATATGACATTTTCCAGCAGGCTGTACCCCACAAATTCACAAACTCTACGTTTATTTACAGGAAACAACCTAGCCAGATCCAGTCCATCCTGCTAAAAGCATATCATAGTTTAGGGATCTCCAGCTAGTAAATACACTACCATTATTGTGTTTGCCAGAAGGTTGGTCATTAGCATGTTAAGAAAGGGCCTGGTACAAAGCTTTTCTTCTTAATAGTTGATACAAATTATAAGGACTGGAACCACTCAACTATAACCTTTCTCCTTTTCTAGTTTCTGATTAGCATTTGAGAACTCATTTGAACACAATTCCTTTTAAACAAATATATACGGGAGTTGATACTCAGGATGTCCCAAAATTATTGGGGTAATTCCAAGCATTACATAGCATAAACCATATTTAAAAAGTTTTAAACTGCCCCAGGACTGTGGGTACCCTGCTTATTTCGTTTTTTGAATGAGAAAATTGAAGCAATATTTGTTTTGTTTATTGGAGGAGGAGGTGACTTTTGTTTTTGAACAAATAAAACCACGAATGCAGTCTTCCAGTAGCCGTTAACTCAGAAGTGGTAGAACCATGCTTCATATGGTAGGCACTCAGTTGCCTCATGCGGTATGCTGTCATATGCTTATCCAAATGCAAATGATGTATATAATCCATGTTTCTGCAGATACTCCATTGATAGAAGCAGTGACTCTGGAAGATTTTTCTATGTTGACATTACAACAGGTGCCCTAATGACAGCAAGACCCCTAGACCGGGAAGAATTTTCTTGGCATAATATCACTGTCCTTGCTATGGAAATGAGTAAGTAGCACAATAAATTGGTCTCCATGCAGTGACAAAATGTAGGTGTTATAGAAGGTGGAAGTTTCTAGAACTTGTTGTAACAAAATTATATCTTTTAAGGGAAGAAATGCAAGTAAGTAAATGCATTCAGTTCAAATACTTTTTTGAGGCTCTCTTGTATACTTAGTCCTGTGCTACGGATAAAAGAAAACAAAACATGGAAAAGCAGTGAAAGATAGCATTCTTATCCCAAGTAGCTTTGAGGAAAAGGGAAGACTCCTGAGAAATATAACAGGCTTTCAATCTTTAATATGATTGTGAATGTACAAAGAGTATAAAATATTACTGTATGAAAGGAAGCATTTATAACATATCACTCTTATTATACAAACATATATATATATCCATGCCCACAAGAATTTGAGACGTCGCACAATAAAAAGCAAATTGATTAACATAACAAACTTATAAATGGAATGGAAGATTAATAACAACTAGATTTATATATTATAAACATAATAAAAATTAGATTATATACCACTACATTCCTTTTTTTCCATACTGGTGATAGTAAAGGCTTAGAGAAATGACAGTCCCTAACCTATTGGCTATATAATAAACAGGCATTCAGGAGGGCAGTTTGGCAATATGTATTGAGATTCTCCAAAATATTTATACTCTTTCAGGAATTCTACTGCTGGTCATCATATTAAGGAAATAATGACAGATATCAACAAAGATTTGCATGTGAAAATTTCCACTGCCATGTTATTTTAAAATAGGGAGAAAATGAAAATTATTTACATGTCTAATAATAGGAGATTCAATAAATTTTGGTACAACCTATAGTAAAACGACAATATAATACAGACATCAAGAGCCACACTTTCAAAACATATTGAATGACAAAGGATAACCTTACCCTAAAATATTAATGTTCTGAATTCAATTTTTCTATTTTGCTTAACTATAACCTATGTGTGGGGGAGGGTGTATAACTCCAATTTTGGACACCCATGCTGTATAATATCATATATCTAATGGATATCTCTGGTGGTAGGATTGTGGATCATATTCATGGATTCATCTATGCTTTTCTGGAATTTTCATTATTCCTTAGACAAACAACCACTGTTATAATGAAGAAATAAATTTTAATTTTGCTAGCACATTCTGGTAACCAAGCAATAGAAGTATTTAGGGGGGAAACAGTAGATCATAGATAAGTTTGGGGAAGAAAGGAAGAAAAATATGATTCAGAAGAACAATGCATTTTGGGATTTAGTAAAGTTATTAACCAAGAATAATTTCTGTGTCTTGCAATTTCTGTTTTGGGGTGGTGACCAAAACAGAAAAAGACAGGAGGAGCACTATCAGAGCTATGAAACTGTCTCTGCATGGCAGTGCCAAGCAAAAGACACAGATCACAAAGACACAGTTCCCCATGAGAGACTATGACCTCAGCCAAAGATATGGATTTGGTGTGTATTTGATCCTATAATATCCTGTTAGTCCCTAAGCAGAAATAAATGTGCAGTGTTATCTTTATTCCAGTGAATAACTGGAAATAAACCTTTGGAAATGTAATTCAAAGAACTGATGATTCCACAGGAATAAAGCCAAGCAGTGCCACACAGTATGCATCCAATTGGCAATGGACTCTTTTAAAGTCCAGAATATAGAACTGACCTGCCTTTAATTTCAGAACTTGAAGTCTGAGCCAAATGGGAGATTGAAAACTTCTTTTTAAGATTCGTTTTGTGACACTTGCTCCCTTTTTCTCACCCTTCCCTTCATACTGCTGATAGCAAACGGTCACCAACACACACCTTGTTCTGCGCAAACTTCTCATATCCGGCCACACTCTTAGTAGGCGACACACGGATCCTATGCTCTTGCTACCATTTCCATGTACTTTATCCACTTCTTTCAAACCCAGACTCACCAGGTAAATACCTACTTCTAGCAAAGACAATTATTCTTTTTTCTTTTTCTTTTGGCATTACTAATCTCTCAGATTTGGTATTCCTTGTGTTTCCCTTAGACAATCCCTCCCAGGTTGGAAGTGTTCCTGTCACAATCAAAGTCTTAGATGTGAATGACAATGCTCCGGAGTTCCCCAGATTCTATGAAGCTTTTGTCTGTGAGAACACCAAGGCAGGACAGGTAAGGCGGCCTGTAGGTGGTGCACTCTGCTTAACCCCTAACATATAGAAACAATTGTTACAGATAACCAAATTCACCATCAAAGCGATTTTGACTCCAGAAACAAACAGTTCACAAAACAGAATCCCCAATTTCCGTATATCAGGTTCCAAGCATTTATTTGTTAAGACAACTATTTGAGGCCAGGTGTGGTGGCTCATGCCTGTAATCCCAGCATTTCTGGAGGTCAATGCAGGAAGACAGCTTGAGTCAAGGAGTTTGAGACCAGCCTGGGCAACATCGTGAGACCCTGTCTCTAAAAAAACTAAAAAAACAAAAAGACAACTATTTGGAACTTACATTACCTTTTATGGCCTAAACAGCACTTTGAGGGTGGCTTGACATACGGGACAGCTGTATAAGGTATGTGTCCACCTGGAAACGGAATTGTGTAGCACCAATGGCAGTAACACCTACTCTGGGGCCTGGAAGTGAGGGACCAAGAAGACCAGGAAAAGGAGGAAGAAGTTGCTCTTTTCCCAAGTGTGGTACCAATTCCTCAAATATTCTGCAGTAGGACAAGTTTATTTTCTGTGTCTTTCCACCTCCCTTTCTTAACTTCTGGCAAGAAGTACCTTATTTACGGACTGCCTGGCCTATCTCAGAATGCTGCCACCTAGAATGACCTACCCTCTCTCCTCCCTCAATTAAAACATCCATTTTCTTAGTGCTGCTCATGTCAGGTAAGTTTTGAGAAGAAAGTAATCCGAAAGGACAAAGATCTACTTATTTGAAATCTAGCTCCAGAATCTTCAGAGATATATTCATATATTTTTTAAAGTATGCCCTTAAACCTAACTGAATATTTAGTTGATCAAATTCTAAGTGGTATAACTGAGAAACATCTGGAACTCCGTTTGGAGCGCCCATGTAGCAATGCATGTGTCAGACTGTTGCCTGTCCTATAATTTGTCCATCTCCTCCATTCTGCTCCTGCTTTTGTAAAATGCTTTCCTCCCCTGCCTATGACCCAGCAACCCAACAGATCCCCGAATAGCCCTCATTTGCTCCCCTTCTCCACCTCAGAATATCCTGTGGTCCTGTGGATGCTGGTGCTGGATCAAATGGGCTGAAATGGTTTTAACATGAAAGCTGGGGAAGTGCCTATTGGTAAGGCAGGGGCTCATGCATTGGTAATTCAGGTTTCTGACTGTAATCTAACTTTGCCTTCATGTATTAGTCCATTTTCATGCTGCTGATAAAGACATAACCAAGCCTGGGTAATTTATGTTCCATGTGGCTGGGGAGGCCTCACAATCATGGTGGAAGGCAAAAGGCATGTCTTACACGGCAGCAGGCAAGACAAAGAGCCACGTGAAAAGGCAAACCCCTTATAGAACTATCAGACCTTGTGAGACTTACTACCACAAACACAGTATGGGGGAAACTGCCCCCATGATTCAATTATCTCCCATCAGGTCTCTCCCACAACATGTGGGAATTATGGGAGCTACAATTCAAGATGAGATTTGGGTGGGGGCACAGACAAACCATATCACTTCACTTCTCATACTCCCGCGTAGTAGTACCTCCAGCATCTTTTCGCACAGAGAGACTAGGTCTGCATGACCAAAACTTATGTTAGCTCCCTGAGCTCACCAAAGAGGGACTCAACACATCTTTACCATTTACTCAGCCAAAGCAAAAAGTGATTTACATCCCTCAGGGGAAGAAAGATGTTCCATCATGATTCTGATCTAGATTTATCTACCAATCCTTGAAATTTGGTGTAATGGTCGATAGCTCTCCTAAAAAAAATTCTTTTCAACAAGTCTAGAATAATTCTCTTTCCACATCTAGTGAATTTCTAGTCTAGTAAGACCTGAAATATTATACAGCTAATAAAAGTTACAATGCAGAATTTACAGCACAAGAAATGATCCGTGTTATTATAAGTAAAGAAGGGAGGTATACAAACTACACATACATGCTTGCAGTCATGTAAAATTATGACTGCAAGTAAACAATGAGAGGGAAGATGCAAAAATAGTAAAGTTACTGTGCTAAGGTAGTTGAGTTTAAGTGAGGAAGTTTGGGTCTTTATTTTAATAATTTTTGTTTTATATCATATAATTTATATATGTAATATAAACTTTTATGTTATAAAATTACATGAATATTTTGTTATGACAAAATAAGCTAATTTTAATCTATAATACAAAGAGGGAGATAAGTAGCAGAGTAAATTAAACCTCCTTTCCCCCAAAACAAAGCACCCTCTTTTAAAGGGCTTCAGAGTAGGTGAGGTTGCATTCTGACAAGTGAAGGACATTTTAACTACCTCTCCTGTTTCTGTAGTCAAACAAACATAGTCCCCATTTCTAAATGCATCTCTTAATAGTCTGTTATATAGTGATCTGAAGTACACATCTGCCACTTCAAGTTCAGTCTGTTCCACTGTCACCTTTAGACCAAGATACTGAAAATCTTACCCTTTGATTTGGGCTCTGGGAAATGTTTTGAAGATTATTCAAAAGCATGCGGCTCAGAGATGTATCTGGTTTACAAAGAATCAGTCCTCCTTGTGTTTACTTGTTGGACACTGTCGTTGGCTTCACGTCTGACAAGTCCACATACATGCTTTCCTCTTGGTAAGCAGCCTTGAAGGAAGCCCATAAAGAAATCAGATAACGTACTTGGTGATGGCCAAGGGCGGAATGAAACCAGCTGAGCAGAATACTGCATGACAAGCGGGGCTGAGGAAGAAATCTGACTTGCCAGGAGAACAGAGAGCAGGAGAGCAGAACATGCACTCCCAATCTAGACTTAGCGATTTGTGTCTTCACTCACTCGTGCTTTGAAGCCCCGTAAGCAACCAGCTCTGTGCCTCAGGCCCCAATCTCAACAATATATTCACAATACGCAGGCCAGATATTCTGAAATGACTTTCCCAACTATGTTTATCAAGTTATGTAGAATCACCTATGTGTAACATGCCTCAAGAAATATGTTACCTCTATATGTCTTTGGCACTACAAGCAAGCAGGGTAATCCTAGAGTGTGAGCAGCACTGATACGAGGATTGGCTGTGGGCAAGCTGATCTCCATTACTCTCCTGACCCTTCCCTTCCTGGCAACTCCATTCCCCCTACTTTCAGGTTCAACAGTTGGGGTCTCCAGGAGGCATACCCTGAGATGGAGTTCCAGGATAAGGTGTGTATTAAGGAGGGCCCTTAGGGCCAGCACCTGTGTGAGGGAAGCAAAGGAAGCAGGACTGGGCAAAAGACGTCCAGCTGCCATGCTGACTCACTAACTGCCTCAGCTGACTTCTCAGAGAGTTCCAGAACTAGCGTTTCCCCCAGTTGAGATGGGATAGCCAGACCTGTATACTATCACTGGATGGTCACTGTATACTATCACTGGATTAGTCACTGGATGTCTGTCGCCCTGGAAGGATGTGCTGATCATGGGCGTCTTAGTCAGTTTGTACTGCTATAAAGGATTACCTGAGGCTGAGTAATTTATAAAGAAAACATGTTCATTTGGCTCATGGTTCTGCAGGCTGTACAAGAAGCATGGTGCCAGCATGTGCATCTAGGTAGGGCCTCAAGCTGCTTCCACACTTGGAGGAAGGGGGAAAGAAGCTGACATGTGCAGCTCACATGGTGAGAGGAAGCAAGGCAGGAGGGGAAGGTGCCAGGCTCTTCTTAACAACCAGCTATCACAGGAACAAACAGAGTAAGAACTCAACTCATTATGAGGACGACTGCACCAAGACGATGACTCCAGCACCTCCCACCAGGCCCCACCTCCAACAACAGGGATCAGATTTCAACATGAGATTCAGTGGGGTCAAATATCCAAACCATAGGAGTGGGTAGGTGGCTGTCTGCAATTGGCAATCCCCAAAGGGACTGGTAGGTGATAACTAGGGGAAAAGTCCTTCATTGAAGGGGGATCTGAGCAACACTGTCCAAAAGGCCCCGATGGGAGTTCCCCCAACCACCACCCCCACTCATTTAATCTTCAGCATATTGTGAGGGTAGCTTTACCTCCTCTAATTTGCAGATGAAAAAACACAAACTAAGCAAGCCCACTTGGGCCCTCAAACTGACCTTTGATGTCCTGGTTCCTATGGTGGTAGAAGCATAGCTGGCTTTTAAACAGCAGGAGTGGCAAGTCTACGGGGCTGGGCCCAAGATGGGTAGGAGTAGTCTGTGCTGTTGCTTGGTAGGAGAGGAAACACATATGAAGGAGGCTGCCGTTCAATGCCTCTTCTATATCCCCCTCAGCCTGCCAGCTCCCATTCCAGTAGTCTGTTTCACACAGATTTCTTTAACAGCTTTTAGATCAGGGTCTCCATAGACTTCATGCAACTTACTCCTTTGAAAAACATTATGGAAAAGGCAAAACTTGGCCAGTGAATCCAACAGGAAGCCACGTGACCTCCTGCTCTCCCCACCCCCCAAGTTCTGCTTCTGACTCCTGTCTATTCTGCATTTCCACTCTGGGGATCCTGTGCTATCTTTGCTAGCTCTCCCTCCTGCCAACAAAACGTGACTCCCTGTGACCCATTCCCTCAGGTCTGTTTTCTGTTAACCCGACATGGCCAATGCCAACGTGTCACTCACTTCTCTTCAGGTCATAGTCATTCTTAAACAGGGGCTTCTCAAAGACAGCAATTTAGCCCTGAAATATTGGGTCAGTGATGAGGTTAAATAGACGAGGTGAGAAGAAAATATGGGGTCAAGCAGGACTCTGCGGCACCCAAGCCCTTTAACTCAAAGTTCCTACTTTTTAGACTGCCTAGAAACGGCTGCCCATGGTGGAAGAATGTATGTTATATTGATGTCTAACATGTGAAGTATTTAGGTAACATCTATCCTATGCCTACGAACATACTCAAGCCCAACCCTAAAGCAAAATCAAATCCTGAGGTGTGTGATGGCATAGAGACTGTGCAGGGAAGTTTCACATGGAACGGGAGAGTTCCCTTACCCCACTTGCAGGACAGGAGTGTGCCCCGCTGCTCAAACCCCTAGGGGGAGCATGCAGATGGGCAGGTGCAGAAGCCATGGGGAGTGCTTTGGGCTCTAGCCCCACAGCAGCATCTAGGACTCCTGAAGCCCAAGTGGGCGTGTGTTACAGTGTGCTCTCTCTCAGCTATGCCTTCTGCAGATGGCCTGTATTAGCTGAACAGACCCTCTGCCTTATCACAAGGACAGAGGGCCAGTGTGACAGCCTGAGTTCTTGCCCAGTGAACTGGAAGAATCAGATCACACATGAGCTGGAAGGTTGAGTGCAACATTTATTGAGTGGTGAAGGTGACTCTTAGTGAGACGGATGGGAGGCCAGAAGCGGGGGATGGAGTGGGAAGGTGTTCTTCCCCTGGACTCAGGCTGCCCAGTGGCCAGACTCTTCTCCGACTGTCCTGGGCTGAACTCCCCTTGGCATCCACATCATTCCACCATCGCTAGTCTGCCAGCGTCTGCTGGTGTGCTCCTCTTCTCCTCTCAACACCCAGCTGCTTGTGTCTGTGGCTGCTAAGGTCTCAGGTTTTTAAGGGTACAGAATGGGGGGCGTGGCAGGCCAGAGTGGTCTTGGAAAATGCAACATTTGGGCCCAAAAACAGGAGTTCCTATTCTCACTTAGGTCCATGGAGCCCTTGCCAGGGACCCTGCCCTTCTCTACCCAGCATTTCCCTGCCCCTCTCCTGTATCAATGATATCCTTCCATTAGGTATAACAATCCACCACCACATTTCCAGGTTTGGGATTTAACTGGGCCCTGGTGCTTTTTCCTTTGGCTCCAGCTCACCTGATTTCATGTCCCTCCCTCAGCTGATCCAGACAGTGAGTGCAGTGGACCAAGATGACCCACGCAATGGTCAGCATTTCTACTACAGCTTGGCTCCTGAGGCTGCTAACAACCCCAACTTTACCATAAGGGACAACCAAGGTAATCAGGTGGAGGGTTAGCTATCTATGCTTTTCTACAGCATAGGCCAGCTACTTTGGGTTGCGGTCTTATGCAAATAGTGTCAAAGGCTACCTGCTCTTTACCAGCAATCCTCAAGCAATCCTCCTGTCTCAGCCTCCCAAAGTGCTAGGATTACAGGCATGAGCCACTGCACCCAGCTTCACAGAGTCTTTTAAAGTTTTGTTTCAGAACAACAAACTCGGAGAACCCTTTGCCAACTCTAAAACTCCTTCAGTCAGTAAGTCGACAGATGTTTACTGAGTACCTGTCCTGTGCCAGAAACACTGCAAAGCACAAAGGCGAAATTCTTCGTTTCCACTGGTAGCAGCCCTGTTCATATGTTCTGTAGCAGTGGGAAAAATCTGAGAAAGACAGAAAGTGACCTAGATTTTAAAAAAAAAAAGGAAAGAAAAGAAAAGAAAAGAAAAAACCCCTGGGGGAACATTTCTAGGCAGAGATCAAAGCAGGAAACAGTAAAAAGCTCTCCAAACAAAAAAGAGACAAAGGATAAGTAAAAGAGATAAGAAAGGGCAAATACAGGACCATAAACAGAGTTTTGGCACTGAAACAGCTTTATCATTTGAGGATGATTTAGAGACACACTTTCAGGTAGGCTTCCCTATCCAGAAACTGCTCCCCGCTACAGCTTTGATGGAACAGAATTCAGGCCCCTCTTTTCCAGCGAGCATTCAGACCAGCTAAGGGGCTCACAGACCCAGCACACTCTTCTTTGCGCACAGATGGGAAAAGGAAGGATTTCTGTTCTCTAGCCAGATGATGTGCTTCAAAAGGAAAGAAAAGGTCAGGGCAATGGAAAAAATAAGTTAAACTGTCAAATGAACCTCATCTGTTGTTAACTCTACTGCCAGCTAGCCATCTGACCCTGGGAAGGTTATCACTTCTCCAGACTGCAAGAGCCTCATTTTCATTCCAATTCTAAAATATTTATTGCCACTTTGTAAAAACCTAAGCAAAGGGTAACAAAAAGTCATGATCAGGTTAGGCACACCTGGTTTTAGTTTCAAATATCAATTATTTGAGATTAAAAGTATTGCTTCAACCCCGTATGACAGTTTTCTGCTGTAAAACTTGAGCATCTCAAACCTGATTTCTTCTAAATGGGAAAGCATTCTTCTAAGTCATCCCTTCAACCTCCTACATGTCATCATAAAACTACTATAATAATTCTGGAAGGAATGGCAATATGAATTATAAAGACAGAAATACTTTGATTAAATATCCTGAAGTTTTTATTGGGTCAAAATTTTGAACTATTCATTTATCTGCTTTGTAGGGAAAGTATTCCAGCAAAAAGTGGTTTCAGCCTAGGACTGGCTTTACAAAGCCAACCCTGGGGGGAAAAAATAACACACTGTAACACATTATATTTTTTCTTCAACTGTTCAGCTAAGCTATCATTCTAATGAGTGAAACAAAATGCAGCAAAATGCTGCAAATTTCTTAAAGATGACTTTGGGCACCAATTTATGGAACCAATTCCTTAAAAAGATGGGCCACCGGCACTGGATGACTATAATAAGACGTGACTCATCTCTTGGAAGGTTTCCCAAAACAGAAGTCAGCACATCTTCAACAGAAAGCATGAACTCTTAATCTCCAAATGACAATTTATACCACAAGTATCCTTTACTGAGGCTCATTTTAAAACTGACCAAGTCTAGGCACAGCGGCTCATGCCTGTTACTCTGACACTTTGGGAGGCTAAGGCAGGAGAACTGCTTGATACCAAGAGTTCAAGACCAGCCTGGGCAACACAGCAAGACCCTATCTCTGCAAAACATTTTTTAGAAATTAGCCAGGGATGGTGGCACACACCTGTAGTCCAGCTAGTTGGGAGCCTGAGGCAGGAGGATCACTTGAGACCAGGAGTTTGAGATCAGCCTGGGGAACACACTAAGACCTCATCTCTACGAATTTTTTTTAATTAGCCAGACATGGTGGCATGCACCTGTAGTCTCAGCTACTTGGGAGGCTAAGGTGGGAGGATCACTTGAGCCCAGGAGTTCAAGGCTGCAGTGAGCTATGATCAGACCACTGTACGCCAGCTTGGGTGACAAAGTAAGATCCTGTCTCTAAAAAAACCCCAACACAGCAAAAACTGACTAATATAGGGCAGATCTACTGTCAACTACCTCTGTTCCCGTGCCTGAAACATAATGTCCTTTTATGAACACAACAGGGCACTATCTCCAGTAAAGCCTTTTTTTTACTTTTCAGCCCCAAAACATTCTGAAAAGAATTATGTATATATAGTACTTTACAGTTTCAAAAGTATTTTCCCATAACTTATTTGATATTTACAATAATTCTGTGAAGCTTTAAGGAAGTTATTAATCCTTCTGATTCTTATTATCCCATCTGATAGATGAGGAAAGTAAGCAAATGGCCCAAGACCAGAAAATCAATAAGCATTAAAATTGGGACCAGAAATCGGGTCCTGTTTTACCATGCCCACCCACCACACCCCACCCCACACACACAGTGTTCTCTGTCATCTTAGGAAAGAATGCTGTCTCCAAATAAGTTGCTAAAGCCCTAATTATCACATTCAACAAAAATTTTCCAAGTGGCTACTATATGCCAGACCCCTTCTAGCACTGGACTCAGCGATGTGATGCTCTGATATTTCTCTTTAATCTTAAATAATTCTTAGATCAAGAAACATATATGTCATAGATATAATACTTCTATGAATTTCGGCTCTAGTCAGACTTTCTAAAAGTTTTACGAGCTCACCTGGACTAAACCAAAAAAATTTTTAAAAAGTTTTGATTAGAGAAAAATCTGCTTTCTGAAAAAACAAACAATTAAAACTACAAAGTGGAATTGACAGTACTTAGCTATTAAGTCTGGAAAACAGAAAGGTTCATGGGTTGTGTGGTAGGTGGAAATATGAATATAATCCTCAGGTTGGCATCCCTTCTCCATTGAGAAGAAAATAAGAAGTAGCCTGTATCAAAGCAGGAAGAGATTATGCTTAACTGAATTTTTTTTGACAGTTAACATCACTAAATAAGCAGTTATATAGCATAATCGAAGGTGTGCATGTTTTGGAGACAGAGAGACCAGAGTTCAAATCCCAGCTCTGTTACTAACTAGGTTAGCAGCTTCAAACAAATTATAAAATCACTCTAGGCCTTACTTCTATTTTTGAAAAGGAGTGAGATTATTACTACCTCCAAATTGTGAAGACTGAGTGAGATACTGCATGCAAAGTGCAGGTACATGGCACATGAGCCTTTAGTAACAATAGCCGTTAGCATCAAAAGCAGGTGGAAGAGGGAAAGTTAATTAAGGGGTAATGCGTTACTCAAAATAGCCCAAGTTATGCTACAGGAACAACTACCACGAAAATCTCAGTGGCCTAGCACAACTACAGTTAATTTCTTGCTCACATACAGCCTACGGTGGGTCTGAGCTCAGTGTCCCAGGCTGCCCCACTCTGCATCTCACACCCTGTGGTTCTTTCTCAGTAACTACAGCAAGGAAAAAGCATGGAGACTCATGTATCAGCTCATACAGACTTCTGCCTAGAAGTAACACAAATCACTATTGCTCATCAACTAAAGCAAATCACACAGACATATCCACATTTAAGAGGACAGAAAAGTATAATCCTTTATTATATTCAAAAAGAGAAGAAGAACCAGAAATACTGATGATCACTAATAATGTTTTCTTAGGTTAAGCTCTCAGAATTTTTTGTGATGTTCTCAACTCTTTCCTATGAAATATGAAACACATCCATGGGACCTCTGTGTTGGTGGTATTAGCTTTAAGAATCACTTCTCATATGTCCTACCACATCTCTCAAATTTTTCCTCTGCTGAAAATAATCTGAGCTTTGCAAAAGTATATCTACTTCAGAATTCAAACCTACTCCAGGAAACCTGAGAATGTAGATTTTAAAAATGAACACTGCCACAACACAGTATGTGAATATAAATGTAAACACACACATGTACACATCCCAACTTTGTAGAAAATATCTAATAATTTGACTAATCCCCTTTAAAACTGGAGGAAAGATTTCTAGTATTGATCAGGAACAAATTTTCAACAAGTTCATATTAACCGCTTAAAGTTAGACCACCAACTCAGGAGAAATAACAAGGTATGTCATATGATTAGGAGATTTCAAATAAGCTTCTACTAAATAAGCAGGTTCTTTAGGAGGCACAGGAGTTGGTGACTGCATTTCAGAGGCATAAAAGAAAATAGTAAAAGACATGAATTCCAGTCAAAGTGGCAAAAATAAGCAATCTGCCACAGCCACATGGGCTCCTCAGCATTCTTTTGCTGGAGGCACAAAGCAGCACTGGGGCCTTGGCAAGCTGCTGAGCAGGAACAAACAGGGACCACAAGTCACCAGTGATTGTTCTTTTCTGTCAAGCTTTCCCAGTGACATTTTTGTTAGATCTGAAGTCTGACAGTTTGCCTTGGGCACTTTATGTCACAAAGGATAAGACAGACTCAAAAAAGGCTTTCTCTTCCAAGCCTCAGGGTTTTACCTAAAAG
This sequence comes from Colobus angolensis palliatus, assembly GCF_000951035.1. NCBI lineage: Eukaryota > Metazoa > Chordata > Mammalia > Primates > Cercopithecidae > Colobus > Colobus angolensis. Next base: position 2,677,594 of record NW_012117032.1, on the reverse strand, counting down.
CAAGCAAAAAGCCTGATTTCTGAATCCAAATGCTGATCCAGGCAAACCCGCCCATGGCTGACCACTACCAGGGAATATCTGACTATCCTCTTTCCTTCGTACTCCCTGCCCCTGCCCCCTTGCTTTCCTCAATCCAAGAAATTAATTCATCTTCCCTTTTCCAATCCTGGAACCCTTCCTTCTTTCAGATAACACAGCACGGATTCTAACCAGGAGGTCTGGTTTCCGGCAGCAGGAGCAGAGTGTCTTTTACCTGCCTATCCTGATAGCAGATAGCGGGCAGCCCGTGCTGAGCAGCACAGGCACACTGACCATCCAAGTGTGCAGCTGTGATGACGATGGCCACGTCATGTCCTGCAGCCCAGAGGCCTACATGCTCCCAGTCAGTTTGAGCCGGGGTGCCCTCATCGCCATCCTGGCCTGCATCTTCGTCCTCTTAGGTGAGTAAGGGGCTGCTTTCCCTTCTGTGGAGTCCTGCCAGTGCTTACTCACACATCCATTCATTACCTTCCTGACACAGCTATTCAGAACTGATCCTCCACACCTTGCTTACTCAAAAGGTGGTAGAGTGAGGCTGCAAAAAAACAGTAAAGAAACTGAGGACAGTCCCTTCTTCAAGGTGTCTGTGGTAAGATCAAAGCACATATACTTACAAAGTATCTACTATGAGCTGGGGCACCATACAAGGTGCTGGGATTAATAAAACAGACACATCCTGGCCTTCCTGAGTTTACTTCAGAACAAAGCAGGTTCGTTTTGACATCATAGAATCAAAATTACAATTTAGACAGGATTTGATGATCACCTCTTCTAACCCCTTCATTTAAGTAATAGCTAAGTCACAAAGGGGTAAGTGACAGGCTCAAAACCAAAGTCAGAGGCAGAGCCAGGGCTGAAAAGCAGGCAGGCCATACACACTGGGCACCCCTGTGGCTCAACAGCACTGCCTTTCTCCTAAACGCTCATCCCGATTCTGGAGGTGGTATTACAGGGAAGGGAAGACGGATAAGGTATCCTGGCTGGACAAGTGACAGGGATAGATGCCATTTCAAACAGGGTAGTCAGGGAATCCCTCACTGATAAGACCTTTGAGCAGAGAGCTGAAGGAAGTGATGGTGTGAACCACACAGATTTCTGGAGAATAAGCTGTTTGGGGTGATTAGTACCCCTCCCAGGCACCATGGCCATCTAACCAGGAACGGCGACTAAACAGGGTCAGTTTTCCTCTGCTGATGAAATAAGGGCATTACAGGCCAGTAGTGGGAGAGCACTACTGGGGTTACGGAATCCTTCCTTCCTCCTCTCAAGTCATACTGCAAGGCGGCTCCCCAACTCCCTGGTATGTAAGGCCATCCTTGCAATTGTTTTCTAATTCCACACTCAAAAACAGAGAAACAAAAACACCTAAACCAACTCTCACAAAAAAGAAAATATCTGTACGTATATCCTTGCTCTTCTTATTGAACCAATCTATAGCAAATATATCTTGCTTAGAGAAAAACAGATTTAGTAGATACTAGTATTATTCAATATAAAAGAAATCCGAGTTTTCTGAGAGAAAAAGCCCTGAGGATTGAAATTAGAATAGAGGTACAGATATTCACATACACCCCTGATCCCAAGTTCACCTCTATACCAAGAGACAGATCAAAGAAAGAAGTTCCTGTGAAAAATGTCAGCACTTGATTTTCTAGGTAGGTCTGTGGAATGTGCTTCTCAAAATACATATAAAAATACAACATGTGGTTTAATTTTGTTGTTTTGGTTCAGCCCTATGCAAAAAGAGAAAGAGTATAAAAAATAAGTAACCTTTCTAAGTTCTTGGATCCCTGTGTCAGACAAAATTGTTACCGTTTCTGGACCCGAACTGCATTGACAAGTAAAACCTCCCTGCAATTCCTTGAGTTTCCATAAGGTGGCATTGGGGGTCCTTGAGTGCAGAACTGGACAACCGGTAAGAGGCCTTTGAAGAAACTTGTTCCTGGGAGAAATTTCCAGACTGGCTGTCCTTACTTCTATCTTTGGAAAATGTCGAAGTTAAAAGTTCACTCTGGCCCACGAAAAGCCATCATTACAGAAACACTGATTTAAAGAGACTGGCTTGGAGAGACTCTCAAGTTAAAAATGGTGTGCAAGGGACAATTTATTTTATCCCTCCCCACCCATGATGATGTCTTGTCTTTTGAACTCTACAGAAAAAGTAAACAGTTTTCAGGAGCTAAATTGAGCAGAGCTGTCATAAAATCCTCACAGTTTTAAGTACTCTTACTTCTAAGAGTACGCATCCCACATTAAGAATAATTCACGAAACTTTAAGATTTGAGTTGCATTTGTCAACAAAATACTACATTTTGTGGACAACTAAATTAATTCTGACTTCGTGGGGTTTTTTTTTCATGTCTCACATATGTATGTAGTTTCTAGAAAATCTCATAAGCTCTATGCACCATGCCTACAGTACCCAAAGAATAAACCATCCCTAGAACTAATTCTCTTCGGTCAGAGAAGTCCTTCAGCTAAATAAGACCATTTTCCTCAAAATCTGATTTTCAGGACATTATATAATATTTGTTATTTAAATTAGATTACCTAAAAAAAAAAAAAAAAGACATGTAGCAATCTTTATCTTTCAAGAAACGGACTAATTCTATATAAACAGCCTACTTCTCCATGACCATCAGAATTCTCTCCAGCAAGGTACTCAAAAGACTTCCAATTTTGCTTCCTAGCATTTTCCGAAATACCACCCCTACCACTTCAAGGTCACCTCTGTGAAGCCCTTCTCAGTCTCCCAAGTAAAATTCACTGGCCCTGCCTCTGTACTCTCCTGGAGACACTTGTGGCTCTAATAGCCCTTATCACTGTCTGACTTGCATTAATTATCGGCATCCATAATCTCCTTAGATTACAAGCTCGCAAGAGCAGAATCCATGTCACACTCAATACTGTTTCCCCATTGCTTAGCATAGAGCCTTAAAAACATTTGGGTTTAATAACTTTATTGAATCCTGCAAACACAGCATGCTCACTTCGAATCTCAGGTCTCCAACCTGCATCAATCCCAATCACACTCCAACCTTTCATGCTCGATTCAAGCCCTCACTTCCTTAGGGTCCTATTAGTCTCTTTTTCTCTAGGAATCTCACCATCCTTTTAGTCCACGCCTTGTATTTTTGCACACAGAGAAAATACACACAAGCATATCATCATTTCCTGTGTATGTTTTGTCATCAAAGCTATCTGGGAAAACATTACGTATTAATGTCATTAATCGCAATTTATAAAAAAGCACATCTACATTCAACAAAATTTTTGAATCATTGTTGTGAGTTTTATTAGTCTGTAATCTTTTACTGTATGTATGAATGTACTCCACTTTTTCCCCTTGGATAAACTGGGGTCTTATTTTGCAGTGTGTCAAACTGTCACTGTTCACTAGCTGTAACAAAGCACACCAGAAAAAAAAAATCAATAGCAGTTCTACAGCTAAAACCTCAACACTCTTCCTGAAAAACATTTTCAGTCAGAGATAAATAGCTCAATGGGATTATCTCTATCTCTCCTTTAAACCCCGGCGAACACATTCTAGGGAGGGGGGGGGAAACGCATTTGCTGGGATAAAATTTTATCCAGACCTGCAAGGGCACATCTAACAGTGTGGTGTTTCTTTAATAACATGATGAATTATATAAAATGCCACTGCTCATTCTCTCCCTTCCATAAACACCCTTGGGTCCAGAAAGCCACAACTACCTCTCTAATGAAAGGCTTCTCTGAGGAACCTGAGTTTACTGGACCCCAGGGATCACTTACGTTCTGTTGTTTTTTAGAGGTATAAAAAGACTACAACTTTGGCGCATACTTAGTATTTGTGTCTCTATGCATATTAAGATATGATTACATACAGAGTAGAATCCTATTAAGATTTAATATAAGGAAGCAGCACTCCCCCTACGTAAGACTTCCACATTATAAGAGGAGAAATGTATATTTACCATCATATAAACAGAGCACATGATCTGGTCCTTAAGAGTATGTTAGTCCATAACAGGCCTTTGTGCTTTGTCAATTGGATTTTAAATTGGGTGTTAGCAGTAGAGACACACACCATTTCAAAACAGCACGCTGATGTTGAGACTATATGCAATTTTTTCTAATTAAACCATTTAAAGAAATACAGTCACTGTCCACAACCTGACTTACAGAAAGAGAACAAGGTGGACTTAAATTAGAATTCCCCGAGGTTTCAGATATCCAAAAGCTTTCTGAGCTCTCTCCACTCGGTAGCTCTTCCCCAACCGCGGTGAATCAACACTGCTTCTACTCACCGCACACACAGCCACATCTCCTAGGTAAACAGACTCTCCTTTTTCTTCCTGGCAGTGCTGGTGTTGCTCATTTTGTCCATGAGGCGGCACCGGAAACAACCATACATCATCGACGACGAGGAAAACATCCACGAGAACATCGTCCGCTATGACGACGAGGGCGGCGGCGAGGAGGACACCGAGGCCTTCGACATCGCGGCCATGTGGAACCCCCGGGAGGCGCAGGCGGGGACCGCCCCCAAGACGCGGCAGGACATGCTGCCCGAGATCGAGAGCCTCTCCCGCTACGTGCCTCAGACGTGCGCAGTGAACAGCACCGTCCACAGCTACGTGCTGGCCAAGCTCTACGAGGCCGACATGGACCTGTGGGCGCCGCCCTTCGACTCCCTTCAGACGTACATGTTCGAGGGCGACGGCTCTGTGGCGGGGTCGCTGAGCTCCCTGCAGTCGGCCACGTCGGACTCGGAACAGAACTTCGACTTCCTGACGGACTGGGGGCCCCGCTTCCGGAAGCTGGCCGAGCTCTACGGGGCGTCGGAGGGACCCGCGCCACTGTGGTGACGGAAGCCAGGAGGCAGGCGCGCGTCCAAATCCAGACGTTCTCCGCGGGTGCTTCGCGGACAAGGCGCAGCCGACCACACGAGCAATACTGTGCTGGAGAGTGAGAATGGGGGAGAGCAGGCGAACAGAGCTCTCTCTGGATCAGCTTTACTTGGGTAGATTAAGTTACATAAGCAAAAGGAAACCCAGGAAGTAGAGGGCAGAATCTTCAATTACCTTTTTTTCTTTTCTTTTTGATTTTTCTGACACTGTGCGAAAGCTTGGAGTCCAACGTGTTATGACAAGGGTGACGTTTCTCTGCCATTCGCTAAGGCGTTTGTCGCTTTTCCACCACAGAAAGGCTCTGGCCTTGGATGCAGAGATGCCAATTGAAAGCAGAAACTTCTACTCTCATATCTGTTTTTTATCTTATTCTCCATTTAAGAGTTTTGCTGGCTCATCAAACCACAGATACCAACCCACAAGAAAGAACAGAAAACTGGTTACTCAGTGAAATTAACCTACTTGTTCTGGGATGGATGGAATTTATCGTAACCCTTTTGAGACAAGGTTAAAACTGAATCAGCCTTGCATGGGGGTGGATGGGTGGGAGGGTGGGTGAAGGAAGAGACATAGACTTTATGCTCAAGTTTAGTGGCTGAACCAAGAGATGTTGGCATTACAGCTCATCCAACGCCATCAAGTTAGAGTGCCCGTGGCTCCTCTCAGCTCTTTAACTGTGCCCCTGCAAAACTGTTCAGAATGAAACCAGAAAAACCTGCCTCTTTTGCACTGTAGATGTCTCTTCCATGTGCCAAATGTGGAGATTAGATGCTACAAATGAAAGCCAAATAAAAAGAAGTATCTGATAAAAGCATGGGTTAGAGGGCTTTCCTAATCTGTGTGAGGTCAATCCAAGGGATGTTTACATACTGTAGATAACCTACTTGAACAAAAATCAGTATTATAGAGAATAAATGGATGTAAGAAAATTACATGTACAAGTTTTGTATATTTGTTAATAATTTTGGTAATAAATATGATGTACTGCATCTCAGTACCTTAGCACTTCTTTTAATAAAAGTTAAATAGAAGGAAAAATCTATTGCAAATTTGTTTAATTGCTGAACAGGTAGAAGATGACTTTGTAATCCGGATCTACCTCAGGCTCCCGGAGTTGGGGCTAATTTGTAAGGCAAAAAAAGTGGCAAAGAAGTGTGAGGCTGCATTGTCTTTCAGTCGCTAAACATATTAACATTACGGTTGAAACTGTTAAGCTTTTAATGAACACCGTCCATTTCTTCATCCCTGAAGAAAGCAAAGGATGGTTTGGTAAGATCCATGGTACAATGGTGAATTTAGCACATATTTTTCATTTTGCAAAAGGGTATTACCCATAGCCGCCAATGAGGCAGGCTGCTGTGCTACTTACATGTCTATTTCATTGGCAAATTGAGCTCACGGATGGTTGCAACCATATTTTATTCATCTTTTCTTTTGCTACAGTAGCTAGCATACTCTTCTGCATACAGTAGGTGCTTAACACATACTTCGTGGCTACATGATGGGAAGTATCTCTTTATCTGACATTCTATTACTAAAAAATATTTTACACAACTATCTTCACAATTGAGGACAAATTGTGAACAAAATCATTTCCTGAGAGTCTTGATTATAGCAACAGTTCTCAAATTTTAATGCATCAGAATTACCTGAAGAAATTGTTAAACTACCGCACCCCTAGATTTTCTGATTCAGTCGATTTGGGGCAGTTTGTATTTCTAACATGTTCCCAGGAGATGCTGATGCTGCTGGTCCAGGAACCACATTTTGAAAACCTCTGGTATGCAGTTACTTACTCTCTAACACATGAAGATTAAACTATATCCCATCTGCATTGGGTCCCATCTTCCCACAGAGTGGTGTTGTGAATTGTTTTCCCAGTACAACATGAAGAGTTTACAGAAATGTATGAGAAAGCTGATGAGGGTCTGGTAGGTGGTAGAATGTGCTTTTTTGCATATTACACATTACGTGGTACATTAACAGCCACCAAATTCTCTTCAGCCTTCAGCATACTAACACTTTCTTCTCATGAAAGGCAGGCAGCTCTCACACATCCTCTTCAAGGATAGAGTGCAATGTAAAAATAAATACACCTAACAAAGCAAAAGAAAAAGCATACACTTGAATCCAAACTAGGCTTTACAATATACCAATTATATGGATGTGGGAAAATCAACCTCTATAACATTCTTCCTTCCTACCACAGCCCTGAGGATAATTTTGTGAGTATTTCACTTTGTATTGCTTGTGTTACAACTGAGAACAGCTGTTATCCTAACCACAGGGGGTTATCATGCCCCACATCCTGCAAATGTGGTCCCCATGATATTGGGCATGAAGTGATTAAACAAAATCTCCTGAATCTTCTGGTCCCTGGGAGGATGTTTAATGGTGTAATACAGGAAGTGTGAATGAAGCACAAAATAGATCTATTTCAGCTTTGTACTCTAAGCTAAAAGAGATTCCCACTCCAAATGAATTTTAAAATTCCCTTTCTACTGCCACAATGTAATACAAATGCTGATCCCTCTGGGAATAAAGAAAAAGAAAACCATCATCATCTCTATACAGACAATGTGATCAGGTTAAGCTGGAGAACTGTAAAATCATTCAACCATTTCTTTGTCAACAGGTACAACAGCTAGCCTGTAATTTACATGTTGAAGGGAAACAGGAGAATCTGTAGAAACCAATTGATGAGACTCAATCTGAAATTGTATTCTGAATAAGAGCACAAGCAAAGATAAAAATTAGCAATGAATTTTCCACATCTAAAAAAGAGATTATTCAAGCACGGCATATAGCAAAGACAAAGATGGGGTGGTCCACACAAGAAAGAATCTATGAATCCTGAAAATGGAATTCAACAAGTTAAAAATCAGTGCAGGCACATTGATTAAAAGTTGTCATTAGTTCACTAATAATGCAGAACTAGGCCTTGATGACAGAATTCACAGTATTTCCATGTAGTGCTAGGACTGTATGAATGTAAGACAGACACACTTTACAAGTAGTTCTCGTTGCAGATTGACTCACTGTCATATCCATTTGTCATTCTTACAATAAAGAACCTTCAACATATTATTATACATAAATACCTGGATTAGGGAAGCTTCTGCTTTATTCGTAAAGATCAAGTTTCTGATAGAGGAAGTAGATAAAATTAGGCCAAGTGGTCCCCTTTTTTATTTTTTTAAATCATATTTTAAATTCTACTGTACATGTGCACAACGTGCAGGTTTGTTACGTAGGTATACATGTGCCGTGTTGGTGTACTGCACCCATTAACTCATCATTTACATTAGGTATTTCTCCTAATACTATCCCTTCCCCCTCCCCCGACCCCACAACAGACCCTGGTGTGTGATGTTCCCCACCCTGTGTCCAGGGGTTCTCCTTGTTCAATTCCCACCTATGAGTCAGAACATGCAGTGTTTGGTTTTCTGTCCTTGCGAAACATTGCTCAGAATGGTTTCCAGCTTCATCCACATGCCTACAAATGACATAAACTCATCCTTTTTCTGTGGCTGCAGAGTATTCTATGGTGTATATGTGCCACATTTTCTTAATCCATTCTATCATTGATGGACATTTGGGTTGGTTCCAAGTCTTTGCTCTTGTG
>NW_012117032.1:2666933-2667738 GCF_000951035.1 Colobus angolensis palliatus | reverse complement strand
TGATTTGGCTCTCTGTTTGTCTGTTATTGGTGTATAGGAATGCTTGTGATTTTTGCGCATTGATTTTGTATCCTGAGACTTTGCTGAAGTTGCTTGTCAGTTCAAGGAGATTTGGGGCTGAGATGATGGGATTTTCTAAATATACGATCATGTCATCTGCAAACAAGGACAATTTGACTTCCTGTTTTCCTAATTGAACGTGCCTTCTTTCTTTCTCTTGCCTGATTGCCCTGGCCAGAACTTCTAACACTACGTTGAATAGGAGTGGTGGAAGAGGGCATCCCTGTCTTAATGCCAGTTTTCAAAGGGAATGCTTCCAGTTTTTGCCAGTTCAGTATGGTATTGGCTGCTGGTTTGTCATAAATAGCTCTTATTATTTTGAGATACATCCTATCAGTACCTAGCTTATTGAGAGTTTTTAGCATGAAGGGCTGTTGAATTTTGTTGAAGGCCTTTTCTACATTTATTGAGATAATCATGTGGTTCTTGTCTTTGGTTCTGTTTATATGATGGATTACGTTTATTGATTTGCATATGTTGAACCAGCCTTGCATCCCAGGGATGAACCAACTTCATCGTGGTGGATAAGCTTTTTGATGTGCTGCTGGATTTGGTTTGCCCATATTTTATTGAGGATTTTTGCATCAATGTTCATCAGGGATATTGGTCTAAAATTCTCTTTTTTTGTTGTGTCTTTGCCAGGATTTGATATCAGGGTGATGCTAGCCTCACAAAATGAGTTAGGGAAGATTCCCTCTTTTTCTATTGATTGGAATAGTTTCAGAAGGAATGGTACCAACTCCTC
>NW_012117032.1:2657267-2665506 GCF_000951035.1 Colobus angolensis palliatus | reverse complement strand
GCATTTAGCCCATTTACATTTAAGGTTAATATTGTTATGTGTGAATTTGATCTTGTCATTATGACGTTAGCTGGTTATTTTGCTCATTAGTTGATGCAATTTCTTCCTAGCATTGATGGTTTTTACAACTGGGCATGTTTTTGCAGTGGCTGATACCGGTTGTTCCTTGCCATGTTTAGTGCTTCCTTCAGGAGCTCTTTTAAGCCAGGCCTGGTGTGATAAAATCTCTCAGCATTTGCTTGTCTGTAAAGGATTTCATTTCTCCTTCACTTACAAAGCTTAGTTTGGCTGGATATGAAATTCTGCACTGAAAATTCTTCCCTTTAAAAATGTTGAATATTGGCCCCCACTCTCTTCTGGCTTGTAGAGTCTCTGCCAAGAGATCTGCTGTTAATCTGATGGACTTCCCTTTGTGGGTAACTGGACCTTTCTCTCTGGCTGCCCTTAACATTTTTTCCTTCATTTCAAACTTGGTGAATCTGACAATTATGTGTCTGGGGGTTGCTCTTCTCAAGGAGGATCTCTGTGGTGTTCTCTGTATTTCCTGAATTTGAATGTTGGCCTGCCTTGCTAGGTTGGGGTAGTTGTCCTGGATAATATCCTGAAGAGTGTTTTCCAACTTGTTTCCGTTCTCCCCCTCACTTTCAGGTACACAAATTAAACGTAGATTTGGTCTTTTCATGTAGTCCCATATTTCTTGGAGGCTTTTCATTTCTTTTTACTCTTTTTTCTTTAAACTTCTCTTCTCACTTCATTTCATTCATTTGATCTTCAATCACTGATACGCTTTCTTCCACTTGATTGAATTGGCTACTGAAACTTGTGCATGCATCACATAGTTCTCATGCCATGGTTTTCAGCTCCATCAGGTCGTTTAAGGCCTTCTCTATGCTGTTCATTCTAGTTAGCCATTCTTCTGATATTTTTTCAAGGTTTTTTCAAGGTTTTTTGGCTTCCTTGTGATGGGTTCGAACATCCTCCTTTAGCTCAGAGAAGTTTGTTATTACCGATCTTCTGAGATCTACTTCTGTCAACTTGTCAAAGTCATTCTCCATCCAGCTTTGTTCCGTTGCTGGCGAGGAGCTGCGATCCTTTGGAGGAGAAGAGGTGCTCTCATTTTTAGAATTTTCAGCTTTTCTGCTCTGGTTTCTCCCCATTTCTGGTTTTATCTACCTTTGGTCTTTGATGATGGTGACCTACAGATGGGGTTTTGGTGTGGATGTTCTTTTTGTTGATGTTGATGCTATTCCTTTCTGTTTGTTAATTTTCCTTCTAACAGTCAGGATCCTCAGCTGCAGGTCTGTTGGAGTTTGCTGGAGGTCCACTCCAGACCCTGTTTGCCTGGGTGTCACCAGTGGAGGTTGCAGAACAGCAAATATTGCAGAACAGCAAATGTTGCTGCCTCATCCTTCCTCTGGAAGCTTCGTCTCAGAGGGGCATCTGGCCGTATGAGGTATCATTCAGCCCCTACTGGGAGGTGTCTCCCAGTTAGGCTACTCGGGGGTCAGGGACCCACTGGAGGAGGCAGTCTGTCCGTTCTCAGATCTCAAAATCCATACTGGGAGAACTACTGCTCCTTTCAAAGCTCAGTTGGGAATACAAAAATCAACCATCTTCTGTGTTGGTCACGCTGGGAGCTGCAGACTGGAGCTGATCCTATTCAGCCATCTTGGAGCTCAGTCGTGGTCCTCTTTTAAAATAACCTTCTAGTGACCTTTTTGTCTCTTGTGATTCATGTTATGCAAAAATATACATGAATACTAATTTACATACTATGTAATAAACTATAACGCCAATCCCAAACAATTTTTCTTACATCTTTCTTCCTCGGACAGGAAGCTGGCAAATCCTACCTCATTTGTTTGGCCACACTGTTGGTTTTACAAGAATGATAAGATAACCAATGATGAGAGAGTTTCTTCCACTCCATTGCTTTAGCTACTGTGGTCACCTTCCTGGTGCCTATGATGCCATGTGCTCTATCTCCTATCCCAGAAAGTCTTAGATCACTTCTCTGAGAGTAGCCGCTCTCAAAAATTGGTACAACTACCCATTGAACCTTCTCTAATCTTTTGGGAGGACTGGATCCTTGGTCTTTTTTACTGTTATTTCCATTTCTTCCTCTATTTTCCTATCACCTGTTTCAGTTACCATTGCTGGTGCATAAAAAAATGTTAATTAAAAAAACTGGTGAAAATGATAACCATTTTATTATGCTCATAGATTCTGTGGATCAGGAATTTGGAAAGGGTGCATCTGACACTTTGTGACACTTTGTCTCTGCTCCATGGTGTCTGGGGTCTCAGCCAGGAAAGGTCAAAGGCTGAGGGTGATTCACGGGCTGTGACTTGACACATCCATTTGTTCATTCACCCATGTCTTGGTGGTTGACACTGACTATCAACAAGGACATCAAATGGAGGAAATGTCAGCCAAACCTTGGTATGTGGCTGCTTGGGCATCCTCCCAGCATGGAGGGTGAGTTACAAGAGTATAAACATCACAAGAAAACTAAGCAGAAGCTAAATCACCTTTCATGACTTCAGAAGTCATGTAGCATTACCTCTATGGCAGTCACAAGCTTTCCCATATTGAAGAAGAGGGAATGTGGGCTCCACCTCTCAGTGAGAAGAGTGTCAGAGTTAGATCTATATTATAAGAAATAACGTTACCCATTGTTGAAAAATACAATCTGTCATATTGTCTTTTCCTTTTTGAATACCCTGCCTCTTTTTCTTACTCCAGGAAATCACATTTGGTTCCACTCATCATTTCCTTTCTTCCACTCCCTTTCTTCATTATAGAATATATTCTTATTTCCATAGATATATTATTATTCTTTGAAATTCAGCCCTCTCCCTACCACAAAGTACTTTCAGAAGTAAATGAATATTTCATGAAAACACCTAGTAAAATATCTGATGTATAAGAAGCATTCAATATATATATTTCATTGAGGTATAACTGACCTCAATAAAAGGTCAATTATATTAAATTTTTACTGAGGTATAATAAACTGCACATATCTAAAGCATAGAATTTGATAAGTTTTGACATATGTGTACACCCATGAAACCATCACCACAATCAAAATGGTGAGTATACCTGTCACCCCCAAAAGTTTTCTCCTGCCCCTCTGTAACACCTCCCTCCAATCCTGACCTACTCCTCTCCAACCCCAAGCAACTATTGATATGCTTTCTATCACTACAGATTGGTTTGTATTTTCTAGACTTTTATATAAATGGAATCATGCAATAGATACTTTTTCTTTGATCTCACCTCTTTCACTCACAATTATTTTGATATTCATCAGTGTCATTGTGTACATCAATAGTTTATTGGGTTTTGTTGTTGAGTAACATTTCACTGTATAGCTATAGGATAATTTATTGATTTGCATATGGATGGATAATTGGGTTGTTTGCAGTTTTTGGCTATTGTAAGCAAAGCTGCTATGAACATTTATGTGTGAGTCTTCACACGGACATATATTTCCTCTTCTTGGTTAATGCCTAGGTGTGGAATGGATGGAATATATGGTAGGTATATGCTTTAAGAGGAAAAAAAAAAACCTGCCAAACTGCCTTCCAAAGTGTTTTTACCATTTTCTATTCCCACTAGCGATAAGGGAAAGTTTCCTTTTTTTCACATTCACACCAACACTTGGTGTGTCTGGACTTTTTATAACAGGAGAGTTGTGGCATCTCACTGTGGCTTTAGCTTACAATATCCTAATGACAAATAATGTCGAGCATCTTCTCATGTGCTTATTTGCCATCCATATATCTGCTTTGATGCTGCTTCCAGATGTTTTGTCCATTTTTAGTTGGGTTGTTTCTTATTATTGAGTTCTGAGATTTATTTATATTTTCTGGATACAAATCCCTTATATACTTTATATGCTTTTATATGTTTTAGATGCTTTTAAAAAATTTATTTATATGCTTTGCAAAGATATAGTCCCAGTCTGTAGCTTGCCTTTTTATTCTCTTAACAATACCTTTGAAAGGTCAGAAGTTTTTTATTTTGATAATATCCAGTACATCATTTTTTTTTTCATTTATGGATTGTGCCCTTGGTGTCATTTCTAACAAACCTTTATCTAACTCAAGGTTACAAAGTTGTTTTGCCATGTTCTCTTCTGGAAGTTTTGTGCTTTTAGGTTTTTACATATAGGTCTGTATTCATTTCTGAGTTTATTTTTGTAGATTGTTAGGTATGATCAAGGTCCCTTTGTATTTTTATTTTTGTTTTGTTTTGTTTTGCATATGAGTATCCAATTGCTCTGGCACCATTTATTGAAAATGGCTTTTCTTCGCTGTATTGTCTTTGAGCCTTATTGTGGGTTGAATTGTGTTCTCTAAAAAGATATGTTTAAGTTCTAACACCCAGTATCTGGGAATGTGACCTTATTTGGAAATTGGGTCTTTGTTTATTGACATAAAATAAAATGAGGTCATACTGGATTACAGTGGGTCCTAATCCAAAGACCAGTATTCTTATAAAAAGAGGGAGATTTGTACACTGAGACAGAGACACAGAGAAGATACCATGCTGATGATGGAGACAGAAATTGGAGTGATGCTGCTACACACCAAGGAAAGCCAAGGTTTGTTGACAATACCAAAAGCTGGGAGGGAGGCCTGGTACAGATTCTCCCCCAACACCTCCAAGAGGAACCATGCCTGTCAACACCTTGACTTCCTACTTCTGGCCCCCAGAACCATGAGACTTCTTTTTTAGTCTTCAACTTCTATTTTAAGTTCAGGGGTACATGTGCAGGATGTACAGTTTTGTTATATAGGTAAACGTGTACCATGGTAGTTTGCCACACAAATCAACCCATTACCTATGTGTTAAGCCCAGAATTCATTAGCTGTTCTTCCTGATGCTCTCCCTCCCCCAACCCTCCCCAATAGGCCCTAGTGTGTGTTGTTCTTCACCATGTGTCCATATGTTCTCATCATTCAGCTCCCACTTATAAGTGAGATGAGAACATGCAGTGTTTGGTTATCTGTTCCTGCATTCGTTTGCTGAGGATAACGGCTCCTAGCTCCATCCATGTCCCTGCAAAGGACATGATCTTATTCCTTTTTATGGCTGCATAGTATTCCATAGTATATATGTACCACATTTTCTTTATCTAGTCTATCACTGATGAGCAGTTGGGTCAATTCCATGTCTTTGCTATTGTAAATAGTGCTGCAATGAACATACATGTGCATATATCTTTATAAAAGAATGATTTATATTCCTTTGGGTATATACTCGGAATAGGATTGCTGGTTCAAGTGGTATTTCTGCCATTAGGTCTTTAAGGAATTGCCACACCACTTGCCACAATGGTTGAAGTAATTTATACTACCACCAACAGTGTAAATGCATTCCTTTTCTCTGCAAACTCACCAGCATCTGTTGCTTTTTGACTTTTTAATTATTGCTGTTCTGACTGGTGTGAGATGGCATCTCATTGTGGTTTTGATAAGCATTTCTCTAATGATCAGTGATGTTGAGTTTTTTTTTCATATGTTCGTTGGCCATATGTATGCCTTCTTTTGAGAAGTGCCTGTTCATGTCCTTTGTCCACTTTTTAAGGGTTTTTTTTTTTCTTGTAAATTGGTTTATTAGACCTTTCTCAGATGGATAGATTGAAAAATGTTCTCCCATTTTGTAGGTTGTCTGTTCACCCTGATGATAGTTTATTTTGTTGTGCAAAAGCTCTTTAGTTTAATTAGATCACATTTGTCAATTTTTGCTTTTGTTGCAATTGCTTTCTGTCATGAAATCTTTGCCCATGTCTATGTCCTGATTCATATTGCCTAGATTTTCTTCTGCAAAAATGTTTTCCCATTCTGTAGGTTGTCTGTTCACCCTGATGATAGTTTATTTTGTTGTGCAAAAGCTCTTTAATTAGACCACATTTGTCAATTTTTGCTTTTGTTGCAATGCTTTTGGAATTTTTGTCATGAAATCTTTGCCCATGCCTAGGTCCTGATTGGTATTGCCTAGATTGTCTTCTAGGATTTTTATAGTTTTGGGTTTTAAGTAATTAATCCACCTTGAGTTAACTTTTGCATAAGGTGTAAGTAAGGAGTCCAGTTTCAATTTTCTGCATATGACTAGTCAGTTCTCCCAGCACAATTTATTAAATAAGGAATCTTTTCCCCATTGCTTGTTTTTGTCAGCTTTGTTGAAGATCAGATGGTTGTAGGTGTGTGGTCTTAATTCTGAGTTCTCTATTCTGTTCCATTGGTCTATGTGTCTGTTTTTTGTGCCAGTACCATGCTGTTTTGGTTACTGTAGCCTTGTAGTATAGTTTGAAGTTGGGTAGCATGATGCCTCCAGCTTTGTTCTTTTTGCTTAGGATTGTCTTGGCTATTCGGGCTCTTTCTTGGCAGAACCATGAGATCTTTAAGCTACCCAGTTTATGGCAGTTTGTTGCAGCCACCCTAGGATATATACATACATAATGTATGCATTAATGTATGTAACACATTTTAATCTATTTAAACATTAAAGATAATGAAACACAAGGCTTTTGTGTGTGCTTGCCTCTTTGTCTGTACCTACAACACATGCATAACACACACACACACACACACACACACGCTCTTTACCTATTAACTAACTAGTGCATTCATTTTGTCAGATTTTCTTTTTAACTTTAACTCAGTTGTCACACATGGTTTCAGTGCATAGAGAGGACCTCTGAATGTGCCGCTGAAGTCTGGCAGGCCACAGTGGCAGCAGTCCTCTCTAGCTGACTTGGCAGTGTGTGAGCAGCTCTCTCACAATGCCAGACAGGGGGCAGGGAAGAATGAATCACCAGATGGCTGAAAAGAGACACTTCCATTCGTGTGACCCCACTGATGTGTGCCATGCAGAGAGATTGCTGAGAATGGAGACAGGCTCATGCTTGCTAGAAACAGTACTCAGTGCCCCTGGGTCCTCAGGTACAACAACAAAGAAAAGGTGTTTGAAAGGTGCCCCACATCCTGCTTGACTGCAGAGCATATGGACCAGGCTGGCGAATTCCCACTTGCCATGACTCTGTAAGTGAAGAGCTGCCCTACAAAGTGAAAGAATTAACCTTCAAAGAGCATGCTGGGTGGTTTCCTTCTGTCTCTCATGCTTGACATTCCCTGGCTGCCCCAGGAACCTTATGCAATCCCCTGCGTTTCCCTGGCAGGCCCCTATGCAATGACGTTCACTTATCCTGATTGCTTTTGTTCGCTAGCCTACCGAGGGCACTCGCAGTCTGGCCTGGTGTCTACCCCCAGAATTAGCCTCATCAACCTAAAATTTTTCCACTTGCCAGTGACTTTTTGGGACTTTGACTAATGGACTGTATTATGGTCAGTACAAGACAAGATTCTCAAATGAGAGTCATTACCTAAGGATATATATTAACTACACCCAAGAGGCACACCAGGCCTTGTCAGCATTCTCCAGACTGACATCCCTACTACTGAGCTGCAAGGTTTAGAAAAGGGAGTGGAGAAGGAAGAAGCCAACTATTGAGCATCTACTGTATGGAAGCACCGTGCTAGGTGCTTGCACATACACTGCCATATTAAAACATAAGCTGAGCAAAAACCTGAAACCAGAAAAGGAAATGGAGGCTGTGTGTGAAACACTCACCTTGGATATGGATATCATTGACTCCTCCAATAATAGTAATGCATAGAATGCTCTCTGAGGATGTTACTGACCTTTGATTGTTGTTACTCCCTCTAAACCTTAAGCCCTGGAGAACTGAAGATTGGCCCTAACAGTGAGCAGCAAAACCAGGGAAGGACACTAGCATGAATCCTCTGAGAATCAGTGAGTGATCATTATTTCAAAATTCCACTCTTCATTCCTTCCTGAAAGAATGATTTCACTATAATATGTACAGATTTAGAAAAACAAATGTCAGCCAGACGCGGTGGTTCATGCCTGTAATCCCAGCACTTTGGGAGCCAAGGTGGGTGTATCACCTGAAGTCAGGAGTTCGAGACCAGCCTGGCTAATGTGGCAAAACCCTGTCTCTACTAAAAATACAAAAATTAGCTGGGCATGCTGAAGGGTGCCTGTAATCCCAGCTACTCAGGAGGCTGAGATAGGAAAGTGGCTTGAACCTGGATGCAGAGGTTGCAGTGAGCCGAGATCATGCCACTGCACTCCAGCCTGGGAGACAGAGTGAGACTTTATCTCTTAAAAAAAAAAAAAAAGAGGTCGGGCGCGGTGGCTCAAG
>NW_012117032.1:2627297-2657053 GCF_000951035.1 Colobus angolensis palliatus | reverse complement strand
GAGCTTGCAGTGAGCTGAGATCTGGCCACTGCACTCCAGCCTGGGCGACAGAATGAGACTCCGTCTCAAAAAAAAAAGAAAGAAAGTAGATGTCATCATGTAGGATTTTGTTATCAGGGACCTTACATACCCAGGTTAATTATCTTTCAAAAGAGCAGGGGTCTCTTTCTGGAGGACACGGGCATACTGCTGTATTTGTAGTATGTCCCTTCCCTACAAATGGGGTACAAATACTCTGTAAACTCAAGGCCACAAGTCACATCCAGACTCCAACATGGATCTGAGCATATGCCATGCATATCTCAGGCACATTTGGCAAACAGATTATTTATGGGACTTGGTAGAGAAGTCTTTATCAGGGTTTTTAGTCACAGTCTTCATGACAGCACCCACTGTGACATTGAGCATGTAAAGTGAATAATAATACATGCAACTTGGAAGGTCAATTCTTGCTCATATTTCTAATTACTAAATACACCATAATTGAGGGCCTCCCTGTAGAACAGTGTCCTGCTGTGAAGCTAGACTGTTCATTATTCAAAGTTGTTCTTTTGTTGCAGGCAACAACAATGACAGAGCACATGTGGAAACCCTATAGCTATTATTAGCTAGAGATCCTTTTTTCAAAGAAAATAAGACAAGGTTTTTTGGCTTCTAGTACTTGTTTCTTCTCTTTTTATTTAAGTGCCATCCTCACTGTTAGAGTTCACTGGCGAATCTCAACGCTCCACCAAAATATAACTTTATCAAAGATCAACCTTTAGTATTACCTTAATTGGTTTGTTTCCCTTCTGACTAAACACTTTTCCATGAGGAAAAAGAAAATCATGGGAACCTCCATTTGATCTAAAAGGGAAGAAACAAAATTTGAGGTTGCAGAAATAGAAACTCACAGCATAGAAGTTTCTATAGGCTCTCCCTAGCCAAAGTTAAACTGCTGACAGCTGTTGTGAGACCTCGGTTCTTGTCTTCTTAGCTTAAAATAATTTAAACAAGAGACACACAGCAAAGGAGATAGAGTGCAGAACAATTTGCTGCAAAAGAAAAGAAAATATTTTGATATTTAGGAGCAGGGCTAGGTGCAGTGGCTCACGCCTGCAATTTCAGCACTTTGGGAGGCCAAGGCGGGCAGATCACCTGACGTCAGGAGTTTGAGACCAGCCTGGCCCACATGGCAAAACCCCTTCTCTACTGAAAATACAAAAAATTAGCCAGGTATGGTGACAAGTGTCTGTAATCCCATTTACTTGGAAGGCTGAGGCAGGAGAATCACTTGAACCTGGGAGGCAGAGGTTGCAGTGAGCCAAGATCATGCCACTGCACTTTAGCCTGGGCAACAGAGCCAGACTCCATCTCAAAATAAATAAATGATTAAAAAATTAAAGTTAGGTGCAGAATGGACAGTACAACCTGAGAGAGAGAGAATAGAGGGTAGGCTGCTCATAAGGCTGAGGCAGCATTGATTATTGCTGGAGAAACTCCTTGTATGGGAATTTACATGATTATTCATAAGGAAGTGGGAAGAGGTGTTACTAGTAAGCATGTTCGGGGTGGTCCTCTGGGTGCACACGCACAGTATCTGTCTATGCTTGTTCATACATTGCATGTCTCATTAGCATCTTAAATCTCCCCTAAGGGGTGTGTTTCTCGCTATTATAATGAGCAAAGGGTCACTGTGAGGACAGGTAAAATCAAAATGCATATGCCCTCTATGGGGAAAATTCCCTACTGAAGATAGCTTTGCTTGAATGAGCTCAGTTACAATGTGAATGCTGACATTTGTTTTGTTGATTGTATGATCACCAAGGTTGCTACATCCCAAGAACATGGTTACTTCCTTGAATACCTCTCCTGCCTCAAAAGTAGTTGTAAAAATGTCAATACAAGAGAAACATGGCCATCTAACTGAGGGGCACATTAATTGTAGTACTCAACTGTCCTTGGCCAAGTTTTCTAATAAGGTCTAAATGGATAAACTACATAAATAGCAAGCTTAAGTGGATATATTATTTTTATAGCCTGTATGGTCACTAGCACACTTGAGAGTCTAAATTATTGAATACTAATCCTAAGACTCTTCAAGGGCTGGCTACAGATCCCTTGTCCTTCTATTTTAAGTCTTTGATTACAAAGAGCACTATTACCCATGGCCATGTTCTAAGAGGTGTCTCAGCATCGTATTCAGTTGTTTGGTCAAAGTTCCACACAGCAGGAGAGAGTTCTCCTTCTCTCTCCTGAACTGAAAAGGATGGTGTTGCCAAAGTGTAGAATCTCTAAAGCACAAGAAATCTGCCTCTTGATGTGGTAGTCATTAGGGCTGTTTCCAGATACTCCAGTATTCCCATTATAAACTGCATTCTTGAGTTTATAAATTCCTGTGTTGAAATCCTCACTTCCAATGCAATAGCATTAGGAGGTGGGGCCTTTTGGAAGGTAATTAGGTTTAAATGAGTTCATGAGGGTGGAACCCCCATTATGGGACTATTGACCTTATAAAAAGAAAAAGAGGCTGGAGTTTACTCTCTTGGCAAGACAGCAGCGGAGTACCAGCCAGGAAGAGAGACTGCACCGAAAACCACGTCTGCTGGTGCCTCGGTCTTAGACCTCCCTGCCTCCAAGGCTGTAAGAAATAAACATTGTTTAAGCCACCCAGTCTATGGTGTGCTGTTCGAACAGCACAAACTGACTAAGACATCCTCCTTCCAGGTACACAGTGGGACTGCATTTTGTCACTTCTTTATAGTTAAATATGGCTGTGTGACTCCATTTAGCTAATGCAATATGAACATGATCCCTGAGAGCCAGCGCACAATTTGCTATGTTCTCTCCTCCCTGCTATGGTGACCTTTATACCCTATGCCAGGATGGAGCCTCTGCTGCTTGGGTTCTCTGAGTGACTATACTGAGTAGACATAAAAGCTGTCACATGAGGCCGGGCGCGGTGGCTCAAGCCTGTAATCCCAGCACTTTGGGAGGCCGAGACGGGTGGATCACGAGGTCAGGAGATCGAGACCATCCTACTCTACACGGTGAAACCCCGTCTCTACTAAAAAAATACAAAAAACTAGCCGGGCGAGATGGCGGGCGCCTGTAGTCCCAGCTACTCGGGAGGCTGAGGCAGGAGAATGGCGTAAACCCGGGAGGCGGAGCTTGCAGTGAGCTGAGATCTGGCCACGGCACTCCAGCCTGGGCGACAGAGCGAGACTCCGTCTCAAAAAAAAAAAAAAAAAAAAAAAAAAAAAGCTGTCACATGAGAGACATCAACTTTTTAGTGCTAAGCTACTAAGATTTTGGAATTATTTGTTACTTCAGCATAACTGGGTAATTTATAAAGGAAAGAGGTTTAATTGACTTACAGTTGTGCAGGGCTGAGGAGGCCTCAGGAAACTTACAATCATGGCAGAAGGGAAACAAACATGTCCTTCTTCACATGGTGGCAGCAAGGAAAACTACTTAGTGAAGGCGGAGGGAAAGCCCCTTACAAAATCATCAGATCTTGTGAGAACTCACTCACTATCGTGAGAACAGCATGGAGGTAACTGCCCCCATGATTCAGTTATCTCCCACCAGGTCCCTCCCACAACATATGGGAATTATGGGAAGTACAATTCAAGATGAGATTTGGGTGGGGACACAGCCAAATCATATCAATAATCAATGGTATGACTATGACCAGTATGAATAGGATAATGACTACTGATGCCTCATCAAAAAACATGTTCCCCAGTTGTGGGTTTTTTTTTTTTTCTCCATGAATAAGAATGGATTTCATTGACCAATTCACTTTCTTCCATTTCTTTTCAAAATTAGCAGCACAAATTTTTGAGACTGGGGATATCAAATAGCACTGTAGTCTGTGGTTCTTCTTCCCCATCTCCAACTATCAAAAACATGCTTCAGCCTTCCAGCTCCATCTCATGAAGCCTTCTGATCCAGAGACAGTTGCCACTTCAGAGTTCTTATGTACAGAGTTAATACGTCTCCCAGAATTCAGCATATTCACTGGTATTGTAACTATTTTGTGCCTGGCTATTTAGCATTCTTCACCCTCTGGACACAACATTTTCAGGAGTCGTAGAGATTGAGGGGAAACACAATCAAATGCACATTATTATTCCAGGAGAAAAGTCTGTCTTAAATTTCTGACTCCTCTTGTCTCCAAGTGAGCTATTCTGGAGATGTTAGAATGAACCCCAAAAGGTCCTATTTCTGTGTTTTCCCAAGCCTAGAGCAAACCTAAATCACCTATTCCAGGCTTTCTTTCTCATCCTGTTCCACAATTTCTCCAGAGTTAAAGTAAAGCCAAAGCCAGTTTATCTTCCAACACCACAAAAAGTCAGGAAAGAGTAAACTGCATCTACTTCATAATATAAAATATCCCAGGGCTGAGGGTGGTGCCTCACTCCTGCAGTCCTAGCACTTTGTGAGGTTGAGGCAGGAGGATTTCTTGAGCCCAGGAGTTTGAGACCAGCCTGGTCAATATAATGAGACCTCGTATCTAAAAAAAATTTTTAAATATTAGCCAGGCATGGTGGCACATGCTTGTGGTTCCAGCTACTCAGGAAGTTGAGGTGGGAGGATCAGTTGAGCCCTGGAGGTCAAGGCTGCAGTGAGCCAAGATTGTACCACTGCACTCCTGGGCAAGACCCTGTCAAAAAAAAAAAAAAAAAAAAAAGCCCCTACATTTTCCTTTGAAATTAATTACCATATTAGTTCTGCTTCAGTCCTACTTCAAGTTTCGGTGCCTATATTAAGCCCAGGGGAGAGAATAGAAAAACAATACTTTTCTTCTCTTTGCTTCTTTCTTGGAAGTACATTGTTTCACTTCTTTACTCTCCTGCCCTGCTGATTTTATCAACATTTGTGGGTATGTGGGTTGGTGAAATGTTTGGTTGAATAGTGTCCACCCCCACACCCCCAAATTCCCAGAACTTCAGAATGTGAACTTATTTGGAAACAGGGTCATTGCAGATGTCATTTGTTAAGCTGAGGTCATACCGAGTAGTTTTAATCCAGTATTTCTTGGTGTCCTTATAAGAAGTGAAGAGAGCCACAGATGGAAAGGCATAGAGGGACGATGGCCATGTAACATCTGATGTGAAGGTTGAAGCTATGCAGTTGCAAGCCAAGGAATGCCAAGAATTTCCAGCAACCACCAGAAGCCAAGAGAGAGGGATGTTCAGACTCTTTCTCCAAACCTCCAGGAAGGAATCAACTCTACCAACACCTTGATTTTGGATTCTGGCATCTAGAACTGTGAGAAAGTAAATTCTTGATATTTTAAGCCACCAATTTGTGTTCCCTTGTTACAGCAGCCCTGGGAAAGCAAAACAGTGTCTTTTAATTATGTTCTCTCTACTGCTTCTCAAGCTGTTTGGCATTTTTATAATGAGTCTGTATGCAATGATCTCACACGTTCCTGCATTTTAAATCTTAATGCTTCTCAAGCCTCTGCCCTGAGTTGAGCAAAATAGGGTATGAGGCCCGAACTCTTCTTTCTCCAAATAGAAATGCATCAAGATCAGAAACAATATCTTGTTCACCTTTTAATCTCTCCTCCAATACCCTGTCAGAACCTAGAACAGCACTCAGCCCACAGCAGGGTCTCAAAAGTATTTAAGAAAATTATAGAACTAACACTAGACATTATTCCCATTCTTCTCTCATCTCGTACCAAACAGTGATTTAGAATAACTGAATCACCGAGTATGTTAGTGTTGGCTCACTTCATGGCCAATTATCAAACAATAAACTGGGTCACTTTAACAGTCAATCTAAGTCCGTCCATCCACATATGGATGCCAACTATTCCACGGTCCATTAACGCAGTTCCCTTGAATGATTACATCAGGGCAACCAAATGAATATCCAGTTGCCAGAGCCAGGTTTGAGGCATCTGAAGTAACAGAACATCATTAATCACTGAGGACAGAATGAGAAACCTCAGATCTAAGAGGCAAAAGTCAAAGCTAAAACTATCCTACTGATCTGAAAGAGTGAGACTCCATGTGCGCATAGTCATGTCATCAATGACTGGGTACACATGCCACATCCCTCAACAGAATCTCTGTTTATTAATTTGCTATTAATCCCAATGAGTTGACTGGCAGGTGAAATGTCTACTGGATTCCATGTACATTCCATTTTCTTTCCGAGCATAACGCAAAGCCAATTTTCTCGATTGGGCTGGGAAGGAGTTCTAATTACCTAAGAACCAGCACATTCCAATCTTAGAGGGACTAGTCTCTCTGTATTGGAATGCAACCCAAACACAGTTTTCTGTTTCATGAACAAAGAGAAAGCCAATGAACATCTTCTTGAAAACCACTTAATGCCTGGGAGTTTCTCCAGTCAACTTTGCCATTTGAAATCATACTCCTTACAGGCAACGAGTTTTGCTCAAAGCATCTCTTTCAGCATCCATCTTCCTACTTTGTGATGGAGGTATGTTTCCTACTTTGTGATGGGGTATGTTTTAATTAGATCGGCTACTTTACCATTCCTTTAAGTATTATATCTTGAGGTACCTGTTGGCTTCTTACAGGTCTCAGGAAGACAGTTCCATTTCTTAGAGGTAGCTAGGAAATACATAGCTGCTTTCAAAGTTCTGTCACTTTCTGGGACAAGCAGTTCATCTTCTTTTTTCCTCTCCGTGGCTAGTCATTAAATGTTGAAGGTCTTGGCTAATTCTGGGTACTCTAATCTGCAGTGAATCTGAAAGAAGGGAAAGTCAACTAAAAGCCAGACTGAGGATGTTCATGTACTCCTTTTGGGAATGGTCTGGTCACAAGGGTAGAATAACTGACTGTCTGCACTAGGCTTCAGAAAAGGTCTTGAACTTTTCAACATTTTCTCCACAGATTATCTCTGAAAATGCAAACACCCTGCGGGAGATAACCTCCCTTATCAGGACTTTTTAAAAAGTCCATTGCAGCATTGATCAGGGAACTGAAGTGATAATTTTCATAGAGACAGGACAAACAGGGCCCTAAAAGTGCCCTGTTAGGTTCACACTGTGGAGTCAGAAAGAATCCAAAGAGCTTAGAGGACTGAATCCTCAGTCTCTGAGCAGACAAAATACTGTTATCTCCATTTCAGAGATAAGACCACTGAGTCCCTGGGATTAAAAATGGTACCCTATTGAACACCAAGAAGGCACTAGATGCTTGAAAACTTTTTATGAGCAGAGGATAGACTAGAACAGAAAAGGGCAAGAGAAGGGTGCCTAGCTTCATGATTTGCCAAGTTGTCTCTACTCTGTGAAAATGCCATACTACCTGGGAAGGTGACCCCTTAGGCCAGCAACAGTCGGGGCTGTGAAGACCAAAGAGGTCAGAGAGAGAGGTTTGGATGGAGACAACAAACAAGGTACAGAGTCAGGGACATTGAGGGCTCTGAATATCTGGATCCGAATGCTGAGAAATGATACAACTCAGAAACAGAAAATCAAATGCCCCAGGTTCTCACTTATAAGTGGGAGTTAAATAATGTGTACGCATAGACAAAGAGTGTGGGCTGATGGACAGTGGACGCTCAGAAGTGTTGAGGGACAAGAGACGGGAGAGTGATGAGAAATTACTTGATGGGTACTATGTACATTATTGGGGTGATGGCTACACTAAAAACTAAGATTTTGTCACTACACAATATACACATGAAACAAAATTGCGTCTGTACACCCTAAATTTATATAAATTCTAAAAAGAAATGGGAAAGAGAAAAGTCAAAGCTTTCCTCCCTATTACTTGGAAACTGGCTCTAGTATTGATTTTATTCCTGCATTCAGGATAGATCATTTGATGAGTAGCTGGGTGAAAGAGTAGCCCAAAGGAAAACAAAGCAGGATAGAAAATGAGCAAAGCCAAAGATTTGCTGTGTAAAATTCAGCATTCCAAAACCTCTACAGTAACATTCCAGGTCAGATCATCTGCGACGCCACCTGGACCTGAGCCACCACACCATGATTGACACAGCCATCTATTCAGCTACTGGTATCTGTCTATAAGGAACAAAAGAAGCATGTGAACGATGGCTTAAGCAAAGAATTGTTTTTGTCACAAACCAGAAATGCCATGCTGTTTCAGCGACTCAGTGGTTTTGGGCCAATGTTGCTGCAATTCTCTTGGCTTTCTCTTGGCTTTCCCATGGGTTTATAAGATGGCATCAGCAGCTTCAAGGTTCAGATCTCAAACTGTGTTCAAGGCCAGGAAGCTGAGCACAGGGCTAGAAGGTTTTCTGTGACTTCCTCTTATTAGGGAGGAAAAAATTTTTCCTGGAAGGTCCAAGCAGACTTCTTACATTCTCCCTAATCTATACCACATTCCCATCCTTAGACCAGGAACTACATCTACATTCCCTAAAACCAACAGAACCCCATCTGATGCCTGTCCAAAGTGGGTTACCCTTGCTCCATCCAAAAGGCAGGGAAGATCAGGGGCTGGCACTTTTGGGGACTGTACCTTCTACCGTTAATGGAATCCAGGTAGACTGAGTGCCACTGGATCAGAGCAGAGCCATCAAGGCCAGCATAAGCAGGAGGCTGCTGGGGCTGCCAGTCAAGAGAAAACAATCCATCCCAGGCAGACATCCTCTCTAAATTTAGAAGCAAGAGCTAGCCTTTCCAGAGGGTTCTTTGAAAATGTTAGAAAATTATAATTAGACTTTGTGCTTTTACCAAGCCTTTTGTCCCAGGAGCTCAGGGCACTTCTCTGCATCATCTCATTAATCTTCACCATGCCATTCAAGGCAGCCAGCATCTATTGTCATCTTTATTTTCAGGATGAAAGAACTGAGATGTGGAAACAGGTCAATGGCTTGCCTAGTGTCATATACTCAGTGAGGCACCAGCAGCTGAGGACAGGACCAAAACTTACCACTGAAGACCTGGGGCAAGTACTTGGATGGCATTTACTTACCCAGAAAGCATAAGACTTGCAAGGTGACTTGACAGAAGAATGTCAGAGCTCTGTGCAAAGAGGTGAGAGGAATATGATTCACTATCCAGGGAACCTTGGGCAAGTCACTTATACTTTCTGAACATTTTCTCATCTAAAAAATGAAAGTAACATCTACCACATCAAATTGCACTTGGCTGTTTCAAAGACAAAAGAAGTGTTTTAAACAAAACCATGTGACCTAGGACATGTTATAAAATCTAAGTCAATATAAGGCATTGTTATTTGAGAGGATTTGTAGAACCAGCATTTAAAATGAGCCTGTAGCTGTTGGCTCACAATGAAAATCCTGAATTGCAACCAGACAATTACAGAAAATGCATCCTAGGAGATGACCAAGAAGTTCCTTTTTGCCATTCAATGTGCTATGAACATTTTCACCACTTACTCTATGGAAACTGCTACAAAGCATGCAAGGACAACTGGACTGTGACCCACATCCTCTAGGAAATACGGTCTGGTAGAGGAGACAGATAAACCACTCATTTTACTGTGAGGCAAAATGAAACAAAACATGGAATAGCAAAGGAGACCAAATGTGGGGTCCCAGAGGAGACTTGGGTCCGTTCCCATTCAGCAGCTCAGAGGAAGCTTTTGAGAAGTTGCAGGGTGATAGGAAAAGAGACCCCAGATGGCAGGAATTTTGCAGTGGGGAGAAATAGAAGCCAAGAACATACACTATTATATGACTAAAGACAAAGGTACATGGAAGATTGTAGACATTCTAATAAAAAGGTTGTGCAACATGGTGTTAAGTGGGATTATTTTTCCTCTTGTCTTGGAATTGCAGCCAAGATCCATAGCTGAGGTCACAGAGGGCCCTAATTATCTCATGCTCCAAGTTCAAGGAGACATCAGAAGTTGAGGATGGCCATCTCCCTGTAGGTTTTATTGAGGCCAACTCACAACCAGTTCCACTACCTCCTACCCTTATTCCTGGAAAGCTAAGAGAAAGAGTGGTGCTCGGAATTTGGGAGTGTGGTGTTCATGTGAATGGCCCCTTCTTTTAAGAAGAGAAGAAGAAAGTATTTTACATAAAAAGGCTGAGGGTGGAGGGTGGGTAATGCCTGCAAGATAGAAAAACTGTAATTTCTTGTGTCCCGATCTGATTCTTGCTGCACTATAGAACTTTGAGGCACTCACCAGCAGAGCGTAGGACTCTTAAGAATATTCTGGAAGCCTGGAAGCAAAGTGTGTTGTCCTTATTAAAAGGAGCTATGCAATACCTGTTGCTGATGCTTACGGCGTGTATTTGTTAATTCTCATGCTGCTACGAAGAAATACTCAAGACTGTATAATTTGTAAAGAAAAGAGGTTGAATTGACTCACAGTTCCACATGGCCGTGGAGACCTCAGGAAGTAACAGAAGGGGAAGTAAACACATCCTGCTTCACATGGTAGCAGGAGAGAGAAGTGCCAAGCAGAGGTGAGGGAAAGCCCCTTATAAAAGCATCATATCTTGTGAGAACTCACTATTATGAGAAGAGCATGAGGGAGACACCCCCATGATTTAATCACCTCCCACAATGTCCCTCCCCCAACACACGGGGATTACAGTTCACATTCCAATTCGAGATGAGATTTGGGTGGGGACGCAGAGCCAAACCATATCAGGGGGTGTATCTGAAGAAAGACTCCTATCTTTTCCCGACCTGGTGGTTTCCCTTGGCAAGAGACCTTTTGGGGTAACCCCACATGTGTAGGTTTAAAGAGACAGAGATGGGCTAGGCGTGGTGGGTCACAGCTATAATCACAAAACTTTGGAAGGCCGAGGTGGGAGGATCACTTGACTCCAGGAGTTTGAGACTGGCCTGGTCAATTTCTATAAAAAATAATTTAAAAGTCAGGTGTGTGGTGTGTGCCTGTGGTCTCAGCTACTCAGTAGGCTGAGGCAGCAGGATGCCTTGAGCACAGGAGTTCAAGGCTGCAGTGAGCTAGGGTTCTGTTACTGCACTCCAGGTTGGACAACAAAGCAAGATTTTTCTTTAAAAAAAAAAAAAAAAAAAAACCAGCCTGGCATGGCAGTGCATGCCTGTAGTCCTAGCTACTTGTCATGCTGAAGCAGGAGGATTGCTTGAGCCCAGGAGGTTGAGGCTGCAGTGAGCCATGATCATGCCACTGCACTCCAGCCTGGGTGACAGAGCCAGACCTTGTCTCCAAAAATAATAATAATAATATTAAATTAATAAAATAAGAGACGGAGGTGCAGTATACATTAAATAAATAAATAAATAAAATAAACAAATAAAACAGGCCAGAAGCAGCGGCTTACACCCGTAATCACACCCCTTTGGAAGGCCAAGGTATAATAATTGCTTGAGGCCAGGAGTTGAAGACCAGTCTAGGCAACACAGCAAGACCTCATTTCTACAAAAAAAAAAAAAAAAAAAAAAAAAAGAGAAAAAACAGGGCAGTTTGCAGCCATACTTCCATACTTTCTATCTCATCTGATCTAGGAAGGCAGTCCGAGTCTAGCCTGGTTAGTACTTGGATGAGAGACTGCCTGGGAATACTGGGTGCTGTAGGCTTTAGAAAGATTAAAACTCAAAGGCTGTGAAAGAGGATCCCAGTGGCCCCCATGGCCTTATGTGAACACATATGTTCATGGCAGGGTATGGGCAGCCACCAAGCCAGGTAACAAGAGGCCTGAGGAGGAAAAGAGGTTGGGGCATGTGCCATGGGGGCGCCAAATGGAAATGTGGTGGCTCCTCAGTGAAGTGGAACTGAACACAACTCCTAAACACAAACACCAGCTATGACAGCAACACCACTACAGTGAAACCCACCACCGCAGAAGGACCAGAATTGGCCAGAGCAAGGCTGGAGCAGGCATACTTCACTAACCTGCAGCAGGGAGTCCCCCAAGATTCCTCTTTCTGCCCCCTTCTCCCTTCCCCTTCCCCACACTCCATCTTCATTTACCTGAACAAGAAGCCCCATCTACAACAGTGACTTTCTTTCTTTTAAATTTCTCTTAAAGACAAGGTCTTTCTCTGTCACCCAGGCTGGAGTGCAATGACACGGTCACAGCTCACTGCAGGCCCGACCTCTAGAGCTCAAGAGATCCTCCTGCCTCAGCCTCCCAAGTAGCAGAGACCACAGGTGCATGTCCACCACTCCTGGCTAAAACAATGATTTTCAAACTTCTCTAAGCATGATCCACAGTAAATGTTTTACGTTATGACACGATTTACACAATTCCAGGCAGCTGACATCTATTATCACATTTATTTTCACACATACACACACACATGCACAACTGAAAAAAGCTTTTTGAGGAAATCATATTCTATTACGTGGAATGTACTTTGTAATTTATATTCCATTCTACTCCTTTAAAAAAAAATAGGCTGGGCGCGGTGGCTCAAGCCTGTAATCCCAGCATTTGGGAGGCCGAGACAGGCGGATCACGAGGTCAGGAGATCGAGACCATCCTGGCTAATACGGTGAAACCCCATCTCTACTAAAAAATACAAAAAACTAGCCGGGCAAGGTGGCGGGCGCCTGTGGTCCCAGCTACTCGGGAGGCTGAGGCAGGAGAATGGCGTAAACCCGGGAGGCAGAGCTTGCAGTGAGCTGAGATCTGGCCACTGCACTCCAGCCTGGGCGACAGAGCGAGACTCCGTCTCAAAAAAATAAAAATAAAAAAATAAAAAATA
Organism: Colobus angolensis palliatus; assembly: GCF_000951035.1. Taxonomy (NCBI): domain Eukaryota; kingdom Metazoa; phylum Chordata; class Mammalia; order Primates; family Cercopithecidae; genus Colobus; species Colobus angolensis. The sequence goes on along the minus strand of NW_012117032.1, from coordinate 2,644,440 downwards.
AATAAAAAAAATAAAGATTGTGACTTTCTAAATTGATGTTATGAGCCAGTAATGGCTTGTGACTTGCATTTTGGAGAAACCAGCCTAGGACAACATGGGAAGGGCAAGGGGCACACACACACACACACACACACACATACACACACATACACACACACACACACACACACACACACATATACACATACACACAGCCAGGTCCATGGCTCCAGCCTCACCTGAGTAAAAAAGCTGTGCAGGGAGTTTAAACAAAATTTTAAATAATGGGCTGGCGTGGCGACTCATGCCTGTAATTCCAGCACTTTTGGAGGCTGAGGCAGGTGGATCATGTGAGGTCAGGAGTTCAAGAGCAGCCTGGCCAACATAATGAAATCCCGTCTCTACTAAAAATACAAAAATTAGCCAGGCATGGTGGTGCACACCTGTAGTCCCAGTTACTTGGGAAGCTGAGGCAGGAAAATTGCTTGAACCTGGGAAGCGGAGGCTGCAGTGAGCAGAGATCATGCCACTGCACTTCAGCCTGGGCGACAGAGTGAGTTTCTGCCTCAAAAAAATAAAAGCAAAGATAGTAGTAAATGATAGTTTTTTTTTTAAATTTCTGAATAATGAAGAGGACTGAAATGAAATTGCTCTAATACTTCCAAACAAAAGTCTGGTTGTTTTCAGGGACTTGCTCCCCCACTGGGAAGTCGTCACAGTGAGAGGGGGTGGTAAAGTTCAAGCCTGTTCTAACACACACACACACACACATACACACACACACACACTTTATGTCTCTATTCCCACTTTTGAGACCCTGAATTAAAGTTGGATGGGGCAATACCGTGAAGACCACTGCAGGATCACGCAAAAAAAAAAAGACAAAAAAAAGCAAAAAAACCCAGCAAGTTGGAACCACAGACACACTGGGGAAAGGAAAGTGTGCCCCTGGAACACCAGGCAAACAGCGGAGAAGGAAGTTCGGGTCAGCAATGGGAAAGCCGTCCCCCTCAGTCAGCACAAAAGCTCGCCCCCAGGGAGAAACAGGAAGATCCTTAGCTCTTCTTTTTCTTCCCCAGCGGCCATCATCCCCCATCCTGAGAAACGGGAAGAAAGGGTAGCACAGTAGCCGAAAGGAGTTTGGGTTTGCTTTGCTTCCATCTGCGGACAAGGCTCTTTGCAGAGAAAGTCCAGCCTCCCGGTGCCCGGGCCCCGCGGGCAGTCTCCTTATCGGCCACCAGAGGGCGCTCTCCTTCTCCCCGACCTCCAGCCACACCTGGCCGAGGGGCGTGGTTGCCTCACTCCTGCAGCCCAGAAGCGCACTCACTGCACAGCTGCTGAACCTGCAAAACCGGCCACAGGCACGCCCCGCTGCCAGCTGCTTAGTTTTTTAAAACAAGCCAGCATAGATGTTCACAATTATTCTCCCCTCAACGGTGGACACTGTCGGGTCTGCAATCCCTAGGAAGCTCCCGGGGGCGCAGTTGGAAGACTTTCCCAGAGCTCAGACTCTTCAGGAGGGGGAAATCAGTTCTCTGGCTGCTCCTGGCAGTGGGGCTCCACCATCCCAGGCTCAAAATAGGGAGGAAACTCATTGACATCGAAGGACACAGGGTCCCTTCCCACAGACGTCCGTTGTGGCGCTGAGGGACCCAGGAGAGCACAAGGGCTTCCAGACCGGAGATATCACCAAAGAGGGAACGCAGCCACCTTTATTTTTGCTTTGACTATTATTAAAACACCCAGAGGAAGGAAAGTCTTCAGGCTGGCTCTGTACAAGGCAGTCATTCCCAAATTGCACCAAATTGGCTGCTCCCCAAAGTCCGTGTGTTCTCTCCACACCCTCATGTAAACACACACCCACCAACACCCTGTGTTATTTGTCTTCAGTGAGTCAGAAAGAAGGCTTTAAGACAAGGCAGGGTGAAACTTTGACAGCTAGTACCCAAAACTTCCCCTCAACATGAATGGGAGACTTGCTTGTATGCTTTGCCCTCTAAGGGTAACTGATTCCCATGACTTTGCTTTAGCCACGGGAATGGAGTGGCTTTTGGGGTAGAAACAGCCTAAACTTACATAAATTTCGAGATAAACAAGAACTATCACAGCCCATAAAAACGAAAACAACCAGCAGGTTAAAATTATCCCTATGAAGAAAAAGGAATTTCACATTAAGAAAAGTTTTTTTTAAATAATCTGCCAAGTACACATTAATACCCCCAAACAGGCTTTAAACAGTCTGAGGGATGCTTGAGCTAAAATCTTATAAATTGCTCTGGAATATTTGTCAAACCACCTGCCCAGAACATACTGTATATATTCATAGTGTTGTCAAACAAGTGGACTATCGTCATCGGATGAGCGGTTTGTCAGCCAGAGGCTGGCTCAGCTAGAGACCATAGTTAAAGGTTTCTGACCCTAATTTTTCTGTTTAGTGATTGAGCCTGGACCCCATTGTTTGGGATACTTGTGGGGACATGAACTGCGTTCTGTCTTATGCTGCAGATGCTAAAGAAAACATCTGGCCAATCCCCCCTTCCCTCAGCAGAACACCATGGATTAAATCTGAAATGGTGTAAGTGTTCACATCTGGAAAATTGAGCTGAGTCTGTCTGGAGACATCTGTATGGATCCTATGGACTAGTATGAAAAATGATGATTCCTATGTTTTCTATAGTGGTTTCCACCCTCATGCTAAGGTTTATGTTTCTGAAATCACACCACAGCCACCCATTTTAAGGAAGTAGGAAGTTATAAACATTCAGGAAATTAAGATTGGAGGACAAAGATTATGTGATGGTTAATCTTATGTGTCAACTTGGCTAGGCTATAATGCCTTGTTTGGCCAAACACTAGACTAGATGTTGCTGTGAAAGCATTTTGTAGATGTGATTAACATTTACAGTTGATTTTGAGTAAAGGAGATTACCCTCAGTCATATGGGAGGGCCTTTTTCAATCAGGTGAAGGCGTTAACAGCAAAGACTGAGGTTTATCAAAGAAGGAGGAATTCTGCCTCAAGACTTGCAACATCAGCTCTTCCCCAAGTTTGCATGTTGGTCTGCTGTAAGATTTCAGATTTTAGCCAGGTATGATGGCACATGCCTGTAATCCCAGCTACTCAGGAGGCTGAGGCAGGAGAATCACTTGAACCCAGGAGGCGGAGGTTGCCGTGAGTTGAGATCGCGCCACTGCACTCCAGACTGGGAGACAGAGCGAGACTTGGTCTCAAATAAAAAAGAAAAAAAAAAAGAAAAAGATTTCAGATTTGCCAGCTCCCACAATTGTGTGAGCCAATTCTTTAAAATAATTCTCTCTCTGTGTGTGTCCTATTGATTCGGTTTCTATGGAGAATACTGATTGATATAGATTTCAAGTGAGTCTATTTTATTTGGTACATGTTATAGATCAAAATAATGATGAGACGTTAAGTGCTGCCATTCTACATGATATTACACATATCCCAGATTTCTGATTTTGTTTAGGTGCCCAGACCCTCTTTAATACCCCATGTGACGCACTGGAAGCTGGCGTGACCCCCAGCCATAGGTGTGGTCCTGGTTGATCTAAGGGTGAGCCATCCCCTTCCCAATGATTGGCTCGGGGAGGGGTCATGTGATTTAGTAAAGACCAATGAGCTATGAGAAGAGGTTTGATGTAAACTTTTACTAAGGTTCGTCGTCATTCTTCCAAGAGGCTTTTTACAGAAGCAGTATTCTCTCTCCCCTGTTGGAGGAGAATAAAGAAGCAGTAGCTATTGCCATGATGTCCCCATTGTTACTGACAACCCCTGGCACCTGCCCTTTGATAGAAAATAACATGAGCTTCTGAAAATGTTGTTGAGCTGATTGAATCTCCCAGCCCCAAAGCCTGCACTGACTCTGGGCTTCCTTTTAGGTGAACCAATCCATTTTCTTATTATGGAAGCCTGTTTGAGCCTGGCTTCTTGATAGTTGCAGCCAAATGACCAAGTTTCCTTGCCCTTAATTTCTTCTCTGCAAACTGGGAGAATAGAACTGGATGATCTAAGTTCTCCTCAAGCTCTCAATGTCTGTGAATTGCACATTCAGGTACTAGCACTAACAATAACAGCAATATTTGTCAATTACTACAGAAGATAAATGTTATTATAGGTATGTTTCTAAATAATTTTCATTTTTAGAAACAGTAAAATGACATGTTAATTTTAAGTCCATAAAGCATAATTTAATGCCATTTTTCTTTCAGTGGTCTTAACGCTAGTGAACCACTCAGCAACAGTAACTTTTGCTAATTTTTTTTAACACAGAAAAAGCTCTAACAAATACAGTAAAAAGAAAAACCTAATAGAAAAATGAGGGAAGGATAAGAACAAACTTCCCAGTAAAGAAATACAAATGAGTCTTAAAACTCATTTATCCCTAGTGCTCCATTATTGGAATGCTAAGCACGTGGGAGTTATTTATGTCCTACTGCTCAAGGTCATTGCTAAGGTCTGATTGCAAAAATTCAAAAAATTGCAACCTCAGGCATACATGGGTTAAACCAATGAAGAGATGCTCAACCTCACTCACAGGGAAGAGGAAAATTAAAAAGAAATGCAAATTAAAGCGATGGCAAAGGTTTTTTTAAGCTACAAGATTGGCAAGTTACCAAAAAGTGTAATAACACGCTGTTGGTGACGATCTTTTAAAATCAACATTTATACCAATCATGTGAATTATCACTGAGGACCAGCAATTGAAGGTTTCTTAGACCGTTTTTTGTTGCTACAACAGAATACCACAGATTGTGTAATTTATGAAGAAAAGAGATCTATTTGGCTCACAGTCCTGGAGGCTGAGAAGTCCAGGACTGAGGGACTGCAACTGGTGAGGGCCTTCTTGCTGCATCATAACTTGGCAAAAGGTAACACATGGCAAGGAGGTGTACCCTAGAGACAGAGAGACAGACATTTTCAAAAAGTGGAGTCTGAAAAATGGAGTAACTAACTCACTCCCACAATAACCAACCAACTCCGTGGTTATGGCATTCACTCATGAGGGCTTTGCCCTTATAACTTAGTCACCTCTTAATACTGCCTCAACGGCAACCAAACGTCAGCATGAGTTTTGGAGGGGACACTCAAATCATAACAAGAGGTAAGAGTGAAATAGTGCAACTTTCATGGAAGGCAATTTGACATCATCTGTAAAAATTACAAGTGCATATACCCTTTGGCCCAACAATTTCCCTTCTGGAACTTTATCCTACACTTCTACTTGCCTGTGTATAAAATGTTATTTGTAATTGCAATGTTTGGAAACAACTTCAATATGTATCAATAGAAAAGATTAGTGTATCCCAGATTTATACACTAGAATGATTCCCAGATGTTAAAGAAATGAAGTAGCTCTCTAGACGATAAAATGGAATGATCTTTATCTTAGTCCATTCAGGACACTATAACCAAATGCCATCAACTGTGTGGCTTAAAAAGAACAAACATTTACTGCTCTCAGTTCTGGAGGCTGTGAAATCCAAGATTAAGCGTCCAGAAGATTTAGTGTCAGGTGAGGGCTCCCTCTCTGGTTTATAGATGGCACCTTCTTGCTGTGTGCTCATATGGTGGAAGGGAATAGCTAACTCTTTTATAAGGGCACTAACCCCAATCATAAGAGTTCTGCTCTCAATTTAATTACCTCCCAAGAGCCCCACACCCTGAACCATCACCTTAGGGGTTAAGATTTCAACATATGAATTTTGAAGGTAAATAAACAATGAGATCATAATAATCTCCACATTCAAGGTGAAATAAAAAGAGCAAGATGGACTGGGCATGGTTGCCCATGCCTGTAATCCAAGCACTTTGAGAGGCTAAGGCAGGAGGATTGCTTGAGTGCAGGAGTTTAAGACTAGCCTGGGCAACACAGGGACACTGAGTCTCTATTTAAAAAAAAAAAAATTAAAAAGAGCAAGATCAAGAACAATGACTGTATGCTACCATTTATATTTTCAAGAAGGAACAATTAAATATATATGTAGAGATAAACTAGGAAGCTATGGAAGAAACTGGGAATTGTTGTTAATCTAGAGATTAATGACAGAAACTAGAAGACAGGAGTGAGAGAGCAGCTTAACTTTTCACTAGATATCTTCAAAATTTTTTTTAACATATAAGTCTACATCAGTTATTTTTTTAATTAATAAACAGAGAAAAAAGTCAAGTTATTATAAATACATTTCCTGATTTGCTGTAATGACTAATTCTGAAGCTAAATTACAGAGCTTATATTTTGGATAAATAATTCATGATCAGATATAAACAATGATTTGGCACATTTGTTCTCATTCCCTTCTGTGTCTAAGTAAGGGCAATAGAAAAAAGATCTCCAATTAAGGGAACAAAATGAATCCTACTTACAACATTTTAAAAACTAGTTTTGGGGGCATTTGGCTTTTCCATGCATTCTACCCTGATGTGCCTAAGGCAGATGTCTTCTAACTCAGTGTCTTATCATTCATTTAAATCCACTTGTTCTACAAATATTCACAAAATGCTTTTCCTGCACCAGGCACTGGAGCCCCACTAGAAAATAAGCTCAGCATAACTGCTATTTTCATGAGCTCAGTTTTCTCATGATTGTCATCCTTCAAGCCATGTGTAAAGGATGATGATGTAATCAATAAACTGAGAACTGCAGGTCCTAAAATATGGAGAACCCACAAGCAGAAAAGCTTACCATCTGGGAAAAGAAGACAGCAAGCACTCATGGTCCATGGAAAACCATTCTAGAATTATCCTTTTTCAGTCTGGGATTTCAATGCCTCGATAAATATTTATTTTAGGAAGACGAATAAGAAGGAAGGGAGGGAGGGAAAAACAAAGAAAAGAAAGGGCCCAGCTGCAAAATAATCCAGAAGAAATAACCTCTGAACTTGAGATTAGTACATTTTAACACATTCATTAATTCATTTGCTTGTTTGACAAATATTTACTGAGAGCATACTATGTGCAAGGCACTCACCTAAAAAGCAGAGATGAATCTTACTTACAACATTTTAAAAGCCTCTGCCCTCATGAAGCTAAAATGAAAGACAGATAGATAATAAATGCCTCGATGCATAACCTATCGGCAGGCGGTAATAAGTGCTATCAACAAAGTAGAGTAGGGTATGAAGGTAGACGAAGGGACGGGGCTACCGTTCTAGGCAGGCACAGGGGAAGTTCTCTCTAAAAGATGTTATTTGAGCAGAGATTCTAAAGGAAATGCAGGAGCCATGTAGCTACCTGGGAGAGCATTTTCTAGGCAGAGGAAAGAACAGAACAGCAGCAAAAGCCCTCACATGAATGTGTACTTAGGAGGTTGAAAAGTCAAGAGGCAAAGATGAGTGGATGACCTCATGGAGTTTAGCAAAACATAGCTGAGCAACAACGGCAGTGTTTCTTCCAGCAAACACACCCAACAGTCATGTAATTTCACACAGTGATCCTGGATCTTTAAAGCAGAAACAGAATCTTCTTATTTACAGACAAGGTAGGAGCCTGCCCACATGGGCCAGTGTCAGTAACACTGACCAATTGCCCTGTGACCAAGAAATATAATATTTCCCCAGCACTCACCAATCTATGGATTTCCTTCTATAAGAACAATGCTTTGAGGCCTGTATTTTGAAGTGAGCTTCAAAATATAAAATACCTTAGAAAGATAATGCACAGATTTGAATTCATACCAAGGCAAAAATAACTATTATGTGATACTGCTGTGAGCAGTCTAGGTTTTCTAAATTCAGGCGAGGACAAGGCATCAAAAAATTAAAAACATACAATATAAAAGCTAGAAGTCCCCAAACCAAGCCTCAGCTGCTGTGCTATTTTCTTTCAGACAATGGCTGAATAGAAATATTCTTTCTCCCCAAAGAGAAGAAAGGTATTTCTGTGAGGCTACCATAGCTTGTTAGAAATACCCCTTGGGGACATATGACTCCCTTTGGAGTCTAATTATATATTCACCCAGCAGTATTCTGATCTAAATTTAGCTATCTGAGAAATACCCAGAAAGGGAATACCATTTGCAGACAGCTGCACTAGGTAATTACACATTGTAAATTAATAAATTGACCTTGTTTTATATAACTCCAATGTGATGAATTCTGCAAGTGTAATAGAGCCAAAGACACAAATCTGAAATAACCTAATGAATAGATGGAAGTGCCTCTGGACTTTAAATCTGTGAACTCTTTGGTTAGATCTCACTAGTCTAAAACCTTTCTAGATTCAGTATTTAAGGAAAATCATTCCCTGAATGCAGACCATGGAAGAAATCATTCATTCTACAAAAGATGTGGATACCCTGGGCTAGGCATGGGATTTCTAAGAAAAAATAGGACCTGCCCTGCCCTCTCCACATGAGGCCACCATGTCTAGCAATTAAGCAGTGGAACCAAGACCCTCAAGGTCAAGTTAATACTCACATTCAAGATCCTTAACTACTATTGTTTTATTGTCTCAAAGAAACTTCATCACAGGAGTTACCAGTAGATCTTAGATTCTTCAGTTTGGAGCAGATCTCTTTGTTCTGACTAACTCACTGGAATGACCCTTTGGTGACTTAAATGTAAATCTGGTAACTTCCTCTTCTGTTGGGATCAGGGTGGAGACGTCTGCACAAGAAGCACAGGGCCTCACTGAGACCTCCATCCCTTCTTGTTAAGATCCAAACTGGTGATTTGCACTCCAAGTTTCCTAGCTGATGCCAGATACCAGAGGGAAAGGGGCAGGGGTGTTCAGGATGGGAAGCTTAGCAAAGGAAGGAAAGGGGAGCTCTGGACCTGTGGCCTGGATCCAAACATCCAGGAGCAGGCATTCATATCAGAAGGCAGGATCTAAACATGATGTCTAGTTGATGCTGATACCCATGCTGACCCAGCTGATCTAAGAAGACAGTCATTACTTAGTAACCACTGAGTGAGGGCATGTGGGAGACAGAAAGAGGGAAAAATGAAAGAGCTCATCACAGAGAACCTCTGGACCGCAGGTCTGATGAAACACAACATGAGGATATTCCCTTAAAAACGTCTGAAGTTACCATTTTGGTAAAAACGTCAGCAATGTGTAATATGCAAAAACATGAGAATGACAGTTCAGCATCACAGCATCATTCTGTTATACTCCCCTGGCAAACGTATGTCATGTCCATACGTTCTTCATTCTCTGATACTCCCTGCACATCGGATAGCTGCAAGCCTCAGAAACTTAAGCAAAAGGGAACTTGTTGGAAGGCTGCCAAACAGCATGCAGAATCCACAGGATGACTAAAGAAGTAAGCTTGGAAAATGGTCAGGAACAAGGCTGGACAGCAGGAAGAATGGCTTCAGGACAGAGCCGCTGGCTCTGCTTCATTGGAAACTCAAGGCCAAGACCGACATGGACTCTGAACACCAGAGGGCATCTTCTCTCAGCTGTTCCTGCATCTTTGTTTCGCTCCCTGGGCATGTAAAGTCCAGGCTGGAAGGTCCTATCCCTCACTCTGGCTGTCAAGGACCAGGAACGGGGAGGCTCTCTCAATTTCAGGCTCTGTACTGTAAGGACGACCCTGCCTCCCTCCCCTTCTTCGCCCCCGCTCTCCCCAACCCTACAAGACTCACATCAATGGAGGAGGCTCTGAAACTAGAAAGTAGGTGTGGTTTGGGGCAGTCAAACAATGACATTTGGATGACAGTTGGTGTGGGAAGTTGGAGATGGAGGCAACAAAGACAAAGGAGGAATAAACTCAGCAGACAGCAAATCTAAACTCCATGTAATTTAGACAGGGTCTGTCTTTAAATGTGTAAAGATGCTGAAATGAAAAGAACGAATCCGACTGTGAGAATAACCCTGAGAAGAACTCCTTGATTAACTACAGAAGATACCTCTACAAAAAAAAAAAAAAAAATGACAGTCCTACCTTCCTTGAACAGTGTTATGAAAGATTTCAAGAAACAGGCTATTGAAAGCACACCTCAACCACACCTTGGAATTAAAAGTCAAACAAATTTAATGTTGATCATGTGTTTGTCTACATGCTAGACATGAATCAAATTTATGATATAGTAAAGTTGCATTTTTAACATAATCCAGGTATGTTTAATGCTATCATACATTAGTGCCTATTTTATAATTCAGGAATATTTTATTCTATAATACATTAATGCCTATTTTATAATCCAGGTACTTAGTACGTTTATACCTATTTTATGACCTCAAATGTAATTTTATTACTTGTATGATTATAAAGGTTTATAGATGTTGTGGTTTTACATATATTTTATATTCTTAGTCTGGTTTGTAATAGCTTTCAAACAAGAGTATAACCTCCAAAGCATTTAAGACTGACCCTGCCTCCAGCAAGAATCTACATGATGGCATGGTCTCCAGAGACACAGAGCAAAAATGGAGGCCTGGCCACATGCCATAGATACTTTTATACAAAATTTGATTTATTATCATAATAAAATGATCAGGTTTTTGGCTGGTTTTTCCCTGAACCTATAACTTTACAAAATTACAAACGCCTATGGGGTTTTCCATAGCTTGTATTTTCCAAAATAACATATTCTAGTAATGCATTGGGGCTATGATGGACATTTCTGTTGACCAATATAGGAAGAGGCTATAAGGAATGCATACAGGAGGAAAAGCTGAGTAGAGAGCAAGCCTGGGCTCCACTACTCACATGGGTTAATGGATTATACCAAAGCAGATTGCAAGGAAATATTTCAAATTGGTCTTTCCCCAGCCTTGCTTTTCTATTACACTGGCCCCAAATGCCTGCCTCCTGAGAGTTCTCCAGGAGCTCAATGTTCTGCTCTGCCTATGCTGTGCTTTTGAGGTGAGTTGATGACAGAAGTAATTCTGGAATATACCTCAAACTCATGGAACAAAAACATGATTTGCATTTTCATAATTGTCACAATCTAAAAGTCTACAGTCTTGGTAGGATGGACTGATTTGTGTCACACCAAAATTCATATGTTGAAGTCCTAACCCCCTCTCAGAATGTGGCCATGTTTGAAGGCAGGGCCTTTAAAGAAGTAATTTAGTTAAATGAGGTCAGTTTCTCAAGGCTGCCCACATTCCCTGGCTCGTGGCCCCTTCCTACCCTCATCAAAGCCAACAATATCATATGTGTCTGATGCTGCTTTCTTTATCACATCTCTCTCTGACCACAAATGGGAAAGGTTCTCTGCTTTTAAGGACTCCAGTGATTATGACCAGCAGGGTAATCCAGGAGACTTTTGAAGTTTGGAGACTTCCAATTTGCAACCTTGATATGGTTTGGACCTGTGTCTCTGCACAAATCTCAACTGTAATCAACTGCAATCCCTGTAGCTAGAGGTGGGGCCTGGTGGGAGGTGACTGGATCATGGGGATGGATCCTTCATAAATGGTTTAACTCCATCCCCTTGATGCTGTTCTCTTGATGGTGAGTTCTTACGAGATCTGGTTGTTTAAAAGTGTGTAGCACCTCCCCCACTTCTCTCTCTCTCTTTTCCTCCTGCTCCAGTTGTGTGAAGTACCTCAATCCTTTGCCTTTCACCATGATTGGAAGCTTCCTGAGGCCTCCCCAGAAACAGAAGCCACTATGCTTCCTGTACAGCCTGCAAAACCATGAGCCAATTAATCCTCTTTTCTTTATAAATTACTCAGGCTCAGGTATTTCTTTATAGCCATGTAAGAACAGACTAATACAAACCTTAATTCGATCTGCTATGTGACTGCTACTGCCATGTAACTTAACATATTCACCTGTTCCAGAAATGAGGATTTGGACATCTTTAATAGATGCCAGGAGAGAGTAGGCCATTTTTCTGCCTTCCACACTATATTACCTTGAAACGACAGAAGCTTAACATACTTAAAGTTTATTTACCTCTCACTCCAAACTTATTGAGGTTCACATGTTTTCTCCTTGGTGCCTCGTGTCCACATGGTGACTCAGGAATCTGAGTGATTTTCATCATGGGGCCATCATGTCAGGACTCTCCATTTCCAGGAATGTTTTAGATTCTTGTGCAGCAGGAAAATAAACAAGATGGGATCTTTTAGGGCCCAAGACTGTAATTGGGAAACACGGTTTCTGTCCTTGATTTCATTTGCCAATTCTGACAGCAGATTTATTATTCCCAAACTCAGTTATGTTGATAGGAGCCTTCTCTGCCTAACAAGATTGTTTATGCCTGAAACTCTACATTTGTCTTGCCACTTCCTCCCAAGATTTAAGTCCTGCGTCTGAACTCCAGCCTGATGACTAGGATTCAGCATGGGCCTGATGGTCATACATCTCCTTCAGGCCCAAGATCTATATATCCACTTCCATAAATAGCATCCGCACCTCAAACTGTCCAGAACTAAACTTGTGGACCCACACAAACTTGGTGTTCCTCCAAGGGACTATTTGTCCATTTGCTCGAGCCTAAAAATCCTTGCCACTCCTTGTCCCTTCTGCCCATATCCAGTCACCATGGCCTGGTGACTTTTAAAAGTTGTGGTAAAATATGTGTAACACAAAATTAACCATCTTAAGTAATTTTGTCTCTGCGGCCTCTCACTGAATACATCCACCTTCCACACGTCAACAGCAATGACACAAGTCCAAGACAGCATCTCTTGACCAGAGATGCTGAACCAGAGATTACAGACTGTGTCAGTTTTTTTTCTGACATCCCGGCTCCTTTTCCCTTCTAACCCATAAATCATCAGCCAGAATGACTTCTCAAAACACACACGATGCTCCCTGTCACACACATGTGCACGCACACAAACGCACACACCCTCCAATCCACTATTTTTAATGTTGCCTTAGTAGAGCTCTGCATGATCTAGCACTTTCCCCAGGCTATCAACTCCTGGCATTTTGTTCTGCAACCTGGTCTTTATTTTTATAGTTATTTATTTATTTATTTATTTATTGGTTTATTTATTTTGAGATGGAGTCTTGCTCTATCACCCAGGCTGGAGTGCAGTGGCATGATCTCAGCTCACTGCAACCTCTACCTCCCAGGTTCAAGCAATCCTCCTGCCTCAGCCTCCCAAGTAACTGGGATTATAGGCATTCACCACCATGCCCAGTTAAATTTTATATTTTTAGTAGAGACAGGGCTTCACCATGTTAGCCAGGCTGGTCTTGAACTCCTGATCTCAAGTGATCCTCCCACCTTGGCCTCCCAAAGTGCTGGGATTGCAGGTGTGAGCCACCAAGCCCGGCCAGCAGCCGGTCTTTAAGGGTCCAGGACTTCTTTTTCCCCAGACTTGTTTTTGCCTTGGGGTTTTCCTCTTGCTCTTCCTTCAGCCTGGAATACCATCCATTCTCCTCTTTACCTACATCATCTTCTCTTTCTCTCTTCCTCCTGCTCCAGCCATGTGAAGTGCCTCGCTCCCTGTTGCCTTCCATCGTGATTGGAAGCTTCCTGAGGCCTCCTCGGAAGCAGAAGCCACTATGCTTCCTGTACGGCCTGTGGAACCCTGAGCCAATTAATCTTCAGAGCTTTGTTCAAACATCACTACCTCAAGGACCTCTTCCCCATGCCCTGCAGACCACATCAGCCCCCACTCCTACTCTCATACCACTGTGTCATATGACTGTCATACTGCTGCCACGGGCAGGTTTCCCAGGAACAAACTTTAAAAGGAAGGAAGTTCTGAGACATGCTACAACATGGACGAACCCTGAAAATACTTATGTGAAAATACCTATGTGAAACCCGATGTGAAATAAATCAGTTATAAAGGAGCCAATATTGAATGATTCCACTTATATGAGGTATCTATAGTAAGGAAACTCATAGAGACAGAAAATAGATTAGAAGTTACCAGGGGTGGGCTGGGTGCGGCGTCTCGTGCCTGCAGTCCCAGTACCTTGGGAGGCTGAAGTGGGTGGATCACTTGAGGTCAGCAGTTCAAGACCAGCCTGGCCAACGTGGCGAAACCCTGTCTCTACAAAAATTAGCTGGATGTGGAGATGGGTGCTTGTAATCCCAGCTATTCAGGAGGCCGAGGCAGGAGAATTGCTTGAACCCAGGAAGCGGAGGTTGCAGTCAGCCGAGATCACGCCACTGCACTCCAGCCTGGGTGACAGAGCAAGACTCTCTCGCCAAAAAAAAAAAAAAAAAAAATTACCAGGGGTGGCCAGGCACAGTGGCTGACTCCTATAATCCCAGCTCTTTGAGAGGCCGAGGCAGGTGAATTGCTTGAGCCCGGGAGTTTGACACCAGCCTGCGCAACATGGCAAGACTCTGTCTCTACCCAAAAAAATGCAAACAATTAGCTGGGCGTGGTGGTGAGTGCCTGTAGTCCCAGCTACCCAGGAGGCTGAGGTGGGAAGATCACCTGAGCCCAGGAAGTCAAAGCTGCAATGAGCTGTGTGTCACTGCACTCCAGCATGGGCAACAGAGTGACACCCCGTCTGAAAAAAAAAAAAGAAGAAGAAGAAGAGGAAGAGGAGGAAGGAGGAGGAGGAGGAGGAGACGTTGTTATTAGGGGCCGAGGAAGAAGAAAATGAGGGGTTATTGCTTAAATAATATAGTTTCTGTTGGGGGTGATAAAAATGTTTTGGAACTAGATGGTGGTTAGGATAGTTGCACAACTCTGTGAATATAATTAATGCCACTAAATTGCATGCTTCAAAATGACTAAAATGACAAAAATAAATATTTACCACAAAAAAAAAAGAGACTGTGAAAGAATAGAGGGAAAGGGAAGTGGTTTCTTGACGATCCCTGTTTTTCAACACCAAAAATCTAATCAGAGATCCATTGGTTCCTGCCTACATAGCCTGCAGCATCTTTTTCTTACATTAAAAGGTAAGACTCAGGTCTTGCCTTCTGATTCTGAGCAAGAATATGAGAAGGGAAGCCACTCTCAGAAATCCGTCAGCAGGGAGGGCTTGCTGGCAGCTCCACTGAGCTGCTGCCTTCTTTTTAGTGTATTCGCTACTTGTAGGAAAAGAAAAGCCCTGTGCGCTTCAACTATGACTTTCTTTTAAGTGTTCTTTTTACTAGGCAGTAGTCCATTAAATTAGATTTAATTAAAGTTGATTTGATTGATGAACTAAGGTCTCATAGTCTCTCCAAAGATAACATAGGCTTGTGTCATCGATCCAAAATGGCAACCATGTGGCAAAATGATTTATTTCCTCAGTAAAACCAGGCAATACTATTGATCTAGAGAAACATCACTTCAGTCATTCCTACATAGTAGAGGTTCTTAACTGTTATTAAATCAGCTGTTCACTGGCTGACACATCACAAATTGAAACTACACACACAAATCACATGACTGAACTTGAAAAGCCAAACCTGTTTTTATTACAGCGTGAAAACTAGAAATGGGATTTCACTCTGCAGAGGTTATCACATGGAAATAAAAAGAAATGCAAAACACTCCTCCTTTTAAAAATAATAAATAGCATAAATCATGTGGACAGCTGACTGTTACATGGTAACATTCCTGTGGGTTTTGCACTAATAAGAAGCTGAATTAAATTGATACCTGTGCATTCTCCTATACAGTTCAAGGAAATTAATTTAGCTCTCCACCTGTGTGAACAAAATGCTTTCAAAATATTAACTATCTGATTCTTATCACTAAAAAACATTTCCTTTACACTTATATGCACATAGGACTTTGCTAAGCACTTTCTAAGCAATTTAGACTGATGGATTACATAATCTAAAAATGCAGTTTTCCTATTAAAAAGACAACCTGGAACTTGTTTATTTAAGTGCGAAGCAGCACTGACTTTTTTTTAAGTTGGATTATTTCTGGTCATAAAAATGTGGGGAGGTCTTATTTCATACAAAAGATGTGTCTTGCCAGACCTTGTATAATTTGAACTTGCATAATTCAAGAATGATTTTCTCAAGGGAATAAATATAAAATAAGACAGATGTATTCTCAGAGCACATTTACAAGTTATAACATATTTTTTGCTTTAAAGCTGTTTTTCCTGTTCCCAGCATTACATCTAATATTTCATGGAGTGCTGTCTCCCATATTAACTGCACCATGGTTCAGAGTAGTCCTTTCCCCTCCTTCCTGGCGTCTTATCACATATAACTTCCCTTCAAATGCTGTTGATTTGGGGGAACATTTTTCTTTTTTTTTTTTTTTGAGACGGAGTCTTGCTCTGTTGCCCAGGCTGGGGTGCAGTGGCATGATCTCAGCTCACTGCAACCTCTACCTCCCAGGTTCAAGCAATCCTCCTGCCTCAGCCTCCCAAGTAACTGGGATTATAGGCATTCACCACCATGCCCAGTTAAATTTTATATTTTTAGTAGAGACAGGGCTTCACCATGTTAGCCAGGCTGGTCTTGAACTCCTGATCTCAAGTGATCCTCCCACCTTGGCCTCCCAAAGTGCTGGGATTGCAGGTGTGAGCCACCAAGCCCGGCCAGCAGCCGGTCTTTAAGGGTCCAGGACTTCTTTTTCCCCAGACTTGTTTTTGCCTTGGGGTTTTCCTCTTGCTCTTCCTTCAGCCTGGAATACCATCCATTCTCCTCTTTACCTACATCATCTTCTCTTTCTCTCTTCCTCCTGCTCCAGCCATGTGAAGTGCCTCGCTCCCTGTTGCCTTCCATCGTGATTGGAAGCTTCCTGAGGCCTCCTCGGAAGCAGAAGCCACTATGCTTCCTGTACGGCCTGTGGAACCCTGAGCCAATTAATCTTCAGAGCTTTGTTCAAACATCACTACCTCAAGGACCTCTTCCCCATGCCCTGCAGACCACATCAGCCCCCACTCCTACTCTCATACCACTGTGTCATATGACTGTCATACTGCTGCCACGGGCAGGTTTCCCAGGAACAAACTTTAAAAGGAAGGAAGTTCTGAGACATGCTACAACATGGACGAACCCTGAAAATACTTATGTGAAAATACCTATGTGAAACCCGATGTGAAATAAATCAGTTATAAAGGAGCCAATATTGAATGATTCCACTTATATGAGGTATCTATAGTAAGGAAACTCATAGAGACAGAAAATAGATTAGAAGTTACCAGGGGTGGGCTGGGTGCGGCGTCTCGTGCCTGCAGTCCCAGTACCTTGGGAGGCTGAAGTGGGTGGATCACTTGAGGTCAGCAGTTCAAGACCAGCCTGGCCAACGTGGCGAAACCCTGTCTCTACAAAAATTAGCTGGATGTGGAGATGGGTGCTTGTAATCCCAGCTA